>NC_034592.1:63960085-63985736 GCF_900095145.1 Mus pahari | reverse complement strand
GCTGTTTAGCAGTGTTTTCCTGTAATTCTTTAAGGGATTTTTGTGTTTCTTCTACCTGCTTAGCAGTGTGTGCCTGTAGTTCTTTAAGGGCTTCCACCTGTTTAGCAGTGTTCTCCTGTATTTCTTTGAGTGAGTTATTAACATCCTTCAAATCTTCTACCACCATCCTGAGATATGATTTTAAATCCATATCTTGCTTTTCAGGTGTGTTGGGGTATCCAGGACTCCCTGTGGTGGGTGTACTGGGTTCTAATAGTGCCCAGTGTTCTTGGTTTCTGTTAGTAAGATTCTTACGTTTGCCTTTCGCCATCTGGAAATCTCTGGTGTTAATGTTCAAGCTGTCTCTGGCTGGAGTGTGATCCTCCTGTGATTCTGTTAGCCTTTGTCAGCACTCCTGGGAATCCAACTCTCCCCTGTGTCCCCATCGTCAGAGCACTCTCTGCAGGCAAGCTCTCTTCTCTCAAGGCAGGTGTCCAGAAGTCTGGAGCTCTGATCCTCCTTCTGCGTCCTAGAGTCAGAGCCCTCCCTGTAGGCTGACTCTCCTCTTGTGATCCCGAGGAGATTGCAAATTGTATCTTGGGTATTCTAGGTTTCTGGGCTAATATCCACTTATCAGTGAATACATATCAAGTGAGTTCTTTTGTGATTTGGTTACTCACTCAGGATGATATCCTCCAGATACATCCATTTGCCCAAGAATTTCATAAATTCATTGTTTTTTTTTTATAGCTGAGTAGTACTCCATTGAGTAAATGTACCACATTTTCTGAATCCATTCCTCTGTTGAGGGGCATCTGGGTTCTTTCCAGCTTCTGGTTATTATAAATAAGGCTGCTATGAACATAGTGGAGCATTTGTCCTTTTTACCAGTTGGAGTATCTTCTGGGTATATGCCCAGGAGAGGTATTGCTGGATCTTCCAGTAGTACTATGTCCAATTTTCTGAGGAACCGTCAGACTGATTTCCAGAGTGGTTGTATAAGCTTGCAATCCCACCAGCAATGGAGGGGTGTTCCTCTTTCTCCACATCCTCGCCAGCATCTGCTGTCACCTGAATTTTTTATCTTTGCCATCATGATTCTTAATGGCATCAAAATTACAGTTATGAAGTAGTAACAAATTAATTTTATGGTTGGAACATCACCACATGAGGAACTGTATTAAAGGGTCATAGCATTAGGAAGGTTGAGAACCACTGTATTAATTGCTGAGCTATCTTTCTGGATATCTTTCAATATTTTCCTTTTTCCTAAATATGAAAAATTACAACTTCTATCAAGTAAGTTTCTTTCCAATTAACTATTTTTCTCTAGAGAAACGAAATTTCCAAAGGTATTCTATTGTTGATTTGTTTTCAAAATAAATGTGTGTGTGTGCACGTGCACATGCATGTAGGTCTGTGTGCATGCGTATATCTGTGCTTTTGTGGGAATCCATGCTTACCAATACAGCACCAACACTGCCAATATGAGGGGAAATGAGAGCTTGAATGTGAAAGGAAGCAGACCATGGTAATGAAGTAGTCTGTGGGCTAGCTTTAGTGTGAAAGAATAAGAAACAAAAGCACTAAAAGCCCCTTTCCCTAATTCCCTGAAATATGGTCATGAAAGGCCTCGCCCCACAGAAACCTACTGCATCAGTTACTTTTCAGTGCTGTGATAAAATAGCATGACCAAAGCTACTTACGGAAGAGTTCATCTGGATTTACATTTCCATAGAAGGGATTCATGATCAAGAGAAAAGCAAGGCGGTGATGGAACAGGAAGCTGGCTGGTAATATGTAATCCCACTAGAAGTCAAGAAAGTGGACTAGAAGTGGCTATGAATCTCAAAGTCCATAATCCTCCACCAAGGCCTCACCTGTAAAGATTCTATTCCCCCCACCCCCGAACAGTGCTATGAGCAGGAAAACAAAGGTTAAATACTTGAGCCTATTGGAGACATTAGTCGTCCAAACCTCAAATCCAGAGAAGAAACAGGAGCATAATTTTTTTTTCTCTGCTTTACTTTTAGCTGCAGAAATGTAATGTCAAGATTAGGTAGTGTTCTGGGAAGGTTTTGGTCAACTTGCCCTGGGCTAGGAACATCTAGGAAGAAGGAACTTCAATTGAGAAAATGCCTCCTCTATCCAATTGGCCATTGGACAATTTAGGAGTCATTTTCTCAATTGATGGTGATGTGGGCAGGCACAGCTCACGGTAGGCAGTGCCAGCCCTGAGTTATATGAGAAAGCCAGCGAGCAACATTTTTCCACAATCTCAGCTTCAGTTCCTGACTCTAGGTTCTCATCTTGAGTTCCTGTCCTGACTTCCCTGAGAGTTGTATGCTGAAAGAAACTCTTTCCTCCCCACATTGCTTTTGGTTGAGATATTTATCACAGAAATAGAAAGCAAAGTAGGACAGGCAGCTAACACAATTAACAAAAACTGGTGGGAGTCTAGAAATGGGGGTATTAGGGACAAATAAAGAGTATGTAATGCACAGCAACATCATTGTTCATTTAAATAAAAAATAGCAACAAAATGGCTTGTGAGCCATAGCAAGCATGTGACAGAGTCCTGGCCAAGACAGGGAGCTCTTGGGTGCTCCTGGTTCCACTTCCCCAAACCCACCACTAGGCTGAGAGCATGGTATTAGAAATGGAGATGTCAGAATGGGGTAAGATCCCAGAAAGGAAACTGAAGAGCCATCACAGGAGCAATTTTGAGGGCAGGGGATGTGGTACAGTGGTTAAGAGTACTCACAGTGCAACCATGAGGGCCTGAATTCAGATTCCAGCACCCATATAACAAGCCAGGCATGGTCTCTAATGTCTCTGTACCCCAGTGCCATGGGAGATTGTTAGGGTTGACTGTCTACTGCCACCCTAGCCAAATAAAAGTAACCTCCACGTTCAGGTACATTTTGCATCAAAGGAATAAAGCAGAGGGAGGGGAGGAAGGGAGAAAGGGAAGGAAGGAGTGAGAGAGATCTAAAGATAAAATGTACACAGAAAGTGTACATTTCCCTCTAAAGTGTGTGTGTGTGTGTGTGTGTGTGTGTGTGGTGTGAATTATAGATGGCTTCTGCTACTAAAATGAAGCAAGAATTTTTTTAATTCTTCTAAACACATTCAGTAAAATTATTCAAATATAAAACATTTGTTAGATAATGAATGAAGCAAGAAAGTGTGAATAAAGGCAGGTCAGTCAGAGGCATATTGAGGTATATGGAATTTATTTTATTAACTGAAGTAGACCTCATTAATTGGAGCCAATGACCTTTATTATGTCAACAGGAAAAGGGAAGTCAACAGCTCAAAGGGATAAGTTTGCTTGGAAGCCTCTCTGTAATTTTTCTCTTGCTCGGTTGGTACAAACATCTCCTGCCAGCTAAAATTATGCAATATTTTTTTCCTCAGGAACTACATCTTGGAAAAAGTAAAATTACGTTTTGTTTTCCTAAGTATTTAAGAATATCTTAAGTAGTGTTAACTACTACATATTCATTTAAACAATTTCAGACACATCATCTACACAACTATTCTGGGACACTGAAGAAGAAGGCCAAGAAATTTATCCATCTCAAAGCAAAACATATGAAATAATTCTTAATAGATGATTATATAATCATTTTATAAGCCTGAGAATTTCTTAAAATTATGGCCATGCCATGTTGTCCTATTACACATTGACCTTTGACTTTCTACAAATCCAAGGCATTGGAACCACAATCTGTGGCCTTAGTAATAAAATTTCATAGAGTTGCTGCATAAATAAAAGAAGAAAGCTAAAGAAGAAGAGGAAGAGGAGGAGGAGGAACATGAAAAGAAGGATCTTGACTCAGATGAGTGAAGAACAAGTCCCTTAGCTCAGACTCTAAACTCCAATCCATAGAATTAAGGTATAGCTCTGTGACTATGAGCACATCAGTGATCTCACCACCCCTCAGTTTCTTCTGTACAGTGTGGGTGATTAGAGAGCCCATCTCACAAGGACAGTGTCAGAATACAAGCTGCAGTCCAAAGGGGGGAGTCTACCAGATAACTATCCCAAGGAATTCATTTAATAAGTGTTGGCAATTATTAGCACTGCAAGGAAATTTATTCAACCTCAAATTTCATTGTATAACTGCAAATTAAAATGGGAATTTATTTCAATAAGTTAAAGTGGGAAATTGGATATATTAATAGTACCTGGTGTCTTCAAGAAAATGAAGAAAACGGGCACACATGCGCACAATACAGGGTGATACATATTGGCCCTTGGCTAAGGAGAACAGTCATGAGATGGAAGAGAGTGGACAGCAGAAGTGCAGAGAGGAGAGCGCTCCGTGGTGACCCCAAGCTTTCATACTCTCAGACAGTGTTCCATCATCCTAATCCCTGGGCTCCATTCCTTGCACTCCATTTACCAGAAATTATTCATTTAGATGTATAATTAGTAAACCAGGTTGCAATAGAACAACACTAAGTACACAAGGAGGGCCTTCGCTGGCCCAATAAGTGATGCCACGTTTCTTTCGGTTGGTCTCTATATTTGATAAAAATCTATATTTAATAAAAATAATCATGTGGTATCCATTTGTGTCTTTATTGAAATTAATATTATATAGTACTTAATCCACATGTCCCCTCCTCTTTTTCTTAAGATTTTTTTTCCCCAAGATTTCATGTCTTTAGCTTGAATCAGATAAACTGCAAATGAGATGGCAAGGTCGCAGCATTTTTTTTATAAAAAAAGTAATAAATGAAACACATACACAAAAATAAAATATTAGGTAGCAGTTGAGGCATGGAGGAGAGGAAAAATAAAACCAAAAACACATAGTTCAAAAGTTCCTAAAGGCAGCGCTATGTCATTTTGGTTTTAGGCAAGCCTTTAAACTTAGTGAAGCCTCAACTTTCTCACTTGTAAGTCATAAGAAAATTATTCACTGAGGAAAAAAATCACATCACACCCAAGTTAATTTCTAATTTCTTTCTTTCTCTTTTTTTTTCCTAATTTCTAAAGCAACTTTTTAATCACACGGTTTCTATGGCAACAAAGATACTGGCCTTGTAGACCCCACTCCAAATCCAAAAGGAAAAGACTCTCAAGGAATCCGAATTCAAGTGAAGTCCTGTGCTGTTACCTGTCTGGGGTGAGAGAATGAAGAGAAAGGGGACTTGAAGAAGGAGAGGGGCCAGAGCTAAAGGGGAATGATGGTCTTCCTTTCACTTCATATTTACAAGAGGAAAAAAAAAAAGATTAAATGTCACCTTCTTGCTTTTTACTAGGAAAAATAAAATAAGATCTAGAGGAATCAGTAAGAGGCGACAGAGCAAAGCAAACCTAGGGGCGGGTGAGGGAAGAAAGCCCTGGCTTCCATCTAATCCTAACCCCGAATATGGCATGCCAACAGCCTGTGAGGTGTGGGACCTGGGAAGGAGAAATGAGATGCCAGTAACCAGCATGGCTGGCGAATCTTACTCCTGACCTTCTAAGCACTAACTTCAGTGGGAAAAGTCCAGGAAAATTTTTCAAGCAAACATTTTGCTTAACATGTCTATGAAGACTTCAAATTTTGAAGTCAGACAATATCTAGAGTCAGCCCATCCTTGTTTTCCCCTTTTTACAAGTCTGTTTTTCTACATACATTTTCCCCGTGGTCATCTTTAACTCAACCAGTAAGTTCAAACTCTGAAGGCTGGTCTTCAATTCCTTTGTCCTCAAGGTTTGTGACAACCTGTACTGGCTAGTTCAGGGATTCACAAACAGAACTTTGGAGGGGTTTGTTATTTCCTATACTTTATATTATTCCACAGTGATTTGGGGGGATTGTTGTTATTTTAATTTTTTATTAGATATTTTCTTTATTTACATTTCAAATGCTATCCCAAAAGTTCCCTATACCCTCCCCCACCCCTGCTCCCCTACCCACCCACTCCCACTTCTTGGCCCTGGCATTCCCCTGTATGGGGCTTATAAAGTTTGCAAGACCAAGGGGCCTCTCTTCCCAACGATGGCCAAACGAGACAGAATCTCATTATGTAGCCCTGGCTGTCCTGGAACTGACTCTGTAGACCAGGCTGGCCTCCGATCCACAGAGCTCTGCCTGCCTCTGCCTCCCAAGTGCTTGGGATTAAAGCTGTCTACTGTCAAAGCCAGTCGACTTGGATTTTAAGGGCAATTAGAGACTCCAAAGGACTAGTCTCTGCTAAGATCATCGCCTCAGTCGCTATTAAATTACGTGTGTCTCTAGTGACTGTAGGGAGTTAACTCCAGGACTTTAATTAGAAAAGGGAAGGATGCAACCAGGGCGGCAGCACAGTCTGGGTCACTCTGAGATCTGGTCAGGAAAAGGACAAGGTTAATATTCGACACTGTGACGTTAGGGTCTAAATATTAAATGTCCCCCACCGGTATGTATACTTGAATACTTAGTGTCCAGCTGTGGCCCTGTTTGGAAAGGTCTTGGAAACTCTAGGGGATCAAAGCTTCTGGAAGAAGACATCACTGGAGGCAGGAGTTGAGGTTTGAAATGTTAGCTCAATTCCCTGTTCACGCATCCTCCCCGTTGCCCCGCACCCACTCTCTAATCTGAATCACCTGCGGATCTGATCACTAAAATAAACCTTTTCTTCCTTGGGTTGCTCTTGACCCTGGAGTTTTTTTTTGACACCAACAGGAAAGCAACTACCGCAGCACCGAAGTGGAATAGTTCCTTCTTTAAAGCAGGAAGCCATACAATCCAAGTGAGCGCTTCACAGAACCCCTGCATCCTCTTGGTCCCATTCCGAGAGTCCCGGGAGAAGCACTGGGAGCGGAGGAAGCGATCGCCTGAATCGTATAAACAGATACACATCCATCATTTCTTGCTTCATGGGTGATACAATCTGAGAAAGTGGCCCAAAGTAATAAATGATGTCATTTAAAAGTTAATGAGCTAAAATAACATTTGACTTTTATATGCTCCAATATCCCAAAATAGGCCACACCCACCCATATGTCAACAGGGCAGAGTTGCTGTTAGCGCATTTACAAAAACACGAAAGCTTGCCTTGTTTGGCATCTCCAAACACCTTTATCCCACACATTGTCTCTCTGTGACGATCTTCACCCTAAGTAGGGCTTCATCACTTAGATCTTTAATTCACACCAATTTCTAGCCAAAAGCTTAGCTTGTCATATACTTTGCTCCTACTATAACCCCTTTTAAAACGTAAAAAAAAAAAAAATGGTTTATCACTGAGACATTAAAGTTCATTAAGCATTATTCCTCAGTGACTATTATTAAACACTAATATATTAAAAGCCAGCTCATAAGAACCACAGCATTTTCCCACAAAGCCCTTGACCAAGCAAATGGCTACAGGAGTCAACAGTAGCAGCCGCACCTCCTGTATCACATCATGAATCATCTCACGTATCATGTCCTGTCATGTATCATGGTGCCATATAAAGAGCACAGAGCAAGGTAAATACCACTATGAACTCCATCTTTTTCCCCCATCCAAGCACATTCAAAACTGCATGGTTGGAACATAGGAGTCAGATCTCACTCAAATTGCCCTCTCTTGAGATTATAAGAGGAAGATAACTTGGTGTGGTGCTTTAAATGTGCAATGGCCCCATAGGCTTAGATATTTAAACAATTCCCAGATGGTGGTATTGTTTGGAACCAGCCGGTGGTTTTGTTTAAGCTGTGTGGACTTATTGAAAGGAGTTTGTCACTGGGTGCTGGAGGGCATGCTTTGAGATTACATAACCTCTTCCTACTTCCAGTTTACTGTCTCTGCTTCATGTTTGCAGTAAAGTGTGTTATTTATGGCTCTGTTTCCTGCTCCAACCACCATGCCTACCCGAGGTCATGCCTTCCACCATGATGGATCCTTATCCCTTCGGATCCCTAAGTCCAGATAAGCTTTCCTTCTGTAAGTGTCCTTACTCATGGTAATTTATCACAGCAACAGAAAAGTAACACATATGCTTGCTCTCCCCTTTCTCTCCCTCTTCAGTTATTTTTTTCTGTTCTGTTCATGCATGCATTCATTCATTCATTCATTCATTCAGTGGCCACTGGGTGCCAACAGTAAGGCTTCTTAGATCCTATTAGATCTTTTTTTTTTTAAAAGATTTATTTATTTATTATATGTAAGTACACTGTAGCTGTCCTCAGACACCCCAGAAAAGGGAGTCAGATCTTGTTAAGGATGGTTGTAACCCACCATGTGGTTGCTGGGATTTGAACTCGGCACCTTAGGAAGAGCAGTCGCATGCTCTTACCCACTGAGCCATCTCACCAGCCCAATCCTGTTGGGGTCTCCCAGCTCCTTGTTGCCACCAATCCTACCTTGCTGTTACACTTATCGCTCTCCTTCAAAACACCAGCCCCCTACAGGCGCTGAAACCCACCAGAGAGTTGCTGTGTCTCCACTGCCTACCGAGAGGACCCCACCCCCCATCTTCCAGAATGCAGCATCCTTGGATCACCTACACCAACAGACATTCATCCCTGCCTTGATCCTCAGACCCGCCTACGATCAGACCGCTGCCAGCAACTTCAAAGACTGAGGAGGGGGCTGGGAATTTTTCCATGTTATTTAAACGGAGTTCGGTTATTAAACTTTGAGCCTTGAACAGAAAATNTTGTCCTGGCTTCCATTTTCCTCTNNCACATTCCATTTCAGCCAGCCCGCCTCTCAGGATGAACCCAGACTGGATTAAAGTGAGTTTTGTCAGAAACACTTTTCAACATCAATATTATGTAAGGCAATCTGTATGAGCAATGCCATACCAGAGAGTCAGGCATTATCAGAGCTAGTGTTCTACTAATACAAGTCTTGAACAGCTATGGCTCCAGTGATTGCCCCCAGCTTTCAGAAGGAGCAGTGTTGTGCTTTTTAATTGGACATTAAAAGGAGTCAGAGACTGAGGAAATGTAGAAAGGATATATATGTGACCCATCACCGGTATTTGAAGAAATGAACAAATCTGCTTGGTTACTAGGGACCATCTAGCATTTCTGGAATGGCTAATGATGTCATTGCTGACAATCCTATTTTACATTGGAATTCGAGAAGGTTACAGTGGAAACATTTTTTGATTACCTGCTATTGTTAGATATATTATTATTCAACTTGAGGATGTTATAATCTATATATCATTTATTATGTTGTGGGTTTGCAACTTTTAGAACTGAGGTTCAGGGGCTGGAGAGATGGCTCAGTGGTTAAGAGCACGGACTGCTCTTCCAGAGGTCCTGAGTTCAATTCCCAGCAACCACACGGTGCCTCACAACCATCTATAATGGAATTTTATGCCCTCTTCTGGTGTGTCTGACAGCTACAGTGTACTCATATAAATAAAATAAATCTTAAAAAAAAAAAAAAGAACTGAGGTTCAGAATTAGACAACTTGTTCACAATCATAAAACCTACAAATGAGAAATGGTCATCCAGCCTTGCTGTCCCCAAAGTTTCTCCTTCCTGGCATCTTTATAGCTGGCTAAATTACAACTACTAAAATAACCAAATGGAAGAATAATTTTCCATACCAGATCCAATTTCTCAGTCATCCACAGATTAGCCACTTAATTCTTCTTTCTTGACACAAAGACATTTTCTCTTAATAAGAACATTTGCATAAAAATGAGCTAATTTCTCAGTGGTTTTTATCATGCCATATCATCCTTATTCTTTCATGAAGGCACAGACTCCATTGTGTAACTGGTTTCAAATAATTACTGTTAGGTCTGGGAAGTGAAAGCTGGGACCGAGATTTCCTGAAAAACAAGATGTGAGTCCAGACAAGTGTACTGAAGTCATTGATGTTTATTTTTTTTCACTATTCTTCTCTTATATAACACATTCTGACGGCAGCCTCTTCTCCCAGCCCTCACCTCCACAACCTACCCTCTCCCCTAGATCAGTGTTCCTCTATTTCCCTTCAGAAAAGAGTGGGCCTCCCAGAGATATCAACTGAACACAGCATAACAAGATGAAGTAAGTCGAGGCCCAAACCCTCATATCAAGGTTGGGCAAGGCAACCCAAGAAGAGAAAAGAGCCCTATGAGTAGGCAAAAGAGTCAGAGAGCTCCCCACTCACAACTGTTAGGAATCCCACAAAAAAATGCAAACTAACCAACCACAGCATGTGTGCAAAGGGCTTAGCGTAGTGCCGTGCACTCTGGGATTGCAGCTTCAGTCCCTGTGAGCATCACTGATGATGCGCCTTACTGAAGGCGCTGGGGACATGCCTGTGTGCAAGGCAGGATAACAAAGACAATTGAAGACTCGGGCCCCCAAACTCACTTTGGAAAGTCTGCCATATATTATATCAAACTTGATTAAATGTGCCCACATGCCGCATTAAATGCAGCATATTGGTGGTGCTCAGCATACAAATGCTTTTTATGGTTTTGTTTTGAAATTATTTAATTTATGGTTAGCTCTGATTTCTAAAGGATTATTGTGCTTCCTGGGGAATCATCTTAAAATGAGACTAGCTTATTCATTTCTCTCCAGGGTAATGAAATTACTGTTGATATTAAACTTAATGATTAATGAAACAAATATAACATTGATTTTTAGATATTTAATTGTTGTGTTTCCTGCTTAAAACTTTAGGTTTTTTTTAAAATGATTTTTTAAATGCTGGAGGTTGTTGTTGTTGCTGGTGGTTTGTTTGTTTGTTTGTTTTGAGATATTGCTGCATACTATACAACTCTCTCATTTTAAGTGTACACATGTACAATACAATGGTCTGTAGCACACTCATATGTGTGTCTATGATAATAGTTAAATTTAGGACCAGGTTATCATGAGATAAAAACAACCCTAGGGTGTTGGCTGTTACCCCTCCTATACTTGAATCTATTTTCCAGCCTAAGACCACCACTAGCCTATTTTCCATTTCAACAGATTTTCTAATTTTCAATATTTCATTTGAGTAGAAAAATGTAACCATCTTTGTGACTGGTTCTATCTCAAAATGTAATGTGTTCAAGATTTAGCTGGGATGTGTGTATATCTGGCTCATTATTAATGCTTGAGCAATGTCCTATCAGGTGTGTGTATTCCGTGCCTGCCCATTATCAACTGATGGGCACTTGGTTGTTTTCTGTATTCTGTTTACTGTGGTCCGTATACTATATAATATATATATTATAATATATATTTAAATATGAATACTTGCTTTCAATCTTTTGAGGGGCTATATACAAAGAGAATTACCAGGTTGTTGTAGCTCTCTGTTCAAGTGTTTGAGGGAATGCTAGAGTCTTCTAAGGTAGCTGCAGAGTTTTCCATAGTGACGCACAGTGTCAGAGGGGACGATTGCCCCATCTTATCTTTGACAGTACTTATCTGGCTTCTGACTCTGATTTTGAGTAGATGTGAATTGATACCTCGTTCTGGTTTTGATTTGCATTTCTTTGATGATTAATGTTGTTTTTCACCTTTTCAAGTGTTTACCAGTCTCTTGTACATCTTCCTTAGACTCCTTAAAAAGATGAAGTGGTTTTTTTTTTTTTTACAGAGTTATAAATGTTCTTTGCATATTTTCCATGCAAGTCTCCCAGCAGGTATGTGAATTCTGAAAAATTTCTCCCATATTATAGATCATCTTCTCAGTCACCTTCTCAACAAAGGCCTTTGAAATATAAAAGTTTCTAATTGTAATGAAGTCTTATTATTTTTCCTTTCCTTGCTTGTACATCTGGTGTCATAGCCAAGACCATTTGCCAAGTTCAAGGTTGTGGAATTTGCCCTTTCAGTTTCCTCTAAGATTTTTATACTTAGCTCCTAGATGCATTTTAATATTGTTTTTTTGTACATGATGTGAGGAAAGGATTAGGGTTCAGTTTGAATATGTGGTTTCCCCAGTAAATCCAACACTGAAAATGGAAAAGTCCACCTTAAATGCCCCTGATACGCTCATGAAAAACGTCTTGATTATGGAACATTAGGTTTTCTGGACTAGCAATTCTACTGAGTTCCTACCTCGCCCCCGTCCCCACATCTGTTTGTTGATGCCACAGAATACTGATTGTAGTTGCTTGGTATAAAGTTTTGAAATAAAGAATTGATTTCAATCTTGATTCTCCAATTCCAATTTCTATTCTATGTGATATTATCAATTATAAATCCCAAGCCACTCTCTATTAATATTTACAACCCAAGGAACAAAGCATTTATTTTAGTCAACAGGTCCACAGGTGGTTCAGACCAGAATGGAGGGGGGAAGGTGGTGAACAGGGAATGGAGCCAAAATTCTAAACCTCAAATCCTGCCCCCAATGAATGTATTCTTCAAGAAGCTTCTATCTCCTAGAGTTTCCATAACCTTTCCAAACAGTGCCAGAGCTGGACACGAGTGTTCAAATGTCCTGTGGGGGACATTTTATATTTAAACCCTAATATGTTACAGTGATTCTGAACCTGTGGCTCTCAACCACTTTGCAGGGGTGGGGAGGGTCACATATCAATCACATCAGGTATTTACATTATGATTCATAGCAGTAGCAAAATTATGGTTATTAATTAGCAACAAAAACAATTGTATGGTTGAGGGTTATCACATGGGGAACTCTATTAAAGGGTCTTGGCATTAGGAAGGTTGAGAACCGCAGCACTAAAGAAGAACACATCACCATGTGATATTCTTACAAAAATGCACATAATCTAGACATAATCATGGCTAGAGGGCACTCTGAGCTAGAAGGCATTATAATTTGTTGATATCCTTTGGTATTACCACATTATGAAAAGCAAAAGACAATGGCAAGCTGAGACAGGTTTGAGTTGAAGGAGTCTGACACAATAGAACACCCGAGAGCAAACTGTGGACCAAATTTTCCTTCTGTGACAAACAGCATTATTGAGAGAAGTAGCAAAATTGTCAAAAGGTCTGTTGAGGGTCCATTTTTTGCCAATGATGATTTCATAGTTTTGTTAATTGTATTGTTGTTTGGTTAAGAGACAATCTTTGTTTTAGAAAATACATTTCAAAATGCTTAAGTGTAAACAGATTTCAGCTTTAGATGTTCCCCTCAAATGGTGGCAATGGGAGTGGAGCCAAAAGGAAGATAGAAAACAGGGGCTGGGAAAAGAGGGGAGACTGAGGGGGAATGATAAAACAAGTTCTGAATCTGAAACTATTTGGTTGGGGCTCTGCAAGGATTTGCTGTGTCTTTCTTACACCTTTTCTACAAGCCTGAAAGTGCATTTGTTTAAAATTAATGAATAATTAGTCTTTAAAAAGCAGCCAGCCATACTAAAGATCTTTCTTTTTTTGCTTTCTCTCTTTTGTTTGTTTGGGGGGTTGGGGGGAGACAGAGGGGGACAGGGTTTCTCTGTAATCTGACTGTTCTGGAGCTCTGTTGACCAGGCTGGCCTTGAACTCAGAGATCTGCCTGCCTCTGCCTCCTGTGCGCTAAAATTAGAGATGTGTGCCATTCTACCTGGTTATTTCTAGATAAATATCCCTCTGTTCACTCTCTCTCTTTTTCCTATATGACCTTGTGTGCCCTTTGTATGAGTCAGGTTTCTGTTGTTGTAACAAACACATGACTCAAACCCTTAAGGGGGAAAGATTCCCTCTGACTTCATTTCAGAGGTTTAGGTTGATTGCAATGGGGATAACATGATGGAGCAAAAGCAGCATACCTCATGAGTGATGGGAAGGGGCAGGTGACAGGGAGAGAGAAATATGGATGAGAACAAACCTGTCCCCTAGTAGTCAGATTAGCATGTTTCTCCAAGACTAACTAATTTTCTCTCCAGCCTGTGAGTAGGTTTCTCCACTTGGATCTGGAACCTATATCAACTGAGATATCAATCTCTCAATCAAACTATTGTCCTGGTGTATATATACAATGCAAATATAGTCCTGGAGGCCAGGAACAATATAGTTATTATAGAATGGTTTCTATAATGATGAGTTTCTATAATAATGGTTTCTATAATGGTTTCTATCTTGATGACTCAGCAAAAAAAAAAAAAAAAAAAAAAAATAGGATCTGCCTGTCTGTCCACACCCTCCATGTCTGGATTATTTGTAGAGAGCACAGCTGTAGAGAAGGCACCAGTTTATGACCACTGTCACCATGCTGTTGGTAAGCAAGGAGTGAGATGCCAAAATTTTTCTCATACTATTTGGCTCCTAACCAAATGGAAGAGATCCTCTCTAAATATTTTTAAGTTAGTATGACTAAATCTAGTTTGGGGGTAAATCTTTTATTTCCCACTAAAGTTGCCAGATTCATTGGAAGATGCAAATTAAATTAAATTGAGTAATATTTAGTATAAGCGTGTTCCAAAGACTGCATTAGGCACACTTATACAAAATGTTCTAATTATCTGAAATTGAAACATAACTAGATGTCCTGTAGTTTTATTTATCAAATCTGGCAACACTAATCTGTAGAAACTGTTCTCCTGCTTCAGCTTCTTAAACTGACTCCTGCGTTTTGTTCTTTGGCACTAAGCAGACTAGCGCTATTCATTCTTCTTATTCTAGAGGCCCAGATTGTCCCGGCTCCAATGCGGATCCTCTGGGTGGAAGTTATAAAAGAATGGCTGTCTCTTCAGACTCGCATAGTAGTCATCAAATTTCTACTCAGGAGCAAGGGATTGCAGCCCACCTAACTGAAGAAGTTAGTTCAAATGCCTCTCCATCTCAGCAGGACTACTCGAACTACAAAATACATTGCACAAATAGCTTAGCTTCAGTAGTGCATGTCCCATGCTTTACTTCAATGATATTAGATGATTCTAGCACAGCTGGACTTCTCACCATGATTTAATCATCCTGAATGGAAGCTGCCAATTATATACACACAGAATGGTGCTATTTTTAGAATGAAAAATCAGGAGCATCTAAAAATATTTCCAATCAGCCAATCTGATTATTTCAGATCAAATAATAAATTCTAACTCACTCGGGATTCATGGGTTAGTTGACCTAAGGAATACTTTCCCCAGTCTCTTCAATAAAATAAATTTACTTTAATCAGGAACATGACCTCATACAGGAAGATGTGATTGATAACTAGTAAGTTTTTTATCAAGAGTCATGGCTTATGAAAGAAACCTTGGGCTTGACCCAGAATGTAAGTTATTGGGATGATTTAACTGTCTTCCCTACCTTTCTCTACCCATAAAACACTAATTTGGGAATTGTAATAGGGGTACAAATAGGATTTTTTTTTAAAGTACCTATTTGTATATGGGTGTCTTGACTGCATGTATGTCTATACACTATGTGTATGGCTAGTGCCCATGGAGGTCAGAAAAGGCTATTTTATACACTGGAACTGCAGTTACGGTTGGATGGTTGAGAACCACCCTGTGGGTGCTGGGGTTCAGAGCCTATTCTTCTGGAAGACTATTCAGTACTCTTAACTGCTGAGCCAGCTTCTTTTTGAATGAAGTTAGTTATAGTCAAAATCAGATTGAAATTTTTGCCTGTTTTAGAAGTGGGAGAGAATTTACACTTAGTAAATGGTAACACCTTTAGTGAAAATGTGTTTTTATGAGCCATTAGGATATCCAAAATAAAGGAGAGGTTGAGACTAGAGATGCCTGAGACATGGAGAAAGAAGTTAGCTATGAATAGAGTAGATTACTTCATGTGATACAGACTCACGTGGTGTTTTGCTGAGGCAAGATCTGTGGAAGGACACCTGATGTTTGGAGAGAATATAAAGAGGACTCAACAGACAGTGATGTAACTTGCATAGCTAGCTTTGCAATGTTTCATTGGTCTCACATCTTCAGTGATCTTGACTTTATTGAGAGAGGCATGGCAGAGGACCTCTGACATCCAGATGATTCTGGGCACTCCCGCTGACTGGTGGCAATTTTGCAGAGGCCTGGCGGTTTCTGCTGGATTGTGCCACAGCATGTTTGGTTTCCTGACACTACTGAACTGGACTGCTGGTATCCTGACCAATTGATATTGGAATTGCCCCAAGGAACTACTTCTAAACAGGTCTACAATCCCTTGTCTTATTTACCATTTTTGTCCCTTACCTTTGGATGGTGGGCTAAAAGGGGGATCAAAGAGTTTGGTGAACTCTTATTAAAAGTAAATTTTGAAAAAAATATAAGCCTATACTTGGGTTTTATATGTTGGATCCTGAGAGGGCAGAGCCAAGGAAGGAAAGGAACCAGCACCCATATGGGGTCAGCAAGGCAGAGTTAGGGACACAGACTGTCTTCAGGGAAACCAGTTGGAAGGGTGTGGACAGGTTGACACTGTGTTTCTGGTTCTAGCGGTCTTGTGTGTGTTCATTCACCACCTTCTATATGAAGTTCCACAGTAAGGCATCAGGAAATTGAGGTTCAGTTTTGTGTTGATCTTTGGAGCATTTGTAGGAAGTAAAATACAGTCTAATGAAAGGTCTACAAGATGGCAAATGAGCTGGGCTAGAAAGGCCAGCCAGAGGGCAAAAGCCACGTACAATGTGAGCCTGATCATCAGCCTAGGCACAGATATGAATCAGTTCTCAGAATGTTCACAAATCATCTCATCTGCCTCTCACAATAACCTTGTAACTGAAGTAAGGCTTTATTCTTGCCTGACAGGTTAGGACGCTTAGTTACAGTTTGAATGTGAAAAGTAACAAGTCCACCATGATCCCAAGCAGCAGCTGCTACTACTTCAAGTTAAATAAGGCAGAGACAAGGGGTGAATTCTGACAGCTTTGCCCTGGGCCAGTAGCCTTAGCCACTACCTTATCCTGCAGGTTTCTATTCCACAAGGATTTTTCAGAAACCAGGAGGAAACCTGATCAAAGATTCAGTGTGTCAGTCTTAGGCTGTTCCCATCACAAAAGCTCCCAACTATACAGAAAATGTGAAACAAGGAAAAAAAATAATTTTCTAAGTTTCATACTCCTTATGATATACCTCCTTGTTCTATGCCTGATAACTTCTATTTATAGATCAAAATCGTGACTTTTTTTTTTTTAATCCTGAAACGTCCTGAAAGGCAGAACACTAATTTTTAGAAGAGCTTTTTCCTAGAGCAGTCTGACAAAATTTTGTCATCTTTTAATATACTATTAACTAGCTTGCTGACTGCAGATGCTGGACTTAAAACACAGTACCAAATGATATTAAATTTTTACTTAATCTAAGCCTAAAGCAGGTAGCAAAATCCCCATTATTGCTTTTTCTGGGTAAACTCGTGTGACTTAATCCAAGGCTTACCAAGCACATACTGAAGGATCAAGTGAGATTGTAGACACCTTCTCTTTGTTATATAGTCTCATCGCTTTCTTACATGGACCTAATTTCCACCGAAGTGCTTATTCAAAATAAAATAAAATAAAATAAAATAAAACCCACAGGTCTCTTCTGTATGGTGTACCTGGCTTGAGCAGTTCATAGTTCACACAGTTCTTCTTTCTGGGGACTGATATTATAAGATTTCCCCAAATGTCTAGCCTCTGCCCTACCTTCCATCCCCATCTGGATCCAGGAAATGGGAGTCAGCTGAGAACAAGCTCCTGAAGGCAAGCCCAGGTGCCCTTCAGCTCCTCCTTCTGTTCCATTTCTTTCCTCCAAATTATGATCACAAGAAACAAGCTGCATGAGGGAATGGAAAAAGAAAACCTCTAGGAGGAAAATAAAATGATAAATATTTTTAAATATCCTGTGTGTGGTCCATGCATTTTGTATTTTGCATGTATTAATTATCTTGGCTCTCATATTGCTGACTGTGCTGTTTAACACTGCAGAAGCTATCATTTATCTTGCCTTAGAATAAAAGAAACGAAAGCTCAGTAGGTTGTGGTTCCCCCACATTTGTAGTAAAGGAGGTTCCTGAGAGGCCCTTGGGATCATTCTTCTCTCTCCTGAGTCCTTGTGACTTAAAAACAAACCAAAACTGGGTAACACATTATCCCATAAACCAGAATGAGTATAGGGATGAGCTGAACAGGGAGGGCATTATCCTGGTAAGGAAGAGCTGAAGAGAGCAGAAACCAGGGGAGGGGGGATGCATCAACCATTTCAAAGTTACATTCCCATAAGGCTCAGACAGGAAACCAGAAGAACAGAAAGTAAAGAATCGGGTAATATCAGTTTGTTTCAGGTTCCATGAAACTAGCCCACTTGGGAAATATTTCTTTCTTCTAAAGGTTGATCAGCTAACAACTTGGCTTCAGTTTCGTGGCGTTGCACTTCAGCATGAGTGACTTCATTTGTCCTGTTCCATCAGGTCTGCCAAGGCTTTGTCGGGGAGCCAGACCAAAGCAAGAACACACTTTCATTGTCATGGAATATCAGGACTCAGGACTGGCACATGGCCATGCCAAGGTGCTGGGAGCTGCTTCAGTGAGGGTCTCTTTGGTCACATCTCCTCTACTGAAGCACTAGGGGGATTCTCTCCAGAGAAGAGCTTCTGAAGGAAGAGCAGCAGCAGCAATAGCAGTCAAGTTTAAAAACCAAAGAAAGGCAGTTCTCTTCCTCCCAAAAACTCATTAAAAAAAAAAAAAAAAAAAAAAGCCAGGCAATGGTGGTGGCTCATGCCTTTAATCTCAGCATTTGGGAGGCAGAGGCAGTCAGATTGCTCTGAGTTCAAGGCCATCGGGTCTACAGAGTGAGTTCCAGGACATCCAGGGCTACACAGTGAAACCTTGAGAGAAAAATAAGACAAAATAACACCCTTTCTTCCCCCATGAATTCCTGTCAGCCTTTCTCTCACAGCTGGCGAACACCACCCCCCTCCCAACCCCCTGTGAAGTACTGCAAGCCACACCTCTCCCAAGTGCCTGTTCCTTTCTGAGGCTTGACAAGATATCTCCTCCACATCACTCACCAGCCCTCAGATCTTACTTAAGGATCTTTCCTATGCTTTAGACTTTTCTCTGTGCACACCTGCTTCTCCTCCTCAGCGGACTGCTGCTATCTCTTCTCAGCCAACTTAGACAGTGGGGATTCCTCTCAACCCCGCCACCTCCACCACAGTCCTAACACAGAGCATTGGAAAAGTGACAAGATATCAATGCTGAGATTACGCTATGTCCTCCCGTCCTTTTCTATGGGGTTATTCCAATGGAACATCATTGTTTGACAATGACTGAGAGTTCCACGTCAGTGTACTGACTAGTTTTGTGTGTCAACTTGACACAAACTAGAGGCATCAGAGACAAAGAAGCCTCAGTTGAGGAAATGCCTCCAAGAGATCCAGCTATAAAGCACTTTCTCAATTAATGATTAGTGGGGGAGGGCCCAGCCCATTGTGGGTGGTGCCATCACTGGGCTGGTGATCCTGGGTTCTATTTTTTTTATAGATTCATTATATATATATATATATATATATATATATATATATATATATATCAGAGACAGAGAGAGAAAGAGAGAGAGAGAGAAAAAAAACACTGTAGCTATTTTCAGACACACCAGAAGAGGGCATCAGATCCCATTACAGATGGTTGTGATCCACCATGTGGTTGCTGGGAGTTGAACTCAAGACCTCTGGAAGAACAGTCAGTGCTCTTAACCACTGAGCCATCTCTCCAGCCCCGGTCCTGGGTTCTATAAGGATGCAGAATGAGCATGCCATATGGAACAAGCCAATAAGCAATGCCCTCTCCATGGCCTCTGCATCACAAGATTGATGGCACCTGTCAGGAAATGACTATGTCATAGAAGAGAGCCACCAAGAATAGGGTTGGTGCCCTTATATAAGAGGACAAGCCAGACTGTGAGAACCAAATGCCCCTGCCTCAGCTCCTGCCTCCTGAGTCTAGCTCTGCTTGAGGTCCTGTCCCATCGTCCTTCAGTGATAGACTATGATCTGGAAGCATAAGCCAAATAAACCCTTTCCTCCCCAACTTGATTTTTGGTCATGGCGTTTTCTTTACAGCAGTAGAAACCCTAACTAAGACAAGAGGTAAGGAGCAAGTCCCTGAATAACAGCCAGGGAGGAGCTGAGAACTGCCAACCACCACAGGAGTGAGCCTGAGGGATATGCCTCTCTAAACCACCACAAACTGAGTGATTTATAAATAACCAACAAGTCATAAAAACAGCATGCAACAAACATTTGTTTCTCACAGCTCTGAGCCTTCCCTCTTATATAAGGGCACCAAGCCCATTCTTGATGGCTCCACCCCATGATATCGTCATTTCCTAACAGGCCCCACCCATCTTCTAAAGCCACCACCTTTTTGGAGTGCAGGATTCTAGCCTATGAATTCTGTAGAGAGGCAAAGACCCAGGCAATAGTAGAAACAATCTTCTACCCATGAGGCCTTTGCATTGATTGCAACCTTTTGAGAAACGAGGACCCACTAGCTAAGGTATACCTTGATTCCAGATCCACAGAAACTACAGTGAGTGATGTTTTAGTGTGCTATGTGATAACGAACAATACAAGTGATAAATCTGAATGTAGACACACTGGTTGTGGCCATCCCATGTGAACTGCCATGATCTACGGCCCCCTGTGGCTTGGAATTGCTCCTCTGTCCTTCCTACATGGAGGCCGCTATCTTCAGACAGACTCCGTGGCATGCTTTCTCGTGTTTCCCAGTGGCCTCAATCTCCGCTGAAAGTTAGGCAATCTCTCCTTTACTGTATCACTTCCTCATGCACTGAAAAGATGTCTCTCATCTTTGCACCCCCATAAGGCCATGGTGCTCGCTCCTGCTGAACTCTGCGTCAGAGATCCATGGCCAGGCCACCCTTCCACTGGTCTGTCTCCCTCTCCTCTCACTTTTCTCTTTTCCTTCGAGCTCACCTTTGCTCTTGGATTCCATTTCATCTCCAATTTTGCTGCCTTCAGATTCTTTTCTCCAGCCTCTGCTTCACTACAGGGGGTCGGAGGGAGCACTTATTTACTTTCTGGAAACATTCACATTTGTCTGCAAAGAACAGCTTTTTGGAAATAACATCAGTAGGAAAAACACCAGTGGGGGTAGGTTTTGTGGGGAGATCGGAACCCTGTCCAGTGAAGCTTTTGTTTTGTTTCCTCCCACTCCCCTGAATCAAAACATCCCCTGTGGCAGTTAAAAGCTGCTGGCTACCCCAATTAAAGGGTTTTTTGGAGAAGCTGTCGAAAACAGTTCCAGGAGCACTTTTAAGTTAGTACATGTGGGTTACATAAGCGGCGAGCACTTGTTAAAACATTCAACATGTGAGAGGAATTGAGTCACTCAGCGGTGAGTCAAAGCTTTAGCCCTGCAGTGTGACTAACATGGTCATCGGAGATTGAAGCAGCCTGGAAAAAAAGTATTCTATATATTAAAAAAAAAAATCAATAGAAGACTATTCACTTCCAGGAATCTGTACTCTTGGCTTTTTAAAAGCACTGTTATAACTGTTTTGTACTTAGATTAAATGTGCTCTTAGTTATATCTGCAATAGGACCAGACACATTACAAAGGGGATTTGGGAAGCAAGGGTAATCCTTTATTTGCTTAAATGAATCTTCTTTGAGAGCCCTACCAACTGGCTTAGGTAAAGGAAGGAGTAGAAATTCATCCTCTAAACCAAAATGGATAGTGTAATTTAAATTTCTCATGGTCCTCCTGGGCACCTGGGTGGGAAAGCTTTTCCTTGAACTCAGTGTGTACTTAGTATCCTCTGCCCATTCACTATTGCCTATCTCCTCCAACACACCAAAAGCAGTCTCTTGGCACAAGAACAACCTTACACATTTCCAAAGCCCCATTTGTGTATCAACTCTGCCCTTCTGCTGGAACAATAACAAAGTCTATGTTTTTGCTTAGGTATTTCACTTCTACCTTCCATTTTTGCCCATCTTCTCTGCAAGCTGGAAACTAGCCTTCACTGGAAAAATGGAATAGCAAGAATCTGCACATCAGTTTAGTGTTCCAAGGCAATGGTCATTACTCACGTATCTGGCCTTCACAGTTATATCAGTCACCCATCACTGCTCTCTACATGTAAGCCAACCCTTGTTGGTATGTGCTTATATAAGAGTTATTTGCAAAGGTAACCCTTCATGTATAATTTCATTGCATTATTGATTTGTCAAATGATATACTGGCTAGAAAGGAGAAATTATTCACATTAATTTATGCAAAAATGATATCCCTGTGAAAGTAAGGAAACCTGGTAAAAATAGCATTCTCTTGATTTTTATGTGTTAGAAAAAATTCAACTCCTAAGACATGGTGTTCTAAATTTAGGATTTGAAATAACTTCAGAAGAAAGGCGAAATGAGCTATCACGTATCTTCATAGAAAACCAGAACATTAAAACTAAAAGTTGTCTGGATAAATAAATCACATTGGAAATACCCTTGTTTGTGTAAGTCTATTATAATTGTCCTTTTCTTTCACTGGACCTTGGTTCATACAGATGGATTTGATTAAATCTACCGTCTACTTTAGGGCAGAAAAGAGCCCTGGAAGTCCTGAATTGGTTCATTGGTACAGCCTGCAGTTTTCTAAGCAGCCCTATTACAGAAGACTGTGCCGATAGCACATCCTTAGTCCAGAGTACCAAGTAGAGTTTCTATTCTGAGACAGTTAGGAAGGAGACACCAGCACTAGTCTCCTGCTCAAACAAGAGTTTTCATTTAAAAATTTAGAAGAAAGCAGAAATCTATTCAGTAATGAGGCCAAATTGTTGTGGTCAATTTAAGACACTCCTAATGATATCAGAATGGGGAGAGTAAAATTCTCTTAGCTACTTCATAAGGATTTCAGCAATGCTTACCATGAAGTAACACCTTATTAATAATCCTTTCCCATACTCATTCTCTACCCTGCCCTTCTATCTCTGACCTCATTCAATCCTTCCCGTTGCCTTATTCCTCATTCTCCCTTTCCTTGAAGCAACCCCGTGGTCTCTTTATAGTTTTCTGACTTCTATGGGCACTTCAGTTTAACACATATTATTCTAAAGTTTCCAACCTAGTGTCCATATGTGAGAAGAATTATGCAATATTTGTCTTTCTGGGTCTGTGTTGTCTTACTGTGAATGGTGGTGTCCAGTTCCATCCATTTACCTATAAATTCATTTTTCTTTACAGTTGCATAATATTCCACTGTATATTCTGCAATTTTTTTTTATTCAACAGCTGATGGATACCTAGGCTGTTTCCATTTTCAGGCTTCTGTGCATACAGCAGCAATTCTATGGATGAGCAAATATCTCTGTGGTAGGACATAGCGTCTTTGGATACATATGCCCAGGAATGGTCATATAGTAAGTCTATTCCCAGCTAACCAAGGAGCCTCTACACTGATTTCCATAGCGACTACTAGCTTGCACTCCCACCAGCAATGTGTAATTTTATTTCACTACATCCACACCAGCATCTGTTGCCATTTGACTTTTGGATCTTAGCAGCTTTGACCGGAATAATGTGACGTTTTTGAAAATGCCATATACAAAGATACTACTGTAGAAGCTTCTTAAAATATATACATATACATATTAGTTTATTGTTAAAGCTAGAGTCATCTGAAAAGAGGAATCCTCAACTGAGACAATGCCCCACCAGAGTAGGGTATAGTCAAGCCNGTGGGGACATTTTCTTGAGTGACTGACTAATGTGGGACTGGGGAAGTAACACCCCTAGCCAGGTAGCCCTGGAGTGTGTAAGAAAGCAAGGCACATATAGGCAGCACTAAGTGGTGTCTATGGCTTTAGAAACAGTGAGAAATAGAAAACGCATAAAGCAGAAGAAAGAGGGGGTGCTGGAAAGGAACTGGAGGTGAAGGGATAGAAGTAGAATTGATGAAATTCACAATAAGATGCTAAGACATGGTGGAGGGTGAATATGGACAAGGATAACTAACTATAATAATGTAATGGAAAACACTGATAAAAAGCCTTACAAAATTGCTAAGACAATTTTACATTCACATTATATTCATATGTGAAATTCTTAATAAATACATTTTAAGAACTAATATGGACACTGAGTGACAATATGGACACTGATCTCCATGAATATCCCATAAAATTTTTAGTGTCTGAAAGTTTTATTTTACCTTTGCCTAGGGAAGGCTAAACATCCCTTCTGACATCACCAGTTTTTCCCACACTATCCTTAAGATTGTGTTGAGTAAGAAATTTTGTGCATACCAAACAAACCTGGTTGTTTCGTTTTTCTCTATACCACTAGAACTTTGTGGAAGAGATAGAGACAGTTTCTTCCAATGTTCAGACATTTAGTGTCTATCTTTAACATCTTTAAGCATGCCTCAGAGTATAGACCCTATTCTCCCCGTGATCACCCCAGCTGTTATTGACCAACCAAGATTATGGTACAAAAGTCCACCCTTTCTCTTCTAATGGATATTTCTTGATCTGATTTCTCTGATGCAGGTTTAAAGAGACTGTTTGCTCTGCACTATTGTATGATGATGTTTCCTGATCAATCCTGCTTCTGGCTTTTTTCTATTATTGATGTCTATGTCTGATAAGCCTGTTACATCCCTGTCTCAGAAAGCCCAGGTGAAAACTATCCCAGAGAGTAAGTAATGCTAAGTCAGGGTTCTCTAGAGTAGCAGAACTTATAGAATAAATCTACATAGGATAGATAGATAGATAGATAGATAGATAGATAGATAGGGGATTTGTTGGAATGACTTACAGTCTGAAGTCTAGCTACTACAACAATGGCTGGCTGCAAATGGAAAGTAAGTAGCTGCTCAGTCAGCAAGACTGGTTTTCTGTATATTCTGAAATCCCCAAGAAGTAGGCTCTAATTTCAGTGAAAGAATGGATCTACTAGTAAGGTAAGGGCAAGTAGGCAAAAAGCAAATGATTCCCTCTTCTGTGTCCTCATATAACTTCCAGCAGAAAGCATGACCCAGATTAAAGTTGTGTCTTCTTCCCTCAGAGGTCCAGACTAGAAGTGGATTCACCCACATGAAACCAAGCCAAAAACATTCTCTCACAGGAGTGCCTTCCATTTCCGAAGTGTAGTTCTTTTAAGATGTGGTCAAGTTAACCAATAGTAACTATCACATATGATAAGTTGGATATGATACTATTTCCCTTATTACTTGAAGAGCATAGAATAGCCCATCACAGAACTAGATAAGGGAGAGTTTGCCTATAGTGTTCACTCTCCTTAGGTATAGGAAAAAGAATTCTGGAATGAATTCTAAGGGAAGGATTTGGTACCAAGGTTACAGGGCTCTTGGAGAACCTGAGCGCCTAGGAGGAAACTGAAATATCCAAATTGCAATAGCTGTGAAAGAAATCCTAGGAAACCCTGGGAAAGTGGATATGCAGTAAGTATGAGGACAGCCAAACTTACACTGCTGTTTTTTAAATAGAGTCCAAAATACACTATTTGCCAAGATCATCAGGAAGATACCGGCATACCAACATCTTTAAGGATCCAGCATTGGCTTCTCTCTACAGGTTGGGGGAGGTTGCATGGAACTTGGATCTTCGGTGACAGTGATGATGATGGGACCCGAGGCAAGAGAGAATGAGTCAACATTTAACTGTTGGAGCCAGAGAATCACACTGACAAAATAACCAGCAATGACAGAATACTAGCATAAAGGAAGTTGTGAATATGCTTAATAGCAGCCAGTTAAAAAGAGTAGAAGAAGAAGAAGAAGAAGAAGAAGAAGAAGAAGAAGAAGAAGAAGAAGAAGAAGAAGAAGAAGAAGAAGAAGAAGAAGAAGAAGAAAAAGAAAAGGGAACTCATTTCTTAAACTAACTCGTGAACTTGACTC
>NC_034592.1:63921471-63960054 GCF_900095145.1 Mus pahari | reverse complement strand
GAGGAGGAGGAGGAGGAGGAGGAGGAGCACAGGAATGCAATGAAGATGCTGCTTGATTGACATAAATAAAATATGGGTGAAAAGGAACTTGAAGATGGTGTCCTGATTCAGTTTTTGTCAACTTGATACCAGTAGGGTCTTCTGGGAAGAGGAACATCAATTGACATATTGCCTCCATCAGACTGCCTAAAAGCAAGTCTGTAGGGCATGTTCTTGATTGATGTGGGCAGGCCCATCTCACACAGTGGTTCTGGATTGTATAAAAAAAGGGGGTGTGGCTGAACAAATCCTAGGACACAAGCCAGTAAGTGGCATCCACCCATTGTTTCTGTTTTAGTTCCTGCCTCCAGGTCCGTGCCCTGACTTTGTTGATAATGCACTGTATGTGGATATATAAGCCAAACAAATCTGTTCTTCTTCAAATTGCTTTTGGTCATCGTGTTTATTAAAGCAACAAAAAAACAAACTAAAACAGATGGTTATGCCATTACAAGTCACAGTGCTGTTCAGCATCTCTACGTGTACCAGGTATTTATGCGTCTATCTGTCTTCCCCTTCTTCTCTCCCCCTTCTCCTTATTCCTTTGCTCCTTTCTTCTTTCCCTTCATTACAAAGACATCTACATCATCCAGCAATCCCATAGAATGTTATATTCATTCATTTTATCAGGTTAGCCAAACAGACCGAGCAAAGGCTAGGCAATGAACCGAAACTGTTGTGCTCCAGAGTAAGAAATGCACCCCCTGAAGAACCAGGGGCATATCCCTTTGTTAAATGGTTTAGGGATGCGGTATGCACAGAAAGGCTAAAAATCCATTTCAAAGTAAAGGAAAAAAACTGCTGCATTTCTCATCCCCAGTAAAATCAGAGAGGTCATAGCACAAGGCTTAGAAGCTGCTTTGAGTTCTATAAACACCAAATTCTACCTATTTTTTCTTTCTGGGACATAAGTTTCCAGTTCTTCAGTGTAGCATAGGAAAGAGAAGTAAAGTAAGTTTGAGCTGTGTTGCAAGAATGAATACACCAAGATTACATGATCTTGCACAGCTTATAGTGTCAAGCAAAGAGCAATCCTCTGTAAGTGACTCAAAGTATCTCCTACCATTAACCAGTTCACCCAGGCACAGGCAAACATCAATAGATTTCATCAATAGAAAAAAAAAATGCAATGTGGAGTTGATTGAATCTCAGAGAGAGACTATCAGGCGCCCAAGATTCTGAATCTAGAGTTAAACTCATTTGAAGAATTGCTTCATTATGCTACTCTAAAGAAGCAATACTGACCATGGACCACTAAGCGATACAAAATGTGCTT
Source organism: Mus pahari (assembly GCF_900095145.1). Taxonomy (NCBI): domain Eukaryota; kingdom Metazoa; phylum Chordata; class Mammalia; order Rodentia; family Muridae; genus Mus; species Mus pahari. The sequence goes on along the minus strand of NC_034592.1, from coordinate 63,958,739 downwards.
TGGAATGTAGAACAAAACAGCAGATAAATAAGAGCCTCTGTTTATCATCTCCCCTTAGACACATCAAGTTGTTAAGCTAAGGCATGCATATTCAGTAGATGTGAGTGTGGTGGTTTGAATGAACCCTATAGGCTCATATATTTGGACATTCGGTCCCCAGTTGGTGGAACTGTTGGGGATTAAAATGTGTGGCCTTGTTGAAGGTGTTGCTAGAGGTAAATTTTTGAAAGCTCATGCCATTCCTATTGAGATCTCTCTGCCTTCTACTTGCAGAGAAGATGTAAGCTCTCAGCTACTGACTCTGCATTATGCATCCAATCTGCGGCCATGACGATTTGGACTCTAACCCTCTGAAATGGTAAGCCCCAAATGAACCTGTTCTTCTATTAGTTGCCTTGGTCATGGTGTCTCTTTACAACAACAGAAAAATCAGTAAGAGACTGGGTGAGCTATCACAGTGACTGCTTTTGGTGACAAAAGAAAAGAAGAGCAAAGGAATAAATCCACCGAACAAACCAGGAAGAAAGGCATTGCCTGTAGTGAGGATTTGCGGTTTGGGGTTCTTTTAAAAAACACAGAAATGCTCTCTCCTCCAGCAGAGCAAGATGACCAAAAGAAGGAAGGCCAAGGGGAAGAAGGTGGCCCCAGCCCCATGCTGTTGTCAAGAAACAAGAGTCCAAAAATGTGGTCAATCCTCTGTTTGAGAAAAGGCCCAAGAATTTTGGCACTGGACAGGACATCCAGCCCAAAAGAGATCTAACACACTTTGTCAAATGGCCCCGCTACACCAGGCTACAGCAGCAAAGAGCCATCCTCTATATGACTCAAAGTACCACCTGCCATTAACCAGTTCACCCAGGCCCTGGACAGGCAAACAGCTACTCAGCTGCTTAAGCTTGCCCACAAGTACAGGCCAAAGACAAAGCAAGAGAAGAAGCAAAGGCTACTGGCCCGTGCTGAGAAGAAAGCTGCTCGCAAAGGGGAAGGCCCAACTAAGAGTCCACCTGTCCTCCGAGCAGGAGTCAATACAGTTCACTCCTCAGTGGAGAACAAGAAGGCTCAGCTGGTGGTGATTGCCCATGATGTAGACCCCATTGAGCTGGTGGTTTTCCTGTCTGCCCTGTGTTAAAGGTGCCCTACTACATCATCAGGGAAAGGCCAGGCTGGGGCGCTTGGTCCACAGGAAGACATGCACCACTGTTGCCTTCACACAGGTTAACTCGGAAGACAGGGTGCTCTGGCTAAGCTGCTGGAAGCTATTAGGACCAATTATAATGACAGATATGACGAGATCCACCACCACTGGGGAGGCAGTGTCCTGGGTCCTAAATCTGTGGCTCACATTGCCATGTTGGAAAAGGCAAAGGCTAAAGAACTCACGGCTAATCTGGGTTATATGTATGTACACTGCTAAGTTTTCTGTACATAAATATAATTACAAAATTAAAAACAAAAAACCCACAGAAATATTATAAGAATATGTTCTCATTTTAATCCAGTTGTGGGATATGGGGCTGCTTCAAATTTTCCACAGAAGCTGATTATGATTTGCCTCTTGCTCTAGCAGGGGCATGATTTTGCCAGCTGCAGATATTTTGTATGATTGTGTGACATTTTGGAATTCTGGGGAGCTAAGGCTCAGAAAGGCAATGTGGGCTGTCGGTTGTTGGTTCCTTGTTGTTGGTTGCTATTGGTCATGGTTTGTTAAGTAGGCATGCACAACGAAGAAACAACAAGAAGAAACCTGATGGCAAAGATCAAACTTGCCCCTAGGAACTTGACACCCCTAATCAACAGAAAGTTGCCTAACGATAATGTTGCCCTCTTTCTGACCCCTAACTTTATTCGGGAACTTCTTTCTTTTCCTCTCTATTCTCCCCTCCTCCCCCATCTAGTATTAGGGCTTGAAATGGTGGGGAAAAGGGTGGAGAAAAGTGGAAGAAAAAAAGAACACACAAAGTAACAAAGACAAGTTACAATTGCCAGAGTGTCCTACTAGAACACCTCAAAAGCAGCTTGCCAAAGGCAAAGGGAGTTAAACCCAATCCTTCACCATCAAAACCAGTGTGAGACCCATCACAGTGAAACCAAGAATGGGACTACCTCACAACCCCTTTCCCGAAATGAAGTCCAGCACAGTGCACCCTAGTGTGAGACAGGCCCCATGACCTCTATCCCCAATTCAATAGCTGTTGAGACTGTTTCCAATATGAGGCAGGAGAGAGACTAGGAAACCTCTCTCCTACCAGGGAACAGAATATAAATAGTAGCACAAGACTGTCTTAAAAGTCATCTAGGTGACCATGGTTAGACCTTGCATTATACAGGAACCAAAGATCGAGTACCATGCCAGAATTTTCAAACAGAGGCTCTAGAACTATCCCAGCACCAGACTTAAACTTGCATCTATTGAGACAGAATGAGGTTTCAGCCTACATCACTGCTGCCTTTAGAGTGGGCCTGGAGCACCCAGGTATCCTGTCTCGGTGCCAGCCTCAGTGGAGAAATGTAATATCCACCATTCATTTCCCCAAGCTTATGCAGGAAAGCTGTCCCCAGGTTAGTTCTTACATTTGGTGTTTCATACACCTGCTTCACAACCGGATAGAGACCTGCAACCTGGTAAGACAGACTCAACTCTGGTTTTGACAGGCATCACAACCAGAAACGGCAGGTGGGTGGGTGCGCTTAGAGACTGGGAAGGGTGAAGTTTGTTCTGATGATGGGATCCATATGTGACCCATGTTAAGGTCACTCATAGTGGCTACAGGACTTCTTTAAACAGGATAGAAAAACAATAGGCAACAAGATGTTATTCACTAGACATAGAAGAGGGGAGATCACAGAGCCTAGCCCCCGAATTTAGAGATGGGATGGTGAAATCTCAGTAGGTAGGAGTTAAAGTTTCCCCCTTCCATTGCCTGCCTATAGACAAGAGCCTCTGGTCAGCCCCAATCCTGGGGAAAAAAAAACAGGTGGCCTCATCTATTAGATCTCTGTTCCAGTCAGCTTCATCTCTGGCTGATGGTAGAAGTCTTTGGCCACCTATTCAGCTTAATAACAGGAAAGCAGACAGAAATGCAGGCCTTGGGCCTGCCCTAGCACTGTGCTGGTCTTAGTGAAGTGTGGACTCAGACATGTGATGCATTTTGGTTGCATTGGTGACCAGGGACCTGGTTTAGTAGCCTGGGATTAGTCCACATACACACAGTGATTATAGTCTCTGGTAGTTATTTTCTCATTGATCTAACCACATTCCTGACCAAAATGAATGCAAGAGAAAAAGGGTATTTATTTTGGCTCACATTTTATCATGATAAAGGAGGCAATGGAGGATGTTCGGTCTGTGGTACTCTGGTGGTTTGAATATGCTTGACCAAGGGAGTGGCACTATTAGGAGGTGTGTCCTTGTGGGAATAGGTGTGGCCTCAGTGAAGGAAGTCTGTCATTGTGGGCATGGGCTTTAAGACCTTCCTCCTAGCTCCCTGGGAGCCAGTCTTCTGTTTGCCTTTGGAACAAGATGTAGAAATCTCAACTCCTCCTGCACCATGCCTGCCTGGATGCTGCCAAGCTCCTAACTTGATGACAATGGACTAAATCTCTGAACCATAAGCCAATACCAATTAAATGTTGTCCTTATAAGAGTTACTTTGGTCATAGTGTCTGTTCACAGCAGTAAAACCCTAACTAAGACAGGTACCAAATAGTTTTCAAGGAAAGGGGAATACTGGTGCTCATCTTGGATTTTTGTTTTGTTTTGTTTTCCTTTTTCTCTTTTTAAACTCAGTCTGGGTCTCCAGACATGAGAGAATGCCACTTACATTCAGGGTATGTCTTCCCACCTCATTTTGGAAACTCCCTCAAAGACTCATGGAGAGGTGAGCCTCCTAGGTGAGTCTAATTCCAGTTGAGTTGACATTAAAAATTAAACGTTACACATTTAGAACTGGCAGAATCCTTCTGTGCCTTGCAAAGCTACTTGAATATGTATGATGTACTGGGCCTATCCTGACCTTAGGGATAGCCTTGTGGGAATGAACTACCCTTCTGTGGAAACTCCAGTCCTGTCTAAAATACCATCTCAGATCTAAGACAAACATGGTTTTGGATGGTTCTCTTGTAGTGGCAACATACAAACAGTAAGCTTGGGACAAATCTGGTCTGATGCTGAAAGAGTTGAAGTCATCAAAAGCACATATAAAATAAGCAACCTACTTAGATTTCTGGAAAGATAGGCACACACACAAACACACACACACACACACACACACACACACAAAGCCATATGACAAGACCTGGAATAAATACCTAATTTTTCAAATCCCACATGATGTCTCATGCTAACAAATATCAAGAGTTGAACCATGCCTTATGGTCACAATATATGCCAGAAAGAAAGGAAAAAAAAAAACAAGAAAGAAAGAAACAAAGAAACAAAAAAAAAAAGGAAGCAAATGAAATATCAACCTATAGGAATCTTGAGCTTCAAGAAGACACGGAGAAATGATTCAACACTCCACAGAGAAATTTAATTGACAGATGGAAGCAATTAAAAAGTTACATACTAATAGAAATTGAAAATGCATTAGGGGCATCAATAAGAGGATCAATCAACAATTGGAATTAGAGGTGGTTCAAGTTATACAGATAGAATTTGCCCACGTATTTTACATGCCTATACACCTGTGATATATACGATTTCCTTGGGGGAAAAAAAGAGGCTGTGAGTAGAGAAAGTGTAAGAAGTCTTGACACTGGGCTGGCTGTGCAGGCTGACTCACAGTCCTTTTGCTTAAGATGTCCAGGGAAATAAGGGAGGGGTTAACAGCTGCCAATCGAGGAGCCCAATTGCGTCATCACCTAATACTTGCTTGTTTATAGAGACATGAATATGGTAATAACTGACTACAGTAATGCTGAAAGGATTTATCATTAACAACGACTGATTTCTAACAGAGCCAAGTAGTGCTTTGACAAAGCCTCATGTGTGCCTGATGCTCCTTGTGGTGGATCTCTCTCATCTGTCTCACCTTTATTATAATTAACATATATTAGCGCAAATATTTTAAGAACCTCAAATAAATAATCAACAATGGACAAATACCTTGAACATGAAATAAATAGACGACACACTTAGTGGTCATCTTGAATATGTCATGTCTATCAGCTAATGCAATACTTACAACTGCATGGAAGTGATTAGCATTATTCCTCTTTAAAATATTAGGAAGTGAGTGCAGAATGTGAAGTAACTTGGATGGGTAGATAGTTTGTGAATAAATAATAGGGGCCATGCTTTAACAGTGGTTAAAGTAGTTACTTTTCTAAGAAAGGGTTTATTTGGGCTTATGGTTGCAGAGGGGTAAGAGTCTGTGATGGAAGACTGGAGCAATGGCCACTGGAGCAGGAAGTTGAGGGCTTGCATCTCCAAACTGTAATCAGGGAGCATGGTGAGTGAACTAGGAATGGCATGTAGCTTTTGAAATCTTAGTGCCCTCCTCAATGACTTCCTTCAGCAAGGCCACACCCCATAAACCTTCTCAAACAGTGCCACCAACTGGGAACTGAGTATTCAAATCTCCAAGACTATGTGGCATCACATTCAAGACACTACATACACTCCCTGGCCCCCCAGGCTCATGTCCAAACCGTAGTGCAAATACATTTAGTTCCACTAAAGTCCCCATATTCTTCCAGGCTCAACACTGTTAAGTCCAAAGTCTCTTCTGAGACTCCAGGAAATCTCATAATTATAATCACCTATAAAATAAAAAGGTGAATTCCATACCTTCAACATGAATTCGCTTAGAATTTAGGAAGAAGGGAGAGATGGGGACATAGTAAGGAAATACTGAACTGAAGCAAGAAGAGGACTCAGCAGAGTGAATGGCAAATACTGTAGCTCCGTGTCCAGTGTCAAGGGGCTTAAATCGTCCTGTTCCTCCAGCTTTTCTACTTACACTATACATCTATCTTTGGAATAGTTCCACTTGCTGTGTGCAGCCCTCCTTGTCAGACATCCCACAACTCTGGCATCTCCAGCATCGTTGGGTCTCCAGAGCAATCTAGGCTTTACTTCCAAAGCTTAACATAACAATGTCTCAAGGCCTTCGTATAAAGACTTTCCACCACACACTCCCCGTCTCAAGGGCACTCTGAAACTCGCCAAGGGGGCAGTAATCCATGACTCTTTACTCTCCCATCCTTCAGAATCTTAAGCCAGCACCTGGTGGACGACACTGCCAAGTTCAATTGCCAGTTAGGGATGTTTTTTGGACCCCTGGATGACTGACCAACATGTTTTGCTTGTTGATGTTAGACAGGAGCAGGAAAGACCTTATGCTGTTTTATATGTTGGAAGCTTAGCTGGGAAGGGGTCTTGTCTGAGGATACTCTTCTCTTTATTTCAATGTAAATCAGGTCTCTCTTTAATTTCCTTATCTCTTTCACACATCCTTGGATGCAACATTAAATTCTATTTTTTTCTCTTCAAACTATACATTTTATATTTGTTTATTTGTTTGTTTTCTCTTTTTTGTTTTTCAAGACAGGGTCTCTCTGTGTAGCCCTGGCTGTCCTGGAACTCGCTCTGTAGACCAGGCTGGCCTTGAACTCACAGAGAGCCTCCTCCCTCTGCCTCCCAGGTGCTGGAATTAAAAGCATGCTCTTCTTAATCAGGCCTAATTTGTCATCTCCAGCTGACCCCTGTCAATTACCCCAGCAAAGCAAAGGTTTCACAGTAGTGGAGCTGGTCTCATGTTAATCACAGCTGTTTCTTCAGCCCTGAAGACCAGAATCTCAGGTAACACACGAGTGTAAGATGGCTAACTTCAGTTGCCAACTTGACTTAAGAGTACTGAGTTAGTCATAGCCAGGCTCACTCCAGGAAAGACTGCAAACTGGCAGTTTGGGGGAGTAGGCCTAAGTTTCTGTTTCCCAGAACTGGAAAAGTCCAAAGCAAGTCAATTCCATATACAACCACCCCTCAAGGACAGCCATTCAGAAAGCTGCCCCACTACCTAGCTTGAGCCAAGTATAGTTAATCAGCATAAGTTCCCAGAATCCTCCAGAGACTTAACCAATCACAAAGACACTCATACCCCTGGAGATAGAGCCAACCAATCAAGGTAAAGAAGGTAAAAGTCACCACCTTAGTAGGCTTTACATTTGACACTGCAAAACCCTTACCTCTGTCGTCCATTCTGATGTATGGTGAACCCCTGCACGCAGGTCCTCTGCAGAATAAACACTCTTTCCTGTTGTACACTACTTGAGTCTGGGGTATTATTCTTCACAAATCAAAGACCCTTACATTCTACATTTAGAATCAACTAAAACCAAAGCTCCTAGACACTCCTGTGGGATTGTCTTAATCAGATCATTTGAAGAAGGAAGGCTCATCCTTAATCTCCTCCACACATCCTGAGGGCAGCCCACATAAAAAGACATGGAAGAAAGAAACTGCTTTCTGTCTGCACCTTCTCCATTAATAGCAGGTTGTTCTATCCTGTTGCTGCCAGTATTCAATCCAACTTCTTGAGGATTCCAAAACAGGATGAAAAACAGCAGCTCTCCAGGAACCTTCCAGGACTCCCAACACCAGACAGGACTACAGAGACTGCAGTCTTATGGACTGAGCAACAACAGAATTCTTGCCCCTTCCACTGTGATGCAGCTATCCTTGGAATATTTTGGTGGTTTAAATAGGTATGCCCACATAGACTTATGTGTTTTAATGCTTGGTCCATAGGGAGAGACACTATTAGGAAGTATGACCTAGTTGGAGGAAGTGTGTCATTGTCAGCATCTCCTATGCTCAAGCTATGCCCAGTGTGGCACACAATCTCCTTGATGCCTGCAGATCAAGATGTAGAACTCTCAACTCCTTCTCTAGCACCATGTCTGCCCAAGTGCTACCATTTTTCCTGTGCATTGTGATAATAGACTAAACTTCCAAAACTGTAAACCAGCCCCAATAAATCTTTTCCTTTATAAGAGTTGCCATGGTCATGGTGTCTCTTCACAGCAATAAAAATCTAACTAAGATAATTATCCATACCACATCCTTTAAGCCAGCCTGATACATCTCTTATTATATATTCATTCTATCAAAACTGCTCTTTTAGAAACTCTAATACAGGGTGAGGACCAGCTCTAGAATTTTATTATCTTTGCTTTATTAATGTTGTTGCTGTTGTTGGTTTGGTTTTCTTTTTTCTTTCTGTTTTTTTTTTTTTTTTTTTTTTTTTGTTAATGAGCATTAAGATGATTTTTTTCTAAGTAAATGAAACAAACAAACAAACAAACAAACGACTTTTATAGTGCAAATCCCAGGCAGGAAATCGTTTGTCATTTGTTCTTGTGGTATTTGAATAAAGTTGTAAATACGATAGTTTTTTTTTTTTTAAATAAATTATCATTATCCTTTACATCCCAACCATAGTTACCCTTCCTCTTCTCCCAGCACCCTTCCCCCACCTTCCTTCTCCCACCCCATCTCCCTTCTACTACTCCTCCAAAAAGGGCAGGCCTCCCATGATTATCAAACAGCCATGGCATATCATGTTACAGTAGGAGGAGGGACCTCCTTTCCTATTAGAAGGAAAGGGTCCCCAAAATAGGCAACAGAAAGCAGGCAACAGAGTTCCAGTGCTAGGAGTCCCATAAGAAGATCAACCTAACAGAGACAAAATTTAGAGCTAAGATGAAAGGATGGACTATCCAGAGACTACCCCATCTGGGAATCCATCCCATCATCAGCCATCAAACCCAGATACTAATGCACATGCCAGCAAGATTCTGCTGAAGGGACCCTGATATAGCGGCCTCTTGTGAGGCTATGCCAGTGCCTGGCAAACACANTTTTTTGAGACATGGTCTTGATATGTAGCCTTGGCTGGCTTGAAACTGACTCTGTAGACCAGGATAGCCTCAAAGTCTTAGAGAGCTATTGCCTCTGCCTCCCAAGTACTAGTATTAACAGCTCACTATGTAGCCTTGGCTGGCTGGGAACTGACTATATAGATCAGGCTGGTCTTCAAATCTCTAAAGAGATCAGGTCTGCCTCTTAAATTATGGGATTAAAGTGCCTAGCCCAGGATTTTTACTTTTGTTTATACCCTGTGGGGGTTTGAATAAAAATGGCCCATATAGACCGATAGGAATTAGGAGGTGTGGCTTTGTTGAGGTAGCCGTGGTGCAGTGGAAGGAAGTGTGTCACTGAGGTGGGCTGAGAATTCTCAGATGCCCAAGCCTGGCCAGTGTTCGAAAGTCTCCTCCTGCTGTCTGTGGATGTAGATATAGAACTCTCAATTCCTTCTCTAGCCCCACGACTACTTAGATGTCATAATACTCCCCACCATGATTTCCACCATCACAATAATGGAATAACCTCTGTTGTAAGCCAGCCCCAATTAGATTGGTTTCTTGTTTGTTCGTTTGAATATAACAATTGCTGTAGTCATGGTGTCACTTCGCAGCATTAGAAACCCGAACGAAGTCATACTATCTCTAGGAAAATGCTGAAAGCTCATTCACACTTAACTTATAATAGAGAAGCAGAGCTTTCTGCCCCAGGCATTTGATGCCAGCTCTTAGGAAGCAGAGGCAGGCAGATCCCTGTGAGTTCAAGACCTGCCTGGTCTACATAGTAAGTTCCAGGCCAGCCAGGGCTACATAATGAGACCCTGTCTCTGTTTAAAAAATAAACAAAATTCTTGGAAAAGCCAGGCCTGGTTTACAAAACACGTTGGAATATAAAGATGATGTTGTTTTAGGGAGAGATTTCCAATCGCATTAGCACACTCTTTAATGCTTACCTTTTGTTAACACTGAAAATCAAAGACTAAGGAAACAGTATAATTGAGGCCAGTGCTCTGAACTCTTTACAGATTTCATATTCCATCTCTGAAGATAGTCACCCCCTTATCATAAATACAACTTGCTTCTTTTCTTTTTTCACCTTCTTTTTTTTCCTCCCTCTCTCTGTCCCTCCCTCCCTTCTTTCTTTCTTTTTCTTTCTTGACAGGGGCTCATTTTGTAGCTCTGGATGTCCCAGAACACACAATGCCAGTCTCAGCCTCCCAAATACTTGGATTAAAGGCAGATGCCACCATGTTGGGCCTCCAATATTCTTCCCATTATCCTTCCAACATATCATTTATAATCAGATAGTCTTCCATTCACTTGAATTTAAAATCTTGGAACTTAATAGATGCTAAATATTTTGTCATTTCGCCCCTTTCCCCCAAACAGACTTTTGGTAAAGCTTCTGTCAAAAATCTGAAAGGGATCGCTACTTTTTTTATTATCTTCAGGCAAGGTATTATATAGTAAGCCTCTGCGGTAGTTTCCTAGTATGTATCTTAGCGTTAAGGTTTTACACTGAAAAAAAAAAAAAGGTAAGGTGACAACTAAGAGCTACTTCTTATGGCTTTAGAAGATGAGTAGTGTTAGAATAAGATGCAAGCCTCAAAAACCTAACTCTCAAGTCTCTCTAGTGTGACCGACTACCAGCACGAACTACAATTCCCGTCATGCACTGCGGCTTCCAACTACTACTCATTTCCGTCCGCGCTGCCAGAGCATGCTGGACTTTGTAGTTCACTGGGACTCACACGTTCTTTTCTCGTGTTCTTCGTAAGGAGTGACAGTGTTAATAGCTGGATTGCTTTGAGTCTGGTGTTACTATACCGAATTATCATTAATAGTATAACACATCTGCCAATCCACTATCAGTTTTTCACGACTTTCTCGCGCTACTTTCACCCGGGAAAGGGAACTGACGCTCTTCCGGTATGATGGCGGCGCGGTGGAGCTTTAGGTAATTACGGAACTCTGAAGACTCGGGATAGACTAGGAGCCAGAGTGGGGGCGGCGGGTTGCTAGGTCGCGTGGAGAGGGCAGGGACTTGCGAGTGGGCACTTGCCTGGTGGGCTTTGCTTTCCTCACGTGGCTGCGCGGTCTCCACCGGCGGCCCGGGAGGTGCGGTGTGAGCGGGCTGGGCCTAGCGCCGGTGGCCGGGCGTGCGTGTCTGGGCCTTGGTCTGGGTTGTCGCGGGTGAACACCTCTCCCGGGAGCTCCCTGGGTCGCGTCCCCAGTCGGCTTCCCAGGGCTGGCATTAATAAATTCTCGTAACGCGTTTGCCTCATTCCAGCTTAATATCCCAGTAGCCAATTGTATTACATTTTCATTTATGGGTCGTTTTCATTGACTTGACTGAACCCCTGTTATGTTTAGCTCTAGTGCTCCATGTTTCGCATCTTCTGTGTTTAGGTCTCGTAGTTAATCCTAACTCTAAAAGCCTCTATTATTTGTAACTTCCAGACATGGGTTTGCAGTCCCTGCCCCTACTAGCGAGCTGCTGGCCCTACAGTACACATTCACAAACAGCAGTGTTCCAGCTGTGTCACCTGCTCTAAATGCAAGACTGTTTTTGATACATTGTAGCCACTTAACATTTTTTTTAGGTAAGGGAAGAATAATTTGGGGAGCAGGCATTAATAGAAACAGTAACTGAGTCCCGGCAAGCCGCTGGAGAGTTTGCCCAGTGGTTAAAAGCACTCTTTCAGAGGGATCTCGATTCAGATCCAAGCACCCACAAGATGGATCACAACAAATTATAATCTCAGATTCAGGGGGACGGGATACCTGCTTGCTGATAGCCACTTGCACCAGCAACTTGAATTGTGCGTATATGTATATGAAATAAAAAAAAATCCATATATGTGAAAATGACCTACCTTTTCTGTTAATTGTGCTCTGTATTTAAACTGCTTTTTGTTTAGTTATTTTTCCTGTTCCCTGTATAGTCTTGACTGACTTGGAACTCACTCCTGTGAGCAGGCTGACCTCAAATTTAAAGAGTTCTGCCTGCCTCTGCCTCCCAAGTGCTGGGATTAAAGGGGTGCACCCCCACTGCCTGGCTTAGACTGGATATTTTAGTTGAGTCCTAACTTGTTCATGACTGGCCCAGTCAGACTCAGTCTGGGAATAGACCAGTTCCAGAAAAGAAGTGATTATTGGTAATACAGCAGATTGGAACTAATGTCAGATTTCCCTTGTTTTCTCTGTAAGTTTGAAATGACTGCAGGGACTCTAGCCAGCTTGAATGTGGTGGACAAGGCTCTCTTCCCAGTTCCCTGTGTCTTGCTAAAAACCATTAGATTACATTCCTAAAGCTAGCCCCCAAGACCTGTTCCCTGATCTAACCCTGCAGAGATCGAGCTATCAAAGCATTGAAGTCCAACAATCCAAAGCCTCTTTTGGGTCAACTAATTAACATGTCCAATTTAAATGAAATTCACCCCCCCCATAAACTAATATTTTCCTACATGTATGTCTTCTCCTCTCTATCCAGAGACAGTACTTTGTTCCCTTGGGACAAATAGCCCTTTACCCTCTCCCCTTCTCCCTCATCCTAGTGGCCTCTTTGTCTCCTCTTTCCTGCCCTTGGTCCTTCTGGGACAAATAAATCTCCTTTGTGCAGAGAACACATTCTTGGAGTGTCTTGAGCCAACTTTGAGGTTCCCTACAATTACTAGCAAGGGAGGCTGATGGAGCATAAAGGCCTCTGGTATGGATTTCAGTAAACTCTCGGGCTTGTTAACACTTTTTCTTACATCTCCCAAGTGAACATGGGAGAAGACATGCTTACCTCAGCACAAGCTTTGAAAACATTTTTTAAAAAGATAGCACACAGGCAGGGGAGTGAATTCAAGCAAGCCTTTGCCTATTGTGCCATGTTAGTAACTGCCAGTGAACAGAAAGGAAAGTGTGGAGCATCCTTTTTTAGGAAAAGCTTCAGTGATTAAAGAATTAATAACTTAGTAAGCAAGACCCAGAATTAACTGTTTTTTTTTTTTTTTTTTTTTTTTGAATTAACTGTTTTTTAATTTATCTTTGAGCCTAACTCAGTAGTGGCTTAAGCCGGACAAAGTTCAGTACTTCCTCCCTGAAAGTCTATCCCGTGGGTGCTCTGAATCACTTTGCCGAGGGTAGGCGCCTTCTAGACCAGAGCTGCTGTGGGGGGCGGTCGTGCTTGGTGACTAGAAGCTGCATGATAAGATTTCCTGTAAGCCAGAGTATGCTCAGAAGAAAAGACAAACATAACTTCTAATGATAAGAAAGGTCATTTCAGACCAATCTGTGCAAGTTACCAGACTTAGTTGGCAAAGCTGGGGACCAGATTTGACTTGCAGAGTGGGGTGGGGGTGGGGCACAAAGTATGAAGTGAAGATGAAGGCCTATGCTACATTCCTGTGTTTGTATCATTTGGGTCCAGTTACCTCTTATAATGCCTGAAAGGGCACACAGCATCTACTAGTGCTGCCTTGATACTGATAATGACAGACAGCATGGTGGCCCCAAGAATAAGGGGTAGAAGAGTGAGTATTCTTTATCTGTTGTCAAAATAACTTGACTCCTCTTTGAATCTAAGATAATCTAAAGCTACCTTCCCCTTATAAAACAATTTTAGATTCTGAACTTGTTATGTATCTGGTACTATCTTAGCATGTGTGTGTGTGTGCGCGTGCGCACGCGCTTGTTTATGTCAGTGATTGAAAATTTCAGAGATCTGCTGTATCCATAAAAGGCCTTTTATGATTTAGCCTCATGAGTCTCTTAGGGTCCATGTCATTTATGTTCATTACTTCCCTTACCGGAATGACTTGAAGTCATTATTCATTTGTTTGTTAGTTTTAAATGTCTTTGAGCCTGTATGTATGTGGGTCCCTGTCCAGAATGACCTTTTCTTTCTGGATGGATACAATTCCTACTTGCCCTTCAGGACTTGGCATTGGTACCCCCTGTTTTTTTGTACACCCAGCAATAGTGTGTAGCATAGCTACAACATCTGGACATTCCTCTACCTGAAGGTTAAGAACATTCACTGATGTCTTGTGTGTTGTGAATGTAAATATTACCTTCCTATCCACAGCTATTGTTTTTATCAGAAAGACTGTATGCTATAGCCTCATCGTTTTGAGGTCCTGTATTATGTATTTTCTCAGTTGTTAAAGAGACTCTTCTGCACAAATACAAGCTTGAACAAATGAAGAAAAGATTTGGTATATGATTAGAACCATTAAAGTGTTTTGTTGAAAGGCATATATTATGGTGAGGATGATGATCTTTTTAAATTAATGTTTTCTTTAGGCTTTGTTATCAAGAAAATGGGTAGAAACCTGAGTTTAAATCAGTAGATCAAGAGAAACTGTAATGACACCATTTGCTCAATGAATGAGGCACCAGGCTATGGAATAAAATTAAGCCCCACTCCCAAGCATCAAAGCCATGACCCAAGGATATGTGGGCAAGTAAGCTAAAAGATAGAGATAGTTCCATGATTCAGGGATGGTGACAGGGAGGAGGCCCCTTAGCTTTGTTCTGTTCAGTAGCAAAAGGACTGCTGTTGAGAAATTATTTTCTCTTAAAAATATATTGTAAAGTGAAACATTGTAGAAACAGACCTAAAGACAAAGGTTTCTGTTTTAGAAATGTCTAAGGACATTTGAAAAGTAGGGGATAATCCTAAACATATTCTAATGGAATGTGTGTTTAATTTCAAAGCCCAGTTTCCCCACTGGCAGCTCTACAGACACTTAAAAATGATCCTTTTGCTCTCCATAAGTGGAGTGCCAAGTTTAGATGCAAAGGGAACTTATATTTCAGACGTTGTTACAGATGGTGCTAGAAGCCTGAGAAATCTTATCAGACCCACTCTGCCTCTGGAATGAAGCTGAAGTGGTTTTATTAGGGATCTTCTCTAAATGGAAACTCCCGCTAGCCTCTTGTATACAGAGGCAGAGAATTGGAAAACAGCAAATTTGGCCGGGCAGTGGTGGCACACGCCTTTAATCTCAGCACTTGGGAGGCAGAGGCAGGCAGATTTCTGCGTCTGAGGCCAGCCTGGTCTACAGAGTGAGTTCCAGGATAGCCAGGGCTACACAGAGAAACCCTGTCTCCAAAAAAAAAAAAAAAAAAAACCAAACCCCAGCAAATTAAGAAAAAGAATAAAATCAGGACTTGATGACTGACTGAGAGTGAAGAAAAAAATGATTGCCACTTGGGAACATTTACAGGAGACAAGCTAGAGGAAGAGCTGGCTTCAGATGGAGAGAAGGAAATGAGCCCAGTTTGCACTGCCTTCTTTTGGAAGGCCATCAGGGTCCATATGGGGGCTTCCTCTCTCACTGGAGCTCCATAGAGAAGCATGGGCTAGATTGAAATGACAGCCGACACTGTAGAAATGAAGGTGCTTTTCAGAGAATATAGCAAGATGAAAGTCAGCCATAGTCATTTGTCCTTGTGACACGCAAGTGTCAAAAGCTTCCAGTGTTATGTTATAGTAATGAACAGAATGAAGAATCCATGAGCATAGTTAAAGTATAGGCAAGAGCAGGAGGCAAAGGAATTGCTGAGGGGTGATATATAAGCTGAGGACTGAGAACTTGGAAGGACAGAGGGATGGCTCAGCAGGACCACATCTGTAGCAGTGTCTGGTCAAAGCAGGGAGTTCTTTCTGGATTTTGCAACAGATCATTTTATAACCCTGATCAACCCTGAGAAAGTAGGGATGGGGAAGAGGAGTGTGAAGAAGTTAGGAATAGGGACATCATGTTTAGACCTATCAAAGCCACCTTAGCAGTGCAGGGAGGGAGTACGCAGGACCAAAGGACAGGATCGAAGGAGTTTGTCCATAAATGTCATAATTTATTTTTAAGTAGACTATAAATAAGTTCAACCTGTAGACTTTTTAAATTATTTAAAACTAAGCTGGGAACTAGTATTGGAATCTAGAACTGGATGGCTAATTTTTAAACAAAAATTATCAGAATCCAGTTTTTATAGATAATATGTTTTGGTAAAAAGGAAAGCATTCAGAGACCAACAATTGTTTTTTTTAAAGTGAAGTTATTGTATCATGTACTCTTTAATAATAAATTATCTTCATGATATAAGAAATGAGGGCAGATAATAACTTCCACCTAGTTAATGTATAGTGCTCATTTATATCATTTTTAGGGTATTTTTTTCTCTAATCATCTGCATGTTACTGTTTTAAGGTATCTCCAAATTCTAAACTTGAAGCTTTTCTTTGTACAGAGAATCAAAGACCAGAAGACTGATCAGATGTTTGTAACCATTGTTTCTCTTCGAAACAGGCAATATCCTGAACTATCTGCATACATCCCTCTTGTGTGGGAACGTGGGAATTGAATTCAAGTGGGGACACAGAACATCTGACTCATTAGTGACTTGGAAGCAAACATAGGCTCTCATGTCTTACTCTATGTGCTTACATCAGACCTGTTTTGACATTTATGTTTTTTTTTTTTTTATATTTTAAGAAGGGAATGGAATATTTACTAAGCATTTTCTCTTTGAGGTCCAGGTCAACATTTTTTAAACAAACACATTCATATTTCAAGAAGTACATGGACTCAAGATGGTACATGCCAGGTTTTAGTGTTAAATGATTTACCATATATGTAACAAAAACTTTTGTGTTTTCAGAGACTTTGAGATTTACTATTACAGACAATTATCAACCTGCTATACCTGTGATTCTTCCAGGAATACCATAAGTATCTGACGACCTTCTAAAACTGATTCTGAGATGAAATCATTTCCTTTCTTGGAATATCATGGGATAAATCTCTCACAAATGTTTGTGCATGCACATATGTGTGTGCATGTGTGTGTGTTACTATGGCCAGTCTTCCTCTCATTTCCTACTTTGGAAGGGAAAAGACATGTCTCGAGTCTCTGTCATACTACCTTCCACTTTGACGTTTAGAACTAATTTAAGATTCTTCTTAAATTTTGAATATTGTTTAATATTACCATTTCTCCATCAGACAACTTGGATTTTTTTTAAAGCCTGTTAAGCCTGCTGCTAGTCTGTAGAATGCAGAAGCACAGACTATTAGCAAGTTTTGTGTCACATATTTCAGTGAGTACTCTCATGGATTAAACACACCCAGGGAATGAACGGAGCTAGAAGTGTTGTGTCAAGAGGACAATGCAGTCAGTCCATTGGAGTATTTCTTCATGTTCTGAAGGTTTCATGTCATCAACAGATACATAATTTCATAGGTTTTGGCTCACAGTTTGAAGTATGTTGTACAAATGCTACTACGTATTTGGTTTCTGGTGCTTGCTGGAAAAGGAAAATAGCCATCATCGTAAAGTACTGTTCTCTGGAGTGCTGCATCTTCTATTATGAAATACCCTTTTTACTCACAGAAGCAGGTGTGCTTTTGCTGAGTTGCTTCTTTGTGACAGGACGTGAAGTTTAATAATTCATCACAGAGTCCATAGAGTGGTGTTGGGAAGAGCAGAGGCATATAAACTGCTCTCATTGCAGGAATTTCCAGTTAGTTGAAGTGTAAAGCTTCCACCTGCTGAGCTCTCAGAACCGTCCTGGAGGCATGCTCCCTATACATCTGGACGGTGGGAGGAGCTTCCATACTTTTCTGAACTGCAGCAGCCCTCTACTGCAGCCGTTACCCGCTTTGCTCTTTACGGTTTTGAGAGATGGAAATGTAAAAGACTGTGTGGGAGTGTCTGAAATTATTTACTCTGCGTTGAAAGTTACAAACAGAAAGGGTAACACTAAACAGAAAGAAAACTCATTAAGTATAAATAAATAAGCATTTTGAAGGGAAATACATAGAGGATTGCCATTAGTGTAGCTAGGAAAGGAGAGAAGCGAGGCTTAAGAAGTACGTAGAATCACAGGAAAGTGCTTTGGTACAGCGGAGGCAGGAGATTCACTTGCTTATCCCATCTCTGTGTAGCTCATTCTAGGTGTACTGATCAAGTAAATTCTTATTGCAGGTTAGAAAAAAGCATTCTTAGGAACATCATTGTCTTTTGATCTGGCACTGCGAGGGAGTAGGCCAGTTTGGGGATAAGAATATTTTCTAAGTTTCCAGCTTGTATTTCCCAGTGTGGCATTTGTTTACTGATGCTGACATTTCCATTGAGGGGCGCTGTTAGATGATTTGGGCATCAGGTAAATCTAGCTTTACATTTTAGGTATGCTTTTTAAAAACTAACTAATTAAAGAATTTTTTTCAACAATGTAGTTTAGCATAGTTCTCTGTTAAATTTCAACATGCTAAGACCATGTTGCTAGAGACACCACATACCTTGACTGCAAGCTACAGATAAGACAAGTTGGAAGTGAACAAACTGAAAACTTGCCCCCAGCTCATTAGCTTTCTGAGAGCTAGAACGTGTTGTCCATGTTCTGGGGGAGGAAAGGCAGCAAGTGCTCACATTGCACTTACAGATTTCAGTACCAGCCTGACAGGCAGGAAGGGGACACGTGTGCAATAGGGACCCTACCGGTGTGTGGGTAGCCAGATGCTCTGGGATTGGTCTGGAGGCCTGCTCCACAGGAGGAGACTCAGGAATGAAAGTGTAACCTGAGTCAGTCAGGTCCTTAGCTGGAGAGTCATAGGCCCTAGAGGGGAGCTTGCTGTTTAGGTAAGCCAATAGTGTCAGAGTGCCCTCTGAATAGTTTATAGACAAATCCTGCTGCTGTCTTAGGGAAACTGTCGCAAAATATCATAACCAACAACAGCTTCAAGGAGTGTATTTGGCTAACATATCCTGAATCACAGTCCATTAATGGAAGCCAAGGGCGGAGCTCTAACAGGGCAGGAACCTGGAGAGCTATTTACTGGCTTGCTGCTTGTGGCATGCTCAGCCTGCTTTTTTATAGAACCAAGGACCATCAGCCCAGGGATGGCCCCATCTATAAGGAGTTGGGCCCTCCCCAGTCAGTCATTAATTAGGAAAATGTCTTATATGCTTGCCTACAGCCCGATCTTATGGAGACATGTTCTCAATTGAGTTTCCCTTCTCTCAGATGACACTAGCTTGTGTTAAATTGACATAAAAAGTAGACTTGACACTACTCTTGGTTTTAATGAGAAAGACAAGTACAGTGAATAGGGGGCAAAAGCAGAGTTTTTAAAGGTGTTGAGCCCTAAATAAAACATTTATACAACCCTCTCTAAGGCTCGGACATCACAGAAGAGGAGGCAGAAAAAGTGGAAGAGCTGGGATTAGGTAGAAGGACAATGACGTGGCATTTCCTTCATGCGACACAGCCTAGGCTAGTTTTCAGTTAGATTCAGTCATTTCAGTACTATGTTCTCTGTACTCCCTGTATCTTACTATTCTTTTGTTTTCCTATATTTCATTTTTATCTTTATGATTTGATATCCTCAGACTATAAACTGTATGTAATTATAAAGTTTTTGATTGGCAGGTCAATGTGAATGTAACTATCAATTCTGCACTTCATAGAAATTAAAATATATTCAGCTGAAGGCTATTAGACAACATATTTTCTGCTGGGGAGATGGCTTAGTTAGTAAAGCACTGGCCTTGCAAGCATAAGGACCTGGGTTTGATTCCTGGGCATGGTGGCTCCTGCTTGTAATCCCAGCATGGAGGAAACAGTACAGGCAGATCTCTGGGATTCACAGGTGAGCCAGCCGTATTTGCTTGGCAATTCCCAGGCCGTGAGAGACTAAAAGAAAGATGGACAGTGGCTGAGGAAAGATGCCAGAGGTTAATCTTGTGGTCGCCATAGGCACATGTGAATGAATACATGCACATATGCACACAGAAGACACTTAGTGCAGATTTAGGTTTATTCAGAACCTAGTGCTACTTCTTTAAATATGCATGTATCTGAAGACTTCTGCCTTTAGTAAAGTAGGCTAAGACATCTCAGTTTATCAAATTGTCTTTCCATATGGAGTATATTTCAAAAGATGGTTTCTGTATAAACATTGGCTCTCATTTATAATTGATATGTAAAAATTGGGTATTGTTTTCTTGGTTTCTTTTTATATACAATACGTGATGATGTAAGTTTCCCTTGCTGAAGCATTTCAGTGTAGTGTTATAAGAGCTGTTTATAAATTAACTCTGGTCCCTGTCAGAATAAGCCTGCTATTTATTATACATATTAAGTACATGTCCTTTTCTGCAACTTTTTGGAGATTTCATTTTAAAGCTTCAAGTATATCTACTTTTACTAATTAAGGAAAATGAAGTGGTTAGGTGCCTCCTGTTATTTAGAAGGAACACGCCATTATTTCACATACTGTTGTTAATCATTGTTAACAAGCTTGTGTTATGTTATTGTGTTTTAGGTGACGTGTAGAGACAGAAAAAGAAAACTGTCGAGGAACTCAGACCATTGAGTACATGTCACTTGAATGAAACTGAAGAATCTGGTTTATTGGGTCAGCTGACAGCAGAAAATGAAAAGTAGTGTGGCACATATGAAGGTAAGTGTGGGAAACTTGAAGATGTAATCTCATAGACAGCTAATGCCTGCGCTTTAACCAAAGATGCTTTCCTAGAGGCAAAACAGTCCAGTCAGACAGCAGCAGGGGCTCATGCAGACCTCAGCACAGTTCAAACAAAGAGGACCAGGCAGGAATAATATTGAGTAAAGAGACAGTTGAGAAAGCATGCTGGACATCCCCTTTCTTCTCTCGCTGTCCCTGTCCCTGTCCCTGTCCCTGTCCCTGTCCCTGTCCCTGTCCCTGTCCCTGTCCCTCTGTGTGTGTGTACTCGTGTGTTCGTGCATGCATGTATGCTGTGACTAAACAACATGAAAGCAACTTGTGAAGGAAAGAGTTTATTCAGCTTACATATCCACAGCACTGTTCATCATCAAAGCAAGTCAGGACAGGAACTCACACCGGGCGGGAGCTGATGCAGAGGCAGTGGAGGGCTGCTGCTTACTGGCTTGCTCAGCCTGCTTTCTCATAGAACCCAGGACCACCAGCCCTAGGATGGCACCACCCACAGTGGGTTGGGCCTGCCCCCATCACCCACTAAGTAAGAAAATGCCCAGATGGTATGATAGAGGCATATTTTCAATTGAGGTTCCCTCCTTTCATATAACTATAGTTTGTGTGTCAAGTTGACATAAGACTAGCCAATACATGAGACATACATAATTACATGCATGTGAGTCTACATGAATCATATAATGTACAATGTGAAAAAAGGGATAACAAATAGTGTTAGCAATGACAACATCATTCTCATGGAGTGTGCTTTCCTGAGTGATACGCAAGGAACAGTTCCTTCCTTCAGTCAGTCTAGACTCTTTCCTGCTTGTCCAGTTACTTCATGTGTGGAAGTGGGCTTTTGTGTTGTTCTTTACTTTAGATGTTTGTTTATTCTACAAACGAAGAGTGAATTAAGTTGCAGTGACTTCTAAGTCCTTTTTAACAAAGTAGTGAACAAAATTTCTTTATCATTGTATTTTACTTTCTGGTATGAGGAAACAAAGTAAATCATAAACTTGATAATATATAAGCTATATAGTATATTAGAATGTTACCTGTAAGCTTTGACCTATGGAGAAAAGAAATAGAGTAAGGGGGACTGGTGTATTGCACCTTGTAAATGGGGGGCGGTAATACAGGGCCTATTGTGACGGTAGGTAATCAGTCAGTCATTTGAGGAGAGACTTCTTAGAAGCAAGAGAGTTGACTATGTAGATATCCAGTGGGGAGAACGCATCAGAAAGTGGGGACAGGAAGTACATAGAGTCCAGTGTGACTGCAACGGATGCTGGAGAGTTAGAATGTGAGGTCAGAGCAACAACAAGGAACAAGAAATCCATGGGCTTTCAGAAGTCTGCCTGAGTGGTCTTGGAAAGTCCGCCAGCCATTGAACTTCTTTCTCTTGTGAGGTTCATAAGCCAGTGTATTGAAGTCAGTGAAAGGAAATATATATTTTTATTTAATTACAAATACATGTTCGTATCCCTTCAAATGTTCCATTAGCTCTGTACCCCTAAACTTCTTTGAAGAGAGAAGTATTCTGAGCTCCTTTGCCTGTACATAGCATGGGCTGTCAAAGCTGTTTCTCTTGTCTTTTTCCATTCTCCAGGGTGTGAGAACCCCTGGCCTGTGTGCTCAGTGGACAGTCAGCCTCTTGTTACTTGTTTCCATTGGCAGGGGCTCACTAACCCTGTCAGTAGAGTTTTTCCTACATTAGTCTGAAATCTGTTGCTTTTGAATTTCTGTTCATTAGTCTACAGTTCATTTCTCGAGGGCTCAGTTAGGTGGTTGACAGAATGGTAAAGCCAGCATCAGCAGAAGAGGGGGACTTGTGAGAACTGTCTCTGAGCCTTATGCAAGCATTTATCTTTAGACCTGTACCTCTAAAGGGAGAGAATGGGGTAACCCTTCCTGTGCTCTTTTCAGTGCTCTTGCTTGTGGTCCTTGAGGGTCTCGGTAGCACCACACCAAGCAAGGAATAGGTGGCTTTAGTTGGCATGTCCTTCAGACTCAGGGGCCAGCTGTATTCAGTCTGCCTCCATCATTTGAATTAGCCATTAGCAATTAACTAGAGTGGCAGGAGCCATTCTCTACCCTCCCCCAGGGACTTGTGGACCTACTAGAGGTGCTCGGAGCCACTGCAGTCAGGCCCTGCTCCACAAACCTCTCCATTCTGTTCTCATAAGTCATTCCACTGAGTGACCAAACAGCACCACCTGACTTTATTTTGCTAACAAATTTGGAGAATTTTTTAAAGTAATTTTGACTGTATTACTTTCTCAAGTAAGTTGTGTTGATTTAATCTAAAACTGTGACAAGGGAAATTCATATTCTTAATATTTTTGTTATACCAACAATTATTTTTTAATTCAGTGACCTTCTGTCCCCACCCAAACTGCATGCAAACCACCATGAGCTCTATGGGCCACAGTGATTGTTCCTTCCTGAAGATCTCATGTTACCATTACTGCAGTGTGCCAGTCATTTGTTACTTGATTGTATTTACATAATCCTTCTGATTCTCGACTTCTGTGTTTTTGGCTTCTCCCTCTTGTTCACAGCAGCTGTTGCGGAGATGTGTTAAAAATCATTAGCACAGAATTGAGGCTGTCTTCCTAATGTAGTCAAAATAATTGCCTCTCTTATAAAAGAAAATGTGGATAGGGTAATTGTAATGTTATCTGTCTCCCCTGTGTCTGACTCTTTCTCTCACTTACATGGGCTAATCTGCTTAACACACAAATCTACATAAAATCTCTACAATAAACAATAATTCCTGGTGTGAAGATCTTCAGTTCCTCTGTTCTATCTTGTATTTTTGTGTCCCTCTGAATGAGTACACAGGGGAAACTGTAGCTCATGATAAATAATCAGTAGATATCCATAGTTTATAGGAACTGTTGAGTTTGGTAGATCTTGTATATATTTGACATAGAATGTTTTGAGGTGTGGGAAGTTTCTGGGGTGTGGAGCCCTCAGGCAAGCTGAGCAGGTGCTCTCCAGGGTGTTATAACTTCAGTGCTGGGGATAGGGTTTTGGTATACAGTTTTATAAAGCCTGTATCATACATACTAAATAATTCTGCTTCATTGTGTTTATTTATGTTTTAAGATTTGTTGGTTGATTTTGAGGGAGAGGGAGGATGGGAGATGCCTCCTGCTTTTAGGCGGGGTCTCTTGTTGATTCTGCCACTGTGCTGCCTATGGGAACCTCTGACCACTTAAGTCTCCAACTCCCACAGAGCATCAGAGTGCAGAGCTATAGATGGGTACCACCTACTGCTTCCAGTTTTTTATATGGGGCCTAAGAATTGAACTTAGGCTGTCAGGCATGTGATATTAATATTTCTATGCCTTTATTCATCTCCTCAGCCCCCTGTTGTGTTTCTTGGTGAAATCTAATACACACACACACACACACATAGGAGATCAGTCTTTTAAGACAGGGCCTGATGTAATTCAGTGTGCCTATAGCTGTCTGGATCACAAAGAAAAATTGTAATTGTAATTTGTAAAGTACTGTTAATTTGCTTAGATACATATCATTGTGTGTATATTTTAGCGAAACCAGTCTTGAACCATTCCTCGTTTTCTTTTTTTACCTTCTTTGGAAGCAGTCCTCTGGTCACGACAGAAGGGAGACCCACAGCTCATACCGCCGGAGCTCCTCCCCAGAAGGCAGGTAGGTACCTGTCTCCAAATTCCATATGTCCATCAAATTGTTTGTATGCTTTTTGTTTTGGTTTTGGCTTTTGTTGTTGTCTATTGCTTTTTGTTTGCTTTTGTTGTTTTGTTTTTCGAGGCAGAGTTCCTCTGTGTAACTCTGACTGTACTGGAACTTGCTCTGTAGACTAAGCTGGTCTTGATCACAGAGATCTGCCTGCCTCTGCCTCCTGAGTTCTGGGATTACTGTCCTGTGCCACCACCCAGATTCTTTGAGTCTTAATTTTAGGGTGAACATTGAAGTACTGCTTTTGCTGTTATAGCTTGCTTATATATTCACATACCCTTTTATATTAAGTTTTTATTTATATTATAACATAATTATATTGAAATAAGTAATCTAAAAATAGTACCAGTACTATAGCCGTATCATTTACTCCGTGAGGGTCACTAAAATAATCCTCAGGGGAGGCACCCTGTGCCTTGTGCACTTCAGACCTATTCCGTCCTGCCAGAGAACTCCCCGGACCTTTGCTTTAGGGCCTTGGCTTGTGACCACTGCCACCCTTACCAGTCACCTACTCTGTGCCAGTCCCAGACACACACAGGTGCAAGGTTATTGGAGATATGTGTATGAAACACAAATTATAGTACCATGTAGGTTATATATTTAACTTCCCTTAATGCTCTTTGATTTTATTGAGTTTTAAATGTCAAACAATAGATCAATGGAATCCATTCTTGTTTGTTCAGTGTTTTCAGTACTGCAGTATTCAAAATCATATCTAATGATTCTAATGTTTAGAGTAGTGTTAACTAGAATATCAGTTACTGACATTGCTCTCACTTGCTCAGTAGCTCCAAGGAGGTATTTGTAACAAAGCCTCTTTCTGCCTATCATGTATAGTTTCTAGATTTATTCCTTTACCAAGGGCAGTGTGAATCAGGATGAGTCAATCTGTTTAGTTCCGGGAGTTGTTCTGCTGTGCACATGCTGGAAGCTTTTGTAATTCAGACTGGATCAGTGCCAGGACGATGAGCCATTAGGTAAAATAGTTCATTAGGATGTGGTGCAGTTGTAAAGCCACTTGGCATCACTGATACTGGACTTTCCAAGTATAACAGAGTTGTTTTCAAAGTACAGCTTGGGTTTTCTTCCGTGTTAGATACACAGAACAAGAGCGGTCCCCCCGGGATGGAGATTACTCTGATTACAGCCGGTCAGACTATGAGCGATCTAGAAGAGGATACTCTTACGATGGCAGCATGGAATCACGGTAAGCGTTGGCGTCTTACTGCAAAAAAGTGACCATCCTTCACATAGTATTCCATTAGCCTTCTGTCGGAGACTGAGTCTAACACATCCCGGGCTGATCTTGTACTGAAAAGGTTGAGAATGACTTTGAACTTGTGATCTTCTTACCTCTACCTTCTGAGCACTGGGATTACAGCCTGCACTCTCATGTCCAGTGTGTGTGGTGCTGGGGATCCAAACCTTGGCTTTGCACACGTTAGACTTATTCAGCCCAAGTTGTCTTCACTTTGTATAGTGAAAACAAAGGTTAAAGCAAGCAACTATTGGTGTTTGCATGCTTTTAGGGGCCAGGCTTCTAAGCAGGGCTTTGTGTGAATTAAGTCTTAAGACAACAGATAAATATAGTAGAATACTGCCTGTTTTATGGCTGAAGAAACTTGGGTCTAAAAATGCTTAGTTATTTGTATTTTTGAAACATAACAGTGTCAAGCGGGATCTGACTGACCTCAACCAAGGTGTTGTCCCAAGTTGTACCGCAGCATGGATTGCATTCTGTGATTTTACTTAGGGGCTACACTAAAGGAAAAGTGTATGTTGTCACGTAGGCATCTTAATCTCTAGTATGGTGGAGGAATACTGAGAATGAAATTCCTAATTTGTACAAGTTCCCCCACCCTCACCCCGCCCCAAATAAATGACTTTTTTTTTTTTATGGTAAAAAATATTTATTTCAGTTATAAGTTACAGTCCATTATCAATGAAAATCATGACAAAAACTTAAGATGGAACCTGAAAGAGCTGAGAGAGTAAGTGTGAAGAAATAATGCTTACTAGTTTACTTTCAATCTCATGTTCATCTAGTGTCCTTAAACAGTCCAAGCCTCATTACCCAGGACAGGCAAAACCCACAGTGAACTAAGACCTCTTCTATCAATTAGAAATTAAAAATATTTTTTAAAAAATGGCCCCTAATAAATGACTTTTATTTGAGTCTTGGAAAACTTGGCTACTCTGTTCCTCCAGTCCAATTTTCTGGTTGATAATTGATACTACATCTTGATCTTAATTTTGACTCCAAAGCCCACAGGTTTTGTAACCCCTGCCTTTGTTACTTCAGTATAACTCCTTATGTTTGGTCCAGTGTAGGAGTATAAAGTCTTATGAGGCCCTCAGTCATACTGTGAAGCAAGCAAACTAGGTTTTACTTTCAATATAAAGCTGAGGGCTAGAGAGATGCCTCAGCAGTTAACAGCAGAGTACTGGTTGCTCTTAATTCCCATATGTAAGTGTACATACATACATATATACATACATCTTTTTATTAAAAAGTGAATAGTTGAAAAATATTTCGTGAATGTTTCTGTCTGGATTGCATCTGCACAGTGAGAATGAGCCAGGTCACTGGAGGGAAGATGTCCCTGCATCTGCTGGGGCACCCCAGCTTCTCTCTCTCAGCACTCAAGGAGTGCTGGTCACCTCTGCCAGAGCGGCTCTCCCAGAGCGGGTTGCATGCAGACCAGCTAGAGTTTGCTCCAGCCCTCTTGCTGACCAGTTGGGGGTTTTATGTTTTTAGAGAAAATAAAAGCTGAGTTTTAAAAGGTGTTAAAGAAAAGATAGATATATTAAAGGAAAGAGTAACTGTAACTAGAAAATGGGTCTTTCCACAGCATCTTAGTAACAGAGGCCTCCTGAAACTTCTGATAAAAACAGCAATTCTTTCAAGTGACAGTTTCATTTACATTTAAATGTAACATTATAAAAATAAGCTCTTATTTCTTCTCTGTACAGTTTACCAGATGTACCACAAACCACTTTGTCTTAATTTTCAGGCCACGCTTTTGCCTGCTTAGAAACTATGTTTTCCGTCATCTCTAGTGTGAGCATTTTAACAGATACTGGTTGGCTTTTTGAGTGCGTTTTGACTCAGCTGCTGCCGCCATGCTAGATTCTTCACTGTTTCTAGTTGCTGTCATCCAGTCTTGATGCCCTGGCTCAGTTTTGCAGCATGTGGCCTTCTTAGGTAAAGAGTATCACCCTCACAGCTCGCAGCCACGCTAAAGCCTACTTAAAGCCTTAGCCCTGAGTAAGGTTTCTTCTCTGTGAGTATTGCTTCACCATCCTGAACCTTTCGTCTCTTACAGTCTCACTCATTGTCTATGCACGTCATTGTAAGAATGATTGTTTGTCCCCCACCTCCCCACCCCTTTTTATAGAAGTAGGGACCGAGAAAAACGCAGAGAAAGAGAAAGAGATGCAGATCATCGGAAACGGTCCCGGAAATCCCCATCTCCCGACAGAAGGAGTCCAGACCGAGGAGTAACCCAGAGTTCTACTCAGGAAGAACCTACATCGAAGAAGAAGAAGGATGAGCTGGATCCGCTGCTCACCCGCACTGGGGGAGCGTACATCCCTCCTGCAAAGCTCAGGATGATGCAGGAACAGATTACAGATAAGAACAGGTAAGCAAAGCTAGCCTCCCTCAACAGGGATAGAGTAATATCATCAGCTTTGGTGTTAGGAGTGCACTTCCTTCACCATGAGAGATGACAAGTTACAGGCCTCTTGTCCTTGCTGCAGAACCTGTATACTGCTTGTTGTGATATTAGCTCCTAACTTTTCTCATGTTTCTCTCTCTCTCTCTCTCTCTCTCTCTCTCTCTCTCTCTCTCTCTCTCTCTTTCTGTGTGTGTGTGTGTACGCGCGCGTGCGCGCGTACATGTATATACTCCTACATATTTGTGTTACTCACATACTTGTAGCTGTGTTTGGAAGCCAGAGGATAGCTTTGAGGCACTGTCCATTTTTATTTCTTTTTCTTTTTGAGACCGGGTCTCTCGGTGGTCTGAAACTTGCCAAGTGGGTCAGGCTGGCAGGCCAGTAAGCCGCAAGCATGCACCTGTCTCATCTCTGTTCTCATGCTGCACCGTGCCAGGCATTTTTTACATGGACGTGGAGGTGGACGTTGGGACCTGATGTTTGTGTGTGTGTGTGTGTGTCAGAGCTTGCTGGCGATCTTTGAAATGTAGCACGGGAGAGAGTGAGAGCTGACCTCCATCAATGCCAGCTTCCTCACCTAGGCCTATGTTCACAAAGGCAGCACGGAGGAGGCAGTGGGAAGTATTTTCCCACTCCAGTGCAAAGCGCTCTTTCCAGTTGTGAGAGGAAAGTGGTAGTAATGGAATTACTGCCTCTTCGGTAGTCGGGGGAGAGTTAGCAACGTACGCAAGTTTAAGCAGTTCTAGGAGAGAATTCATGCATGGTGGGGGCCTCCATGGGCAGAAGGTACCAGAGGGTAGAAATGCAGGAGGAGTCTGTAGGTTTTCCTTCGTGGAGGTGCAGCCCCTGGGTTTGGAAAAGTCACTGTGCTTGATGTCTTCCAGTTTCCTAGGTGGTTGTGGTTATGCCCGAGCCGTGCCTTACTGCAAGGTTAGTCACTAATTCATAGATCTGTTTCTCTAGAGAGAGGAACTTATC
The DNA here is from genome assembly GCF_900095145.1 of Mus pahari. NCBI lineage: Eukaryota > Metazoa > Chordata > Mammalia > Rodentia > Muridae > Mus > Mus pahari. The sequence goes on along the minus strand of NC_034592.1, from coordinate 63,930,013 downwards.
AAAGTGTGTGGAGTGGGACATTGGGCCACCTTTGCCATAGGTGTGGACAGTAAGAGGCAAAGAGTTTGATTGATAGAGAATTTTGAAGCAGCAGCAAAATATGAATTGCAAGTCAGTCAGTCAGTCAGTCTGCCTCTCATCCTCATTGTGTACGGCAGGCAGTTCTAAGCAATGACCTGATGACTGGGTATCAGCAACTTAATACCCAGCAGCGCTGACCCTGCTGCTGCTCTCGGCAGGGCCGCGGCACTTTCTGTAGCTCCCCACATGAAATTCAGGCAGTCGGCTTAAGAATCTGGGTTGGGAAAAATGCATTTTATTTTTCTTAATCCCTAACTAAATTTTAGTATTTCTTTCTACTGGAAGTGTAACTATAGTATACAGTCCCAAATAGTATGTTATGGATACTTTGTAATACTGTATATTACTTGGAATTCAGAATGATACTTGGCTTCCTACTACTTCGAGTTATTTTCTGTCTGGAGATGCTCAGAGCACACTGCATCAAGCCTATTCTTTTTTTGTGCTTTGATGACTATCTCGAGACCTGTTGAAACCTTTTGTAGTATATGCGTTTCAGGAATCCTACTAATTTCACTAGGCTTCAAAAGAAGCAGATAGAGGAAAAGCCCCTGGTTTCCTACAGAGAAGTAATTACAAAAATCACAGATTTTTAAAGAGCTTTAAAAGACCTTGGGCATTTATCAAGTTAAGTGTAATAAATAAATCCAAGCGAGGCTGGAATGCCCAAATGTAAGTTTAAAGCAGCCCAGCCTGGTAGTTTTCAGCTGGGCAGCTGTCAGCTAGCTGCATAAGCAGAAGGTCTTTCAGATGCTCAGACAGCCACTCAGTTCCAAGGTCCCATGTGACTGTCCCTTCTTTTGCTATTTTTTAGCTTAGCGTACCAGAGGATGAGCTGGGAGGCTCTGAAGAAATCCATCAATGGTCTCATCAACAAGGTCAACATCTCTAATATAAGTATTATTATCCAAGAGCTCCTACAAGAGAACATTGTCAGAGGGAGGTAAGTAGCCGTTACCTTGAATATTTCATAGTAACTTTTTAAAAGAAACATATTGTCTCTGTGAACAATAAGCGTTGATTTGTTATGTTACTTCATTTTAAAAGTATTTGTGAATGTTTATTTGAAATACAGTTCTTTTAAAATGTAAGCTGTTAAATAACTTAAACCATGTTGTTCAAGGTTAATAAACCAGTACTTTTTGAGATTTGCTATCATGCCATAGTTTTGCACAGACACTTACTGAATGTCTCCAATAATTTAAATCCATGAGGCATAATAATTATTAAAATATGCTATTTCAAACCACTTTAATTTTTTAATTGACATAAAATCTTTATAAATTTTTTAGTAACAATGTGCCACTTTAATAAGTATATTCTGTGTTGTCATGTGTCAGGATTTCTTTAATTTGATTTTTTTAATGCTGAGTGGCATTCCATTGTGTCTGTCGTTGACATGGTGCTCGCTCCATTTGGCTTTTGTGGGTAATGTTGTAGGGGTGTGCGGTGTGGCATTCCATTGTGTCTGTCGTTGACATGGTGCTCGCTCCATTTGGCTTTTGTGGGTAATGTTGCAGGGGTGCGCGGTGCGGCTCAGAGACCTAGTCTTCTCCCTGCTGGCTGCACTGCTGTGCATCCCTGCTCCCAGTCCTGTGTGCTCCCTGCTCTCTGCCTCCTTGGAAACACTTACCTTTGGATATTTTTATGGCAACCATCATCTAGGTGTGAGATGATACATCAGGTGGCTTTACTCTGTATTTGTCTGATAGGTGATGCTTCATGTCAGCATATCTGTATCGTCTTGAAATGTCCATTTAGATGTTTTGTCAATTTTCAAAACTGTCATGTTTTATTACTTTTGGCAGATATTTTGGCTATTAGCTCCTTATGAGATAAACGGCTTGCAGACCCTTTCTCCCATTCTGTGTTTGTCTCTGTATTCTTGGATGGTTTCCAGCACTGTCCAGAAGCCTGTTAGATCAATGCAGTGTCATTCGTCAAGTTTTCTTGGTATTTAGTTCTATTTAGAAATATGTCAATCCAGGCAGATATTGTGGAGCTTCCCTCCTAGAAGTTGTGCAGATTCTGTTTATTAATCAGTTTAGATTGCTTTGTGTGTGTTGCATAAGATTAAAACATGCTTTTATTTTTCTGCATGTTGGCGTCTGGCTTTCCTATCACTTTGGAACACACTGCCTTTATGTCAAAATACAATTAAATAAAAATGTATGAATTTATCTCTAGGTGTTTTGTTCTGTTCTCTGTTGGTTTCTATTAAGCTTTATGGCAGTACCATGGTGTTTTTATTACTATGTCTTTGTGTAGTAGTAAGTTTTAAATCAAGTAAAAGGGACTTCTTGCTTTTTCTTTCTTTCCTGAAGAGTTTTTTGGCTATTTGTAATTTTTATAGTCTATATTAATTTTAAGAGCTTTTCTCTTCTGGAAAATGCCACTAGAACTTTGATGGGTATTACGTTGAATTTGGGTAGTATGATAGCTTGTTCCCGACCCTGGAGGCAGAGTTTCCGGCATTGCTGCTGAGATAGTGTTACCTTTAGGTTTGTTATTTTGTCCTTTATTCCAGTTCACATTCTAATTAAAGCAGAGTGAGAAGGGGGGATGGCTGGGGAAGATGAGCAAGAAATTTGAAGAAAAATGAAGGGAATCATCATGTTTTATTTGAATTCTAGCAGCTGGTATTTTTTCTTGTTTTAAAGATTAAAGAAATGGAAATAAATGTCACATATCTCTTAGTTTTAAATCTGAGTGCTGACTTGTGTGACTTCACATTACCTTGATTATAATCATAGAAAAAGGGCTAAGCTCAGGGAAGCATGCTGTTGGGGAACAGAAGGTTGGCCAGGAGCCTCCCACTGTCCTTGGAGATAGCAGAGCTCGGTTCCCTTCACCTGGAAAACAGGCCAGGCAGGCGTAGACAAGGGGCCTGGCTTGCTTCCGTCTTAATCTAGGTTCACTTTCTTCTTGCAGCTCAGGAATTGTCTCCGTATTGTTTGCAGTAATGTAGCTCGCTGTACATCTCTCTCTTTCTTACACATAGAGGGTGCTTCTACCACTGTGATGTCTGTCGCTTCATCTTAGGTCACCCATGTCCTTACCTTTGTGCCTCTAAACCTACACCAACAAGAAGGAAACAGCTCAGAGCTGTGTCCCAGCACAGTTATTGTATGTTAAGTGATGGACTCATGTCAGAAACTTTATGCTGTGTAAATTTTATACCGTCAAGCAACTTGTTTTTAATGCCACTATGTTTTGGTTTTAGTTTAAAAATTTTTTTGTACAGTATATTTCGATCATGTTTTTCCCTGCCCCGATCGTTTAAGTCTGATTAGATGAAATGTGAATAGAAAAACAGTAACTTTATTTAGAGAGAAATTTTTGAAAAAAATTATCCTCATTTTATTTTACAATTTTATTTTCATAAAAGCATTTTTTAAAATTGATTACCAAGGTGAACTCTTTTCCTAGGAAACGTCGTAAAGATTTAGTTCTGGATGGGCTTTTACTATTCATAATTAGAAAATAGTTTTCTTGCTTTTACATATCTTTCTAAATTGCTTGTTTGACTGTTGACTTTTGCTGTGTTTTGAATAGAGGATTGCTGTCCAGATCTGTTCTGCAAGCCCAGAGTGCGTCTCCAATCTTCACTCATGTCTATGCAGCTTTGGTGGCAATAATCAACTCAAAATTCCCACAGATTGGAGAATTGATCCTCAAAAGACTAATTCTTAATTTTCGGAAAGGCTATCGAAGGAACGATAAGGTATGTATGAGTGGCTTGTAAGTAGACTGTCGCATGAGGTTGTTCCTGTAAGTCAGCATCTATAAAAGTACGCGTGCTGACTAAATATCCTCTGGCCGCTAAGATGATGATTGCCTGTATACTTCTACTCCAGCTTTTATAGCTACTTCACGTCACTATTCCTGCATGAAAATGATGCCCTGTGTTCCCTTTTAAAGAGCATATTATTGATACAGGAAAACTATTATTGATGACAGTTGATGGGTTAACTGTCTTTACTTTGATTTTTCAGCAACTTTGCCTGACTGCTTCAAAATTTGTGGCACATCTTATTAACCAAAATGTGGTAAGTAATTATCCTTAAAGCCTGATCAAACTCAGTGGGATAAAACCATGGTCTTGATGCCATTTCCTATTGTCACTGTTTGATCATCTTGGGTGCGATTTCAATTGTGTTTTAAATGCAACTAATATTCTTGTATAGAGAAAATCTGTATGTTATAAGGTATTTTGTTAGACTGATGCAGCTCAATCCTGTGTGTGCTCACTGAGTCACTTAAGAGCACTGGCTGCTCTTTCAGAGGACCTGAGTTCAATTCCCAGCACCTACATAGCAGCTCACAACTAATTCCAGTTTCAAGGGATCCAACACACCATTATAAGATATACACACAGGCAAAATACCAGTGCACATCAAATAAAAATAAATCATTAAACAGTGATAACAAGTACATCAGTAGTCATGCACATCTTTTAGTTTTTTGTTCATTCACTTGTTCAGTGTTTTTGTTGCTTATTAAATGCTGTATTGACTTCTCTGTGGGTATGTGTCGTATTGCATGGCACCAACTGCAGTGCTCAGCCTAACACATGAGCCAGTGTGTGAACACATTGCAGGGCCCACTGCGGGTCATCCCTGACCTGTCATCTCATCAGCAAATGGGTTTGCTTGTTGAGGTCTTCCTCCCCCCCTCCCTCCCTCCCTCCTTCCCTCATCCCCAGAATGGCTACAAGCTCACTGTGACATCAAGGATGACCTTGAAGTTCTGATCCTCCTGCCTCTGCGTTCTAAGTGTTTGGACTGTAGCCATGAGCCACTATGTCCAGTTGGTGCAGTATTGAGGATCGATCCCAGGGCTTCCCACATGCTAGGCAAGCATTCTGCCAACTACGATGTATCCTCGGCCCCTGTTAATTCATTATAAAGTTACCTGTGCATTCCCTAAATATAGCATATAGGGAATTTTTATAGTAGTTCCATTTTATTAATTTTTAGAGATAAAAAATTGAGGCAGATTCATTTTTATATAATTTTGTTAGATTTTGCTTATTGAAAATGGTAATCACTGTTGAAAATTTTGACAAAAAAAATTCATCTTAATGTTGTAGTCATTTATATTTAGGCCCACCTTATGAAGTTGAGGTTAAACAATTGGCATTTTTAAAATCCATGTAGCTTTATTTCGTTGTCTTATTTATACTAAGTGTTCCTGAGATCATTGTAAACTTTGCCTACAGATACATATCTGTGAAATATAGTGGGTTGAGTAATTTTGATCTATTTTGAGTGCATAAAATGCCATTTTGTTTGATTTTAATTTTTGTATTCCTCTACTGTTCTGTGGAACAGCCTTCTGCTCAGTCTTGGAAATGAAGCTGTTTGTGTTCCTGCTCACAGACCCTCCCATAGGTGCCCTCTCCCATAAGTACCCTCTCTCATAGGTACCCTCTCCCATAGGTACCCTCCCCCATAGGTACCCTCCCCCATAGGTACCACCCTTCTTACGCAGTGCCCATGTATGTGGGGAGATGCTAATGCATTCAGTCTTTATTATAACCACATGACAACTCATTAGGTTAAAATGTAAAAGAGTTCCAAGAGCAGACACTGGAAAAAAACTAAACTTTAGTGTCATGAAAAATAAGTTACTTAAGAGCAAGGAAACAGATAATCTTTCTGTAACGGCAGATATATATTTCTGGTTTTAAAATTTTACTAGTTTACTAGAGGTTTTTGTCATTACCACCAAACAGTTAAAATATTAACCATTTCACCTTCTCAATGAGGTGTAAAGATTTTCTTAGAATGATGAACACTAACCCCATTTTTCCCTGTATATCCCCCTCAAAAATTAGTATATTTCTAATTTTGTACAGTGTAAAGATATTCTCTAGGATTCAGGTTTAGATTGTACTTTAAATATCTTGCTTATAAAGCTATATGGATGACACAATAAGCCTATGGTTCATCCTCTCATAGCACCCTCTTAGTAAAATTATATTCTCACTCTACAAGGCAGTTTTTATAATTGTTAATTTTAAAATACGGACCAGATAAATAGTTTGATCTATGAAAAGGAAATGGGCAAGGACTGTGGCTCCATGGTAATGTGCTTTACCTACGTGTATGAGACCCTGGCTACTTCCTAGCGCTGCCATCAAAAATGAAATGCATAAGTAAATAAAAAGGAAATATTCACAATTCAGCATCAGTAATCTTTAAAATATTTTATGGTATAATTTTTGTATAACTTTAGCACTGTTTGCTATCTAGTAGAATTACGTAGTAAATTGAATTGCCGAACATAAATAAAAAGTTGCTATCATGTAAAGGGTATCAAATAAAGAACTGGAACTGAGAGATGGCTCAGTGGCTTAGAGCGCTGACTCTTTCAGAGGACTTGGGTTCTATTTCCAGCACTCATAACCGCCTGTAACTTCAGTCCCAAGGCATCCAACTTCCTCTTCATATACATAAATTAAAACGAATCTACTTGTAGCCGTAAACCAGATACTTCTTTCTGTTCAGTATAGTGAATTAAAGAAAATATCTATAAATTTTAATATTTACAATATTATAGGAAAACAATATATGCATTATGATTGTTGTAGAACACTAATTGTGTTTGGAAGGTTGTCAGAAGCAGGTTAATAATGTAAAACCATTTTGTTTCTTTCCTATGTCTGCATTCTGTTAAGGCACATGAGGTTCTGTGCCTGGAGATGCTCACTTTGCTGCTCGAGAGACCAACAGATGACAGTGTTGAAGTAGCTATCGGCTTCCTCAAGGAATGTGGTCTCAAATTAACTCAGGTGTCACCAAGGGGAATCAATGGTAAGTGTATATTCTTGGTTTGTATATTCTTTTCTGTCCCCCATGTGGTTTCTGTATAGAACAGGCTGGCCTTGAACTCAGAGATCTGCCTGCTTCTGCCCCCCTGAGTGCTGGGATTAAAGGGATGTACCATCATGCCTGGCTGTATTTTCTTACCAATTCTTATTCTAGTGTCAGAGTGATATTTTTTATGGTCTTTTCCTTCCTCTTAACTTCAGCAATCTTTGAACGCCTTCGAAACATTCTACACGAGTCTGAGATCGACAAAAGAGTTCAGTACATGATTGAAGTGATGTTTGCTGTACGGAAGGATGGATTCAAGGACCACCCTGTTATTCTGGAAGGACTTGATTTAGTGGAAGAGGATGATCAGTTTACACATATGCTCCCCTTAGAGGATGACTACAATCCAGAAGATGTTCTTAGTAAGCTTAGGGTGTAGGAAGCAGTAGTGGGGTATCAGTATGTGAATGCAGGAAATAAACACTTAACTTTCTATTTATTTTTTTTAAGATGTTTTCAAGATGGATCCTAATTTTATGGAGAATGAAGAGAAGTACAAGGCTATTAAAAAAGGTATGTAAGATTTGACAAATAGATTGGATAAGTAGAAATAATGCAGATCCATTAAATTGACAGGAAGATTAACAGCCACTGACAGCAGCTCAGCCCCAGGGAAGCCTGCTCTTTGCTTCCTCTTGTGTTAACTCTCTTTGTAGTGTTTGTTCCTGCAAGAAACTCAATGGGAATGATGTAGTTCTCTGCCCCTTCGCTTTCCTTTAAATTGCCCACGTCTTAGGAAGTACTTGTGGATCACCAGGAGCTTTAGTAGGCTTTTTTTCTATACCTACAATCAGTGCCACCCAGCTGATACACAGCTGAGGGCTAGTCTCTTTTGGAAGTGTCATAATTTTTAGCCTGATCTGGTTATGCTTTGAATGTCAGTAGTATGCTGTAGGCTGTAACTTGGGACAGACTTTTGGTGTGTTGTCTTTGACATTGTAACTTGGGACAGACTTTTGGTGTGTTGTCTTTGACATTACTAACCAGATAATCTGGAACAAATTATGTTTGGTAGAAAAGCCGGTTAGTAGCGGAAGAGTAAATGCTTTGCATTGGCCCGGGAAGGTGTTCAGACAGTGATGACTGTCATTAGTAGATCCAGGCATGGATCTTCCTCTGATAATCCTGTCCAGGTGTGCTCCTGATGGGTTACGGCCGTGCTTACTCTGGGCAGTGCGCTCCTCGAGACGCGGCTGCATAGCCGCTGAGCTCCATCATTCCATTCTCTGCTTTAGTTAGATATCATTCGAAGGCTTCCGAAAGCCCTCTGTGTCCCTACAGTGTGCTAAAATTCTGATATCACAGACAGGTTTCTCTTCTTTGATTCACATTCTTAAAAGCTTTCTGTTGCCATGGAACTGGTTCCCTTTCTGCTTAGACTCATTTCTTTTTTTTTTTTTTAATATATTTTTTAATTATTATTATTTTCTTTATTTACATTTCAAATGCTATCCCGAAAGTTCCCTATACCCCCCACCCCCGCCCGTGCTCCCCTACCCACCCACTCCCACTACTTGGCCCTGGCCTTCCCCTGTGCTGGGTCATATAAAGTTTACAAGACCAAGGGGCCTCTCTTCCCA
>NC_034592.1:63897891-63920240 GCF_900095145.1 Mus pahari | reverse complement strand
ATTTTACAGCACAAGCCATTGGTGTTCTGTTGAGAAATTTTTTTCCTGTGCCCATATCTTCGAGGCTTTTCCCCACTTTCTCCTCTATCAATTTCAGTGTCTCTGGTTTTATGTGGAGGTCTTTGATCCACTTAGACTTGAGCTTCGTACAAGGAGATACTAATGGATCAATTCTCATTCTTCTACATGATAGCCGCTAGTTGTGCCAGCACCATTTGTTGAAAATGCTGTCTTTTTTCTTAGACTCATTTCTTAAGCCTATTCTTCTTTCTTTGCTTTCAGACTTTTTTTCCCTACAGTTTCCCTAAATGGCGCCTTTTCTCCGGCTGTTATGATTTTTTTTCACTAGTTTAAGCTTTGGAATCTCATAAGGATCCAGGCAGTTGGCCAGTATATGGATTATGCTTTTTTAGTAGAGAATTCTCAAGTTCTGTGGTTTTGAGATCCCTTAAAACACTTTAAAATTAGACTCCATAAAGCTTTAGTGTGTGTGTGTGTGTGTGTGTGTGTGTGTGTGTGTGTGTGTGTGTATTTCTGTTGGTGTTTGAATATTTATATATTAACACATTTAAAAGTAATAAAATGGTGTATATTAATATAAGCAACATTCTTATGAAAATAGTATTTAAGCAAAGGAACTTAATGAGAAAGAAGGTGATATATTTTATGTACTGTACAGTGCCTGGCCTATAGGAGAAGAGTAGTTTGTCTTTCTGTGTTCTGTCTGCTGCAGCTCATTCTCTGGTTTCATTCAGATCCTATAGTTAGAAAGAGCAGGAGTATTGTGATAGCCTTTGCAGATAAGTGTGTTATTTCTCCTTATACAGCAATAGTATTTAACTGCTAGTGGTTTCTTAAAAGTTGATTTCATTTGAAATATTAAATAGTGTCAGTGAATTTTCATACTAAGTTAAATGTTAAAAATCTTTGGTATATGCACTTCCAATATATCATTAAGCCATAACTCATTTTGTAACATGTTAGTCATTTGGAACATCCTTGCTTCACGATGATGATGATGATGATGATGATGATGATGATGATGATGATGATGATGATGATAATGATATTGTTGTTGGATGATGTTGATGTGTGTGTGCTTGTGCTAACATGAACATCCTCAAAATCAAGTCAGTGTGTTAGGACTATAAAAATCAAGTCAGTGTGTTAGGACTATATCCAAACTCACATCTGTTAATGTTGCTACCTGTCTCCTTAGAAGAGTGTGTCCCAGTATTGGGAAGCTATTGAAGGATAAATACATACTTTGTAAAAATTAGATATGCTCTTACAAGCTTAAACTGTATCATGGTGGCAAATACTGTTTGTTGCTGTTTTTAAATTGAGAGTATCATTTTGCTGCATTTGAAAATGCTTGCAGAATACCTAACAACATGTATGAATGACATTGGCCATTTTTTCAAATAAAAGTAAAAAGGTTGCCACTTTATCTTAAACTCAGGCAAGTACCCCAGCTTTTTCCCGTAGGGAACCATACACTGCCCATCGCTCTGTAATATAAGTGCTACATTGTCATTCAAGTATGAGATGTAATAAAATTTCTATTTTACATCTTCATCTAGGACATTCATAATTTAAATGGGCTTTTTTCTTCTGCAAGTGTGGCAGAAAGCAGCATTGATTCCTGGTCTATTTTGGTGTCTTGATTTGTGCTTAGAGTGCAGTAATTTTAACCCCATTGCTCTTGTTATTGTAAATAACAATTCAGTGAGAGGGCAGGTAATACCTTAGAATTATTAGGAACGTAGTGTTGACCTCATAGGCCATCTGACAGGTTTCGGGTTCCCCCGGGGAATCACAGACTTTTCTGAAACCCTATTTTATTTATCTGATGAAATCTAGTTGCCAGTGCCTACGGAATTTTGGGAAGTTGATTTAAAAGGAATGAGAAAAGAGGATGCTGTAAACTATCAGACAGTTCATTTGACCTTCATCTTTAGTAAAATGTTCCCCTGGAACTGGCATAAAAAATGACCCCAGCAGGAAGTGAGCACTGCCTTGGTAATTAGCACCTCTGAGTGACCCAGGTGGACTGGTGGGTTAGGTTTTTCAGCATTTGGGAAAACAGCAGGAGTGCCTGCCTTCCTACTTTTGAATACTAAATAGTTTCTTCTTTTCAAAGTCTGTGCTCGTTGCATAATCAGCTAGAGACACTGGAGTGTTTCTTGGAGTTGCATTTGCAAGAAATTGTTTTAAGATTTGTCAGATAAGGGCTAAATATAAATAGTAGCTCTGTAGTCTTAATAAATGATTGTTCCTGCAGCATGATATTCTCTGCTAACATTAAGTATGTGACTCCTGATTTACACTGCTCTGCAAAATATAAAGAAGTTAGAAGTTTCTGAAAATGAGTTAAAACTTTGTACTAAAACTTGAGTGATTATAATAAATGAGAGGGTGCAGTGTTGGTGAGCGCTGACAGCAACACTGTGCAAGATAGAATTGTGGCCGACGGCATTTCCACTATTGATGTGGTAGATGGTCTTCTGTAATCTTTCATGGACGTTCATTTAGATCTAAATAAACATTTTATTTAGGAAATAATAAAGTGATGGTTTTACCAGTTTTATGATGTTTAAACTTGTTTTAGTTTTACACATGAAAACACTTTTGATTGACTGTAATATACAATTTAAAAGTTCTGTTAAATTTACAATTTTCATTCTACTTATTTAAAGTGAACACAGATACTGATTCCCCTCCCGTATCACTCTGTATCCACTCTTAACTCTACATACCTCTGGCTTTAGCTTTCATCATAGACTGCCCTCTTTCTGAAGATAGTATTTGAACTTTGAAATGCTAGCTGTGAGATCCAGTTTTCTTCTGGTGTTCTTACCCACTCAGAAACATCATGTGCCTTTTCTGTCTTCTTATGTTCCCTTGTTTCCATGAGCACGTTTTACCTAGCAAAGAATGACACAACTTGTTAACATCAGATCATTCTAATTGTTTCCTTGCCATAGCCTGAGGCTTGTGTGATTATCTTTGTTGGCAGGTAAACAGTTAAAATTAGATTCAATGAAATGAGATTCACTTCTCAGACTGGGGTACGTGTATCTAGCTCATTAATTTTTTTTTCTTCTTAATTGACTTTGATTTCTAGAAATCCTTGATGAAGGAGACAGTGATTCAAACACAGACCAAGAAGCTGGAAGTAGTGAAGATGAGGAGGAGGAAGAGGAGGAGGAAGAAGGAGAAGAGGAGGAAGGAGGTAAAGTATGACTTTGTAAACACTCTGAGATGAGGTGAATTCTGAGGCAGTACTCTAGAGTGGCTTCTCTGCTCACCAAGAAAGGATTGTGACGGATGCCCTGGGTGTGGTGGGAGAAGGCAAGGGACACTTCAGCATCTTCTCTGACAGAACACAGCCCTGTGTGGTGGCACACGCCTTTAATCCCAGCACTAGGGAGGCCGAGGCAGGTGGATTCCTGAGTTCGAGGCCAGCCTGGTCTACAGAGTGAGTTCCAGGACAGCCAGGGGTACACAGAGAAACCCTGTCTCCAAAAACCAAAAAAAAAAAAGACAGAACACTGTCCCCCACAGCAGGACACCAGTCCCTAAAGTATTAAACAAGGACATTCAGTTTTTCCTAACAACATAATTTTAATTTAATATTTTAGACCTTCAGTTCTAAAGGTACATTCATGTTGAGGGTATGTGATTTATGTAACATTGGCAAATGTGTGACAGATGTGAATGACTAGATATTTGCTGTTCATTTTGGCAAAATAAAGTAGGGAGGCCAACAACTACATTTGTACAGAAACAGGTTCGTGTTCTTCCTCTTCGGCTCTGTTACATCACTCCCCAGAAAAACAAGCTCAGCCTTTGGTTGAGTATCATAATATAGCAGCCACATAAGCCAGGCTTATGAATTACATATTTGGAAATATTTTAAAAAATTATATATATATATATATATATATATATATATATGTATGTATGTATATATATATGTATGTATATGTATATATATACATACACATACACAGACACACATATATATGTATGTTAAATATATTTAACTGTAAGACTTACATATATATATAAACATACATATATATGTATGTTAAATATATCTAACTGTATGACATACATTACCCATATATATAACAATTTAACTGTAATTTACCCATATATATATGGGTAATGGATGTCTTACAGTTAAATTGTTACTCTGTAACATTTTTGTTTTTTAAGATTTTATTTGTTTTATGTATATGAATACACTAGTTGACTTCAGACACATCAGAAGAGGTCACCAGATCCCATTACAGATGGTTGTGAGCTACCATGTAGTTGCTGGGAATTGAACTCAGAACCTCTGGAAGATCAGTTAGTGCTCTTAACCACTGAGCCATCTCTCTAGCCCCCTTTCGGTAACATTTTATTAAAAAAAAAAAAGATTTCTCCACTTTTTTAATAAGTCACCTAAATCTCTCTATATTACATTCCCCTTTAGAATTTTTTGTTTAAATTACTAATAATTACATATAAGAAAAGTTTCCTCATATCGATTAACAGATTTTGACACACACACATTGGACAGAGTCAACCTTCTAGAACCCATTGTTCTTTTAAACTGAATTTCAGTCCATCCGGGTCATCTACTTAATCAACATTGTTTATGACTCTAGAAATAATATTCTATGAAGCATCAGCATCAGACAACACCTTCTATGGTGTCTAAATGGGTTTGTATTATAGAGGCGAACATAATTATTTTGCTGTTGTTGTGAACTCTGATCCAACAAAATGGTATGGCAGAAGAAGATGTACAGTGACTCCATTAATCCTACAGATACCGATTTACAAACAACGTAATTATTTAATTTGATCGTAAAATAAACTTGTATTTTTGTAATTGTTATGTTTAACTTATTTCAGGGCAAAAAGTAACTATTCATGACAAAACAGAAATCAACCTAGTCTCATTTCGCCGTACAATATATCTTGCCATTCAGTCAAGGTAAGAGTCTATAGCTCAGCTGATCTTTTATTTTATTTTGGGTAAGAGATGGGTAAGCAGGATCAGTGATAGCACTAAGAGTCTAAATACAGAGACTTAGACACCTTTCAGCATCCCCACAGTGCTTGTAGCACTAAGAGTCTAAATACAGAGACTTAGACATCCTTTCAGCATCCCCACAGTGCTTGCTTCACCCCGTCCTATACCCAAGCTCAGAGGCCCCAGCACATCTGTTCTGTTCTTAGAAAGTAATGTGTCTTTACTTACCTAAATGTCCTAATTGTGTTAACGGAATAGATGCTGTTTTCTTTTTAGTGGGTCATTTCCTATAGTTAAACCTTAAAAATAACCAGCTCTATATTAAAAGCTATCACAGTATTCGAATGTTAATGACAAGTTCACGTTTCCTTCTCTGATGTGCTTGTTAATCCTGGTTCTGTTGAGAAGCATGGATCCTGTGCAGATGCAGGTGGATAGAAATGGGGTTGGGAGTTACCCTTGAGGTTATGAAGACCCCTTGAAGTAGTATTAAGAAATACTGGGATATCATGGAAATAAATCTTTCCTTTGAGGCCTATGTGTTCCATTTGAAGAGAAATGCACAAGACCTGTAGATGTTTAGTCCATCTGTTATTTTGCATAGGAATCAGCCTATTGGTTTACTGGGCACATGTTACATTTCACACAGGAGGAGGGCAATGTTCTGGTTGTGGTTGTTGGTAGGTTCTGTGTGTTTCTGTTGAGCATGATGATGTCATAGCAGTAGTGAGTCATAAGTAGGAGTCATCTTGTTTTCATTGTTTGAAAACTTCAAATAGAGGAATACTACACATCAGAATATGGATTAGAAAGATGTTTTGTTTATCTTGACCTATATCTTTGTCTTTTGTATGAAGAAACTTGTAGTTTTTCTTTACAGCCAGAAGCTGAGAATGTGTTTAGTTTGCCATCCCTGCTGACCTTTTCAGACCTCCAGGGTTACTCATCAGAAGCAGATCATTCTGCTGCTGCTGTCAGCACTGACTGGGAAGAGGTTCAGTGCAGCTCTCAAGAACTGTCTAGAAAAAGCCCTTGTTTAAGTTACCTTAACTTTTCTAATCTCTGATTCACAGAAATTACCAAAAGCAAAAGCACCAAGAACAAACGGCAGCCACTCTTACACAGTAGCTCTTCCTTATCTTTTTGCCCACAGACCTTCTATGATGACCAGCCCATGCACTTACCTGTGACAGTGCTTGCTAGACTTAAAAACCCACACGTATTACAAGAAAAGCACAAGTGATCAGTAGATGTACTATGGAGGACTTAGAAATGAGACTCTTTGGTGATAAATCCCATAAAAAATGTTTGTTATCAAATATCTAGATGATGAAATGTTGTCATTGCTTACCAAAAGCAAAAGATTAACTTCATTTTTTTTTTAAAGCAGTGGAACTTGGTGTTGAATTTTATTAGAGTCACAAAAACATTATTGTGGGTAAACGCTTTACAGAAAGCCTTTGGAAACATGAGCCAAGGGCTTTTGTTTATTGGAAAACAGTAAAGGGAACAAATGGGTGGTCACTAACTAAAATACATGATCAAATGTCCGGCCTGTGCCTCCTTTGAAAGTGGAGTTGCTGCTGACTTGGTAAGAGTGTAGGGAGTGCTCTGGTACATGCCAGCTTGGGGAAGGTAGGTAGAACAGAGGCGTGCCTCTGCTCTCTCAAGACGGGAGGGACACTACACACCAGCACTGCCTGCCTACCCTGAAAGGAGGTTGGATTACAGACCCCTGCCCCCTCCCTCGTGTGTGTGTGTGTGTGTGTGTGTGTGTGTGTGTGTGTGTGTGTGCGCGCGCGTGCATTTTCTAAAGTCTTCATAGCATCCAGGCTTAATGAAATGAAGTGACTGAGTCAGATGCTGCATTTCATGTAATCACTTGGGGGAATCTGAGGATTGAACCTAGTTATGCTGTTTCTCCCACTGAGCAAGCTGTGTTCCAGAACCTTGCTTCAAGAAATCTTGTACAAACAAAAGTCAGTTGACCACTGAACTATTTAGTAATTGGCATTTAATTTTTTTTTCTTGACAACTAGTTTGCTAGTCATCCTTTCTCCCTGTTGTTGTGATTCCTAAATTACTCTTCCCTTACACAGAACATGACAGTAAGTAGCTGGCTTTGCTGTGGAAGGTGAAGCATCCTCCTCATTCTTGCTCCTCAGTGGTGGTCAGTGTTTACAGTTTTAAAATTGTATCCGAGGGAGATGGACTGCAGTGTCCCTGACACTATAGTTTCTTAGATTGGACACATTGACATAATCATTTTTAAATACTACTTCAACACCAGCGTCTTGTGTTGCATGTAACTTTTTTCTTTTCTTTCTTTTTTTTTTTTTTTTTTTAAAAAAATCAGTTATTTTGTTTATTTATATTTCAAATGTTATCCCCCTTCCGGGTTTCCCTCTGAAAATCCCCCATTTTACTCCCTTTCCCCCTGCCTCCATGAGGGTGCTTCCCCACCCACTCCTACCCTACCGGCCTATCATTCCCCTACCCTGGGGCATTGAGCCTTCACAGGACCCAGAACTTCTCTTCCCATTGATGCCAGACAAGGCCATCCTCTGCTACATATGTAGCTGGAGCCATGGATCCCTCCATGTGACTGCTTTGTTTGGTGGTTTAGGCCCTGGGAGCTTGAGGAGGGGGAGTTGATGTTGTTCTTCCTCTGGGGTTGCAAACACCTACACCTTCAGTCCTTTCTCTAACCCTTTCATTGGGGTCCCCATGCTCAGTTCGATGGTCGGCTGCAGGCATCCACATCTGTATCGGTAAGGCTCTGACAGAGCCTCTCAGGAGATATCCATATCAGGGTTCTGTCAGCAAGCACTTCTTGGCATCAGCAAGTGTTGAGGTTTGGTGGCTGCATATGGGATAGATTCCCTAGGTGGGGCAGTCTCTGGATGGCGTTTCCTTCAGTTTCTGCTCCACTCTTTGTCTCCGTATTTACTTTGGACAGGAGGAATTCTGGGTTAAAATTTTGTGAAGGGGTGGCCCCATCCCTCAACATGGGGCCATGCCTAACCTCTGGATATAATCTCTACAGGTTCTCTCTCCCCTTTGTTGGGTATTTGAGCTACTGTCATTCCCGTTGGGTCCTGGGAGCCTCTTGCTTTTCTGGCATCTGGGACTTGCTAGTGGCTACCCCCAGTTCCACATCCCCCATTGCTACACACCTCTTTTCAATTTCCTGACCCTCTGTACATCTTGACCGTCTCCTCCCACACCTGATCCTGCCCCTCACCCCTTTGCATGTAACTTTTCATTATCCCACTATGCTCTGGAACAGGCCACGCTGCTAGGCCCTCCCAGAGCAACAGTCATGTCAGGAAGATAATAATTCAGGAATGCATTTTTATAACCCTTATTATTGTTTTAAAACAGGAAATAATTTTGTTTGGCCACTTAAAATGCCTAAAATACTCAGCATTGGTAATTCATATAGTATTTATAGCTAATGCAACTTCAGAATTATATGCTTTAAAAGAAAGAGTGTGTGTGTGTGTGTGTGTGTATTTATATATGTATGTATATGTATATATGTATACACTGTAAAATGTATGCTTTTTATCTGCAGTTAATTGTTTTAGAGTATTTGCAAAGTTTTTCAAACATTACTAAAATATTTTTTGGCACTCTATCTCCATTAGCAATTATTTCGTTCCTTTCAGCCTCTTTCTATCCATGGGTTTACCTGTTCAGAACACAGGATTATATTCTGTGTGTCTTTTGGGTCTGGCTTCTACAGAAGGTTTATGGTTCCTCATGCTGACACATGCTTATACTTTGTCATTTGTAGAGTTAAGGGCTATTCTCTGTGTGCCCTAATATTATGTATATTTATAGCTAAAACAATAACCAAGTAATATTTTGACAGGTAAAGAACGCTATAATTTATTTATTGTGACTATCTTGTCTCCATAGTTTAGATTTTGAAGAATGTGCACACAAGTTGCTGAAAATGGAGTTTGCAGAGAGCCAAACAGTATGTCGATGCCTTTTTTTTCTATTAGGAAGTATATATTGATTATGAAAATGTTTAAAGAGGTTAATAGGTTTTGTGAATTGAAACAATAAAATGAGCTGGGCAGTGGTGGCGCATGCCTTTAATCCCAGCACTTGGGAGGCAGAGGCAGGTAGATTTCTGAGTTCGAGGCCAGTCTGGTCTACAGAGTTAAGTTCAGGACAGCCAGGGTTATACAGAGAAACACTGTCTTGAGCAACCCCCCCCCCCCAAAAAAAAAAACCCAATTAAATGATAAATACTCATGTAAATATAAGTTTTGTAATTTAATTCTAAACCAAGGCTTAGGACTCCTGGGGCTCTTTGTTCTGTGTCCTAGCGGACTGCACCCTCTGTAGATGGCGTACTGGAGTATTTGTCTCTAAGCATGGTCCTTACACAGACTTTCTGGATGGTTGCCTATGACCAAATTAGGGCACAGAGGACTCTGTTCTTTAGTATTACTTGATCCTTGTCTTATGTATGCACTAAAGAATTATTTTGAGAAGAACTACAACAATCACATGCGTGCTCAAGTTGTGTACAGATACATTTGTATTATTGTTTCATTCATCAGTTTATTCATAGAGAAAGAAATTGATTGTATACTTTGTGTCAGAGAGCAAAGGGTCAGGAATTTAATGATGCACTAAGTATCGAAAGTCTTCTATTAGCCTCTTGGTTCTTAAAGTCTTATAATTAGTATCAGAGCCCTAATCTAAGGATAATAAACACCAAGCTGAATAACAACTTTTGTAATGTTTTTCCTACTTGTCATCTTACATTCTTTTTTAGGTCTTCGGACCCTTAGCCCAGGCTATGGTGGAGTTGTTCCTCACATTTTGTTTTACATATCATAGAGCTACACAGATGGAATAGTGAATGTCTGTGCTCCAGTAGGCTGTTGAGTATCCAGTCTCTTGGTCCTGAACTGTGTCAGGATTAGATGATCATCTGTAGTGATTGGTACACTGGTGCAGACCCACTTCCTGTTTTCCTAAGTAAAGCTTTATTGGAGTAAAAACATGCCTGAGCATCACTGACTGAGCCCGCTGTTCTCATACCACAGCGGCAGAAGGAATCCTTTGACCAGTGTCACACTGGCCCTAACCTGTAAAATAATTAGTGCTTGGCATTTATAGGGGGAAAATTCTTGATTCGTTATTAAAATGCTGAAAATTTATAAAACCAAATTGTTTAACATTATAAAGGTCTGTTTTCCTTTTAGTTTATGCAATCTATACACTAATAATGGTTCCTGTATGTATTTTTGAGTGTAGTTGATATGTCATCCTTAGAAGGAAATAAATCAGTAAATTAACCTTTACAGTTAAAATTGACACTGAAATTACTGTGTGACCATGTTACATTTGAGGAATGTAATTAAGTCATTACAATTTTTATCTGTGCTGATCTAAAGGGTAGTTGTTCTAGAGCTGCCCTCAAAATATTTTGATTATTACTATGTGGAAGTATCTCAATGCATCTATTTTTGTATGCTAATAGACTCATAAAATTACTCAGATGTTTAATTGATAGGTTAAAAATGATCACAAACTATAGGTAATAGTGCTTATCATTGTATACATAGTCTAGGGAAAAGAGTAGTTCATCCTGGGAGTGGCTCTGACAGCATTGGCATTAGCTTGTTACTGTATTTTGTGAAAACATGATTAACATATTGGACAACACAATACTAGTAGGAAGAATTGAAAGCGAATTTTATATTATATATCAAGTTAATCTAATGGCATAATTTAGAAAGGCTTTCAGTTTTCAGTACCAGATGAAATTTTGACAAAGTGTATCTTTCTAGAACTTAACACATCCATAAACATTTTACTTAATTGGATTAACTTGTGACTGGTTTTCTTTTTCTTTCTTTGTGTCTGAAAGCACTCTTGATGTTTTAAAGTGATGCCTCTGGCAAGGCTGCTTCATGGTAAACCATCTATTTCTAGAGCAACACTGTGCAGTAGAACTCTTCAGTGAGGACATAGTCAATGCTGACCTGATTAGGGCAGCAGCAACTAGGCACAGACAGCTGTTGGTTATGCAAAATATGCATACTCTGACTAAGGAAACAACAGATTTAAATTATTTAAATAGCTGCTGGTAGCTAATGGCTATCATGTTAGCCAGTGCAGGTTCCTGTCTGTCCTGTTGTCCAGCATCTGAACTCTGGGGTCTCTGACACAAACTGCTTGCTTACATGGATATAAATGCTTATTTACCTTTTTTTAAAAAAAAAACAAAAACTAACAATTTGTACTAGATCATACCTTAGTGACTGTGACAAAATTTCAGAATAGTTCATTGAAATTTTAAAAATAAAAACTTAACTGGAGGAATACACATTTAATTTGATGGGCTCGTTTGTACTTAGAGAATGAAATGTGTTGTAGCTAATGTGTTTGTAAAAATGTAGCCATTCTAATAAGTGATTTATAGAAAAGGCACTTGTCCAGTGGCCCCCTTCTGCTTGCTGTTACCTGAGTCATTTCCTCTTGGGATTGCTGTCTGCTCCCTTAGAGTTATTTCAGGAATTACTAAACCATACTTGTCAGTTAATTAGATGTCAACCATTTGTGATAGGAGATTTTCTTATCGGGGGTTTATTCATTAGTTCTAACATTTTTCACAGAAAGGTTTTTCAGAGCAGTTAAATAGCTGGTTGAGCAATATATTTCAGCAGTTATAGGATTGGCCCCCATCTTTAGATTTCCCTCCATAGATAGATCTGTACATACAGTGTCCATTCTTCTGTGGACCTGTACATAGAATGGTCATCCCCTTGTAGGTAGGCTGTAGTCAAACATTTATTTCAGGACTTAGAAAATTGAATCATAAACCTGTTCTTTTCTTTTTATTTTTTTACATTTTTAAACATCAACTAGAAGGTCATTTACATTGAAAAAGTGACTATTTGTGCTTCTGTAAATACTTGTGTTTTGTTTTGTTTTCTATACTATCTAAATATAAGTTTAATCTAAATCTTAGGTATTTGTGTTGGTGAAAATAAATATAAAAGAATTCCACACAGAAGTCCTTAAAGAAAGAATCATGTCATGATTTGACCTGGTTCATGCCCTAATTTGTTTAGAAATGATTCATAGTTTTGATTTAGAATGTCATTTAATCACATTATAAATAGCTTTAGATGATATCAGTCAGTCTAAAGGCTTTTTTAAAGTGATAAACTTGACATTGAGTTTTTAAAAATAATTTTTCAAGGTTTTCAAAAATTTTTTTAAAGTCTAGTTTGAAAATACAGTCACTATTGTGGTTGTAGATTATCATATAGCATAGCTCCATTGTGTCCTGAGTCATTAATGCAAATTTTCTTTCCAAACAGAAAGAACTCTGCAACATGATACTTGATTGCTGTGCCCAACAAAGGACCTATGAAAAATTTTTTGGCTTGTTAGCTGGGGTGAGTTACAGCCTTGATTTTCATGTCAGGATTTCATAAAAATTCCAAGAATTCCTAACAATAACATAGTGAATTAATGATTGTATTTTGTGGTCTGGTCTATCCTTAGTTAACATGTTTTAAGCTTTTTCCCCTGGGAGCACTCCCCCTTTCAGTTTCCTTTCCCACTTCATTTTGCAGCACATTAAATTTGTTACCATTTTTCTACAATTTCTTAAAATTTTAAATATTTTGTAACAATTTCCCAAAATAAAACAACTAAATGGTCTTCAAAAACTCAAAGCAATTACTAAAGTCAGGAATCTGTTTAGGCAGCATAGGGTAAATGTGACCTAAAAAAAAAAAATTAAATTAAATGTTTGTGTCATTTTGAATTGTGTCTTTGTATATGTCAGGCACATGCATGTGAGTGAAAGTACCTGTGTAGGCAGGCTAGAAGCGAGGGAGGGGTCTTTCTGGGGCTGGAGTTCCAGGCTGGTTAGAGCTGCCTGAGGTGGCTGCTGGGAACTTAGCTTAGGTCCTCTGTAAGATCATGTGAAATACTAAGCTTTGACCCATCTTTCTAGTCCCTAAAGTATATCTATAAACTATTTCCAAGGCCGATATATATAATGCAAAATGTATCTGTTTAGGATCAACTAAATGTATAACTTTATTCTAACATATAAATCTAGATAGAAACTCTCTGTAACTTTTTTGAACATCATTTACCACAGAAAGATATGGTGATAGATGTCTCTTGAAGGTGTTTACAAACATTTAACTTAATAAATTTAGGAATAGTAAGTTCAGTTGTATTGACATTCAGTTTCTGCTGGGGTTGACTTTCAGTTTTCTTCCCTATAGCGGTTTTGTATGCTGAAAAAGGAATACATGGAATCATTTGAAAGTATATTCAAGGAACAGTACGACACCATCCACCGCTTAGAGACAAACAAATTGAGGAATGTTGCTAAGATGTTTGCTCACCTTTTATACACTGATTCACTTCCGTGGAGCGTAAGTAATTGGATCCTAATCCCCTGTTATTGTCAAATATGCATTAATTATGGCATGACCATCCTATCAGTAAACATGAATTAAAATGAATGTGTAGTACACTTTGACTGCAACTGCTATCTTTGAAACACATTCATGGAATCATAAGGCCAAGTCAGACAATATACATGTGTAAGAAATCCTGTTGTGGGTTATACATAGCAGCCCAAACTCACGTTGCTTTTCAGTAGTGATGACTGGTAATATTTTCAGAGAAAATATGTATTTGCATGCTTGACATCTGTGTCCATACTTGTATAACAAAGGAGAGACACATATCCCTATTTTGGTGGCACTTGTGCCTCAGAATTACTGTCCATATTTCCTGAACGAGTAACTTTTTCAAAGTTCCTCTAATTTAGACCCAAGAGAAAGGATTGTCCTAGGAGTCTGCAATACGTAGACACTTTTGTTTAAGCCATGGAAAGGAGATCCTGGCATTGTCCTTAGAACAAAGAAAGGCATTCTTTTTTTTTTTTTTTTTTTNGTTTTTNGAGACAGGGTTTCTCTGTATAGCCCTGGCTGTCCTGGAACTCACTTGGTAGACCAGGCTGGCCTCGAACTCAGAAATCCGCCTGCCTCTGCCTCCCGAGTGCTGGGATTAAAGGCCTGCGCCACCAGGCCCGGCTAAAAGAAAGGCATTCTTAGTGGGGAAATGTATGCCAAATTGAGCATTAGTCCCATATTTATTATGGAATTACTGTTCATTCAAATGCTGTTAGGTAGTTATCACCTGCCTGTCCAGTCACAATTCTTGGTAATGGACAAAGGATTTATTTTAGGAATTTACCATGTATTTATGTCGGGAAAGTTACCATGTAAGAGAAAAGTTAAGTCTATGGCAATCATATGCCATAAAAAGTCATATAGTCTAAGTGAAGTGAAGTTGCTAGAAGAATTTTAATGAAGAGAAATCACATCCCAAAGGAAAAGAAGAAGATGCGGATGTAAAATACCACAAACTGATGGTGGAGTGAGTCTCCACCCCTGCTCTTAGGAGTATCAGATAAGTTTATATATTGTACTTAAGGACTAAGTATATCCAACTGTGTTCAACTGGCACTTTTAAACCAACCTAGCAGCTGATCACAGTAACCCTTTGCTTCATTTCGCCTGTTCTAGAAAAGAAGCCAAGTTTTAAACAATTGGCTAAAAATAGGCTTCCAGAACACACAGTCCATAAAAGCTACAGGGCTTTTTTTCCTTCTGTTTTGCTTTTAAAGTCTATGTTCACAAGTTAGTTTGTAAAAGCTGTACACTTAGTTTTCAGGCTACATCATCATTTTGTTTTTGTTTTTAATTTTGTGTGTGTATGTGTGCTAACTTACTATAGCTAATGCTCTTGGTGGCACTTTGCCTAGTCCCTTGTGCACACCACATTCTGCTGAGGGACATTTTCGAGCAGTCTTTACTTTGATGTTACACGCTCAAGACAGGATATCTTCTCAGCTATAAAAAGCACCTCCCTCAAGAAAAAGGACGAAACCTATTTCTGTACCATCTTAGCATTGGGAAATTAATATAGAGAAGTCTTATGCTTTGCCAAGAAAGAATTCATGTCTGCATGAGGGACGTGCTCAGAGGTGCCGCTATGAGATGGAAAGTCCTAGTCCTTCTGAGAGAGTGTAAACTGCTTGACTTCTGGGCCTTGTCTTTCAAAACAAAGCAAACACATGTTTTTTTCATTCTCTCCTTTCATTTTCAGGTTCTCGAATGTATAAAGCTGAGTGAAGAGACAACGACATCATCTAGTCGAATTTTTGTCAAGATATTCTTCCAGGAACTGTGTGAATACATGGGTCTTCCTAAACTGAACGCGAGGTTAAAGGATGAGTAAGTTGACCCCTGACAGTTTAAGTTTAGTCTTCCTGTCTGTGGGAGGTCCCCCACAGTAGCACATACAGTTATACTCTGATGGGGGCAGAGCCCTCTGGGACTTTGGGTAAGGTGAGCATGCCGCATGCCTCCAGGCCCGAGACGACACGTGCCTTTCTGGGCTTTGTTCTAGGACTGTCACAAAACTTCCATTTCACCTTTCCTATTGCTCGTTATCACGCAATTTGCTTCTAATCCATTCTGCTCGTGTCACATGTTATTTCAGTATCTCATTTCTCCACTTTGGTTCCATGTAATGTGTCGACTTTATCAGACTCATCTCCCTCCTCAGGAAGATTCACTAGTCACGCCAGCATCATGAAACTTGTAGTGATGCCTGTGTCCTTACCACTGTGACTACAGAGGCTGTCTTTGATCTGTTTAACAAACTTAATCAGTCTTCTGATAGTTTACCTTCTTTGTGAAATACTCACTGCCTCCTTCCTTCATTTTTCCAGTACTTCTACACAATTCAGATGTGCATACATATGTACATGAAAAGGAAAGCTAAGGAAGGCTTTTACATTTTTCTGTGCATGCCCACAATACATACTTGTGTGCATATAACCATGTACATACGTTATTTGCCATCTGTATCTTAGTGTGTATAAAGTTTCCAAATCTGTTGTGTAATTACTGAAATCAACTTTAAGGACCAGTGAGATGTCTCAGTGAGTAAAGGACACCAAGTCTGAAGTAAGCTGGATCCCTGACAGCCACGGGTGGAAGGAAAGAACCACCTCTCACATGTCCTCTTACCTGTGCGCACGCACACACTCACTCACTCTCTCTCTCACACACACACACACACACACACACACACACTCTGCAAAGACAGTTTTTTAAAGAGACGAACTTCAGTGAATTGTTCCTCGTTACCTATTATATTTAGGCAGCCTTACGCATAAATCCATAAACCACTTTCTTATATTTCACTTACTGAAATGTAGAAAATCTGATAGGTGGCTATAGGAGCTTTCATTTGCCCTTTTTCCATTTCCTTCATTCCTTTTTCCGTTTTCAGAACTCTCCAGCCATTCTTTGAAGGACTGTTACCCCGAGACAACCCACGCAATACCCGGTTTGCCATCAACTTCTTCACTTCCATAGGTCTCGGAGGATTGACGTAAGGATCATTTGCAGAATTTTATCTTTAGTTACAAAATTATCTCACAAGTGCCTGGTATACATAATGTAATACATTACATTTGTGTTAGGGATGAACTGCGAGAACATCTGAAAAATACGCCCAAGGTCATCGTAGCCCAGAAACCAGAAGCTGAGCAGAAGAAAACAGCCCTGACATCTTCATCTTCAGAGTCTTCTTCGGCGTCTGATTCCTCTGACTCAGATTCTGACAGCAGCGAGAGCAGCTCAGAGTCCTCCAGCGAAGCGAGTGACTCCTCCTCCTCCTCTAGCACTCAGAGCTCTGCCTCAGGTATCAAGGCTCAGATATTACCCTGCTCGTTTCTAACAAGTGCAGGGCTCAATTGCTGCTTACTTATTTTTGCCATCTATTTAAAACATGTATTATTGGAAATGATCATGTGTCACTGACAGTCTGCAGTGTTATATGTGTTTCAGAAGCCTCTTAGACAGAATTAATTCATTGGCACTCTGCAATTCCAGGAATGTCCACGTACTAGTTTATAGGGTCCATCCTGAAGCTTTATTCCAAGGTATGTGGGTTTTAGTTGTAGTAGTCAAGCTTCATGTGGCTACTTGACATCATCGTACTTATTGGATGGCTCACTGGAGGCTTTGCCATACCTAGCTCCCCCAGATCAAGTGCTGGTTCTTTAGAACTTGTCTTTGCTAGCCCGTGCCCATCAGCATGGCAGCTGCTCTTCTGATTTGTAAGTCCATCATTAGTCTTGCCTCTTGTTTTGCTGAGACAAGGTCTTACAACATAGTTAAAGCTAGTCTTCTCCACACTGTGCAGCCCAGGTTGATCTTGAACTGCAGTCTGTGTCCCGCAGCCTTGCAAGTGCTGGGTTTTCAGCAGGCAGTCCTGCTATAAGCGTCATCTTGCCCAGTGTTTGCCTGGCTTGTTTGTTGTTGGATGTCTTGTTTCATTTGGGTTTTGGAGTTTTCTGTGCAGTCTAGATTGTTCATTTACTGTCTGGCAGGGGCTAGCCTTGAACCTGGTCTTCTCTGCCCCTACTTCTCAAGTGCTAGATTTAGAGGCTTGTACCTCATGCCTGTTTTCATTTTATAATTATTAATTATGAACTTCTCTGGATCTAATGTTTCCTTCACTGTTATGTTCACAAAATACTCTTACATTTGTAATTGATCCACCCACATTGGTTGCTGTACATATTCATACATGTCTGATGTCCTATGCGCATCTTTTAATGAATATATATATAGTCTCCTCCTCACTACACAGTCCAGGCTAGCCTTGAACTACAGTCCGTGTGTGTGTGTGTGTGTGTGTGTGTGTGTGTGTGTGTGTGTATCATTAGCTTGTATTCTTGGTTTTTCAACTTTACAATGATACAAAAGCTGTAGAGTAGAGTCAACAGAAATAGTACTTAGAAGTCTCAGTTTTTCTCTCTTCCTGAGCCCCTATGTGAGTAACTCTTGTGTGGTGTCTACCTACAGACTAATGTAAGTGTTGAGGGCCTGCTTAAGGAAGACTGAACGAAATTGTGGGTTTTTGTGGTGGGGGTATTAAAAACATTTTTTATTGATTTATTTATTTTATGTATATGTATATTATTGCTCTTTTCAGACACACCAGAGGAGGGCACCAGATCCCATTACAGATGGTTGTGAGCCACCATGTGGTTGCTGGGAATTGAACTCAGGACCTCTGGAAGAATAGTCAGTGCTCTTAACCACTGAGCCATCTCTCCAGCCCTAGTAAAAACATTTTATGACATGTCATCTTCAAGACATAATCTCATCTTAACTTGAGGAATGCCCGTGTGTCCATTTCGTTTTAGCTATGTAGCTATAGATAGAGTCACTGCTGTATGATTTTAACCATCCTGGTGACGATACTGCCTTGCAGCTTTCTTTTTAATTTGCATTTTCTCCATTACTAGTAAAGCTGAGCATAACGTTGTTATTTGCCATTTGGATATTTTCTCTTTTGCTCAGATCTGGTTCTTCCCCCCTTTTTGAGTTAACTTCTTATGTTTTAGGGTTTAGCTTTACTGTATTCTCTCTCTCTCTCTCTCTCTCTCTCTCTCTCTCTCTCTCTCTCTCTCTCTCTCTCTNCTCTCTCTCTCTCTCTCTCTCTCTCTCTCTCTCTCTGTGTGTGTGTGTGTGTGTGTGTGTGTGTGTGTGTGTGTGTGTGTGTGTGTGTGTGTGTTGGATGTATATATTTCAAGTTAAGCTCATACTTGTGTCTGTGAGGCTGCTAGAACTCTGCTGTCTTTTGGCTTTTTTCCCTCAGCAGCAACCCTGGATCAGCAGATGTTCCCGGGAGGAGGTGGCTACAACCTATCTTATTTCTCTGCACTTCTTTCTACCTTCCCTAAATTTGGGGGAGTTTGGTTCTTGTTTTCTTAACAAGTGTTTTTAATTTTATAATATTTTATCTTTAACTAACTTCACACTTACAGGAAAATCACAATCCACATATATCCTTTGCCTAATTTTCCTTAGTTAACCTCTCATAGAAACAATATTATCAGTGAAACTATGGAAATTCACATGGAACAGTACTGGTAACAGATCTCATTTGAATTTCATGAAGAGTAAAGCAATAGATGAATGAGTCAGGGTACCAGAATGCCAATTACTAGCTTTGGCATCCATGGGGTGGGTAAACCGAGGCAGGCAGCTGTTGGGGGTCAGTGCTTAGAGCCGCTGACTGAGTCAGTCCAGATACTGGCAAGGGCTGCTGCCAATGGCAGCCTATGATTAGAGAAATTATTTAGTAGGCTTTTCTTTGAGGGAACAAAGCTTAATTTACTGGGGCTGGCACTCTCTGTGGCCAGTGGAAAAACTATGAACTCTTTTAACTCCTTTGGGCTAGTGAGAAACAGAAGGAAAGAGAAAATTCACACGTGTGTATACACACACACACACACACACACACACACACACACAAAGTGGGTAAAACAAAAGGCAGAGTTCAATAACTTCATACATACAAATGCATACATGTATGCATATATACAAACATACATATTCACACGTGGAACAGAGCTCTTAACAAGGAGGCTCCAAGCACCCGTTCAGATATGTCCATATACACATATACACACATAAGGGGGAAGGAACAAAATCCCAACACACTCTCACATAAACTTTACACATATACATACAAGCACATAGTTGATGGATGGAAGGAACAATGCTCTAGCCCCACACTTTGTTTTTTCTTCCATAGCTTGTGTATCCCAGAAAATCTTTCAAGCAGTATAAAATTACAATGATTACATTTTAGTTTTTTTCTAGTGAATGACTATGGAAAAAACAATGTTTCCCAATAACTTCACAAGAAATAACATAATTTAGTATAGTAAAGAAAACAAATTATTCCTAAGAACCCATGTACATTTGTAACTAAACAAAGAAGGTAGTTTTCTCAGCCTGTTTCTCTTACTGGCAAAAAGCAATTTTTGATTACAAAGAAAGAAATAACTATTATTTATCTTTTTTTTTTTTTGAAGTTTTTCTTTGTTTTCTTTTTTCTTTTTTTAATGTTTTTTATTAGGTATTTTCTTTATTTACATTTCAAATGCTATCCCGAAAGTCCCCTATACCCTCCCCCCACCCCTGCTCCCCTACACACCCACTCCCACTTCTTGGCCCTGGCCTTCCCCTGTGCTGGGTCATATAAAGTTTGCAAGACCAAGGGGCCTCTCTTCCCAATGATGGCCAACTAGGCCATCTTCTGCTACATATGCAGCTAGAGACTCCAGCTCAGGGGATACTGGGTAGTTCATATTGTTGTTCCACCTACAAGGTTACAGCCCCCTTCAGCTTCTTGGGTCTATTATTTATCTTTAAAAGTAATCTTGTAAGAATCTTAAAAGTATCACAAATCTAAACTTTTATATAAAAATCATATCTACTTTAAGTTCTTAGAATTTATATCTACTCATTAGCAAAGGAAGCTGTCCATCATCAGCAGTCCAGCCTCAGTGAGAGTCTTCCTCTGCCAGTGCTGCCATTGTTCTTGGTCCCTGACCCAAAAAGGTCCCTAGTTTAACTATTTAGAGGTGCCTTTCTAAGCTCCAAATTGTTCCTTAATATTTTTTACATCTGAGCCAGTAGCAAAAACATCTCAGCCTAGCTTCTCTAACAACTTACTTTCCCAAATGCTTTCTAAGGGTAGTGGTCATTTCTGACAAGCTGTATCTCTAAGTTCTTCTCTAGGGTATTGATTGAATCATTAATCTGCCCCAGCAGCCATGCCTGAAAGAGATCAAGCACTGTTGTTGTGAGAGCCAGGAATACTGCCCAGTGAGAGGCTGAAAGCCCCCTTAGAGTTTTCATATAATCCTTAGATCAAAAGGGATGTGAAGGCAGCAAACAGAGCAGAACTCCATAACAGCATGAAGTCCTCAAGACATATGGTTCTTGGGGTCATGCCACACCGAGTTGTGTCAAGTGTGGTTCTGATGCTAAGGTCCTGTTCCCCAGTTAGTTCTTGTCAGTAAAGAAAGCCATGGGCCAATTGTTGGGTGAAAGATACAGACAGGACTTCCCGGTCCCTGGCGTATGGAGGGAGATTTGGGGAGGAGACGTGAAAACACAAGGAAGGAGAAGACGACGGGCCTGTTATGCTTTGGAGAGAGAAGACTAACAACCATGTGAGATCTCAAAACAGAGTGGCCACACAAGCTGCTCCTACAGGCGGGTGGTCAAGGGAGTTTAGCAACTGAGGTTTAGAACAGTTGGGAAAGAAAGAGATAAGAAATTGATAAGGGCATGCTTTTCCAGGTGGGAGATAGTAGCGCCCAACAATTGTACCAAAAAGACAAGTTAAAATTTGCCTAAGGACTCAGGGAAAGCCAAGTGGGGACTGATAGCATAGTCACCTCCCAGAGCTAAAGACGGGTAGGGTGTGACACACAGCAAAGGTACACCCACCCATCATGGCTGTGGTAACTGGTGGGCTGCATTCCATGAGTTCTAAAGCTGTTTGTCATTTCTCCTACATGGCCCTCAGCAGTCCTTTTTCCTTTTTTCAGGGACCTGTTTATATTTCACAGTGTTTACATGAGGGCTTCCAAACTTCTTTGAAGTTTCTGGTCACATTGAAGTTCTTCAGTGAAGATTATTTATTTGATACTTTCTTAAGATCAGAATAAAAGTTGATGTCATAGTTATTTTTCTGCTGCTGTGAAGAGTCACCATAATCATGGCAACTTATAGAAGAAAGAGTTCACTGGGACTTAGAGTTTGGAAGGGTGAGTCCATGACCATCATGGTAGGGAGCATGGCAGCAGGCATGTAGGCATGGTCCTCTAACCGTAGCTGAGAGCTTACATCTAATCTGCAAGTCTGAGATAGAGGTCATGTGCCTTTGAAACCTTAAAGCCCACTCCAGCTGCCCTAGTGACACACTTCCTCCAACAAGGCCACACCTACTCCTTTCCAAACAGTTCTACCAATTGGGGACCAAACATTCAAGTATGAGTCCACCTTTTTCAGTCCAACTACCAGATTTGGCATTTTAGATAAAATGTCATGAAAATGGTCTGCTCTTAGTGCATCTACTCAAGGGACTTAGAAATGTTGGCATGTCCTAATTAACTAACATCAACTGTCATCACTAAATTGAGAAAGTGTTGTTGAATTTCTTCAGATAAACACTTCATTTCATTCTGTTTAAATCTGTCTCCAACTTTTCCTCAGTCTTTTTGGCAGCCATCTTTAGAGGATTCTCTATGGTGTTTGCCTAAAGATGATTTATCTTTTTTTTTTTTTTTTTTTTTTTTTTTTTTTTTTTAGCATTTTTTTTTTGATTAGTAATTGAATTTCTACAAGAGAAAAACTGT
>NC_034592.1:63870924-63897806 GCF_900095145.1 Mus pahari | reverse complement strand
CCAACTTTTCCTCAGTCTTTTTGGCAGCCATCTTTTATGAAGTCCTTGAATTGTGTTCATGCTGATGCAGTTGTTTTTTTGTTTTTTTTTTTTTTTTTTTTTTTTTTTTTTTTTTTTTTTGTGGATTAGTAATTGAATTTCTACAAGAGAAAAACTGTCCCTTTTATTTACCCAGCCTTATCTTTATACCACCACCTTACAACTGTTTGTATTAGTCTGTGAGTTACACTCCAGGTACTTTTGTTCAAATCATTTTCCTTTTAAAAGATATTTTCAATACATTTGCGTGTGTGTGCATGTGTGCGTGTGCACACACTTGTCTTGTATGTCTGTCTGTGCCACCTGTGTGGAGATGAGAGCACATTTCAGGAGTTGATTCTCCTCTGTTGTGTGGGACCCACGGATAAAGCTCAGGTCTATAGGCTGGGCCATTTTCCTTACCACTGAACCATCCATCCTGCTAGTCCTCAATCCACTTTGCTGCTCTCAGGTTGTTCTTGCTTTGCACAGGCTCCCATCCTTTCCGTGAGTACATCTTTCATTCCAGCATCACAAATGCTGCAGATCCTCAGTACCTTCAAACAGATGGAAAGTTCTAACAGATGTCCAGTTCCTCTCAGTATGTGCCTTTTACACCAGGAAAAGAGGATGCTCTATTGAAATCCTTTTTCAGTTTCTTCTGGTCCATATTTTCTGAAGAGGTTTGTGGAGTTTCACCTAAGACCTGCTCTGCTTTTTTCATAGAGCATCTGGGTCCATGTGGGTGAAGGAGTGGCTGCATAGCTGAGGTTATTGTTCTGTCGGAGTGCCTGTGTCAATGGTAGCAGCCTCTGTGCTCAGCCTTAGGTTGGACGACAGATACTCACACTGTGATTTCCCACTGTGTTGCATTTGAAAGTACTTGGCGTGCTGTATGACAGTCAGAACTGAGGGCCTCTTCCTGTTCTGTCTTCTTAAAGCAGGAGTACATTTGCTCCCAGGAACTTTAGTCCCACACTGGAAGAATGCAGCCCCAGTCATTTAACAGCTCTTTGAATGTCACAGAGTATATTTCATGGCATCTATTTTGAGGACAGATGATAGCTCAACTTGAATTTTGCAGTGAGAAAGTTTGCTGATTCTAAGTTAATTTGCCTTATCATATAATTTTGCAAAGAACAGTTTCATTATTAAAGTATTAGCATAAAAGTAGTATGAACTGCCTCCAAATTAGAAAACAGAGAAGCAGACATGACCAAAGACTTGCATATTGTTGCATGGCTGAGGTGTCACATTGCCAGAACCCTGACCGTAGAACAAGCTAGAGACATGGGCTTAGCACTGAGCCAAATGGCTGCTGCTTGGACAGCTGCATCCCAAGAAGGAAGTTCTGACTGGCAGGCCACTCGTATACTGTGTGCCATCGACTGTCACTTAGGTTGGTACACTGGCATTTGGGTAGAGTCGGGCAAGAAGTCATTTCCCGTTGTATTTTCTTTCTGTAGTGAAAGGATTTGTGAAATTTTAGTCATCTCAGTACTTTTGATTCATGAATTCGAATTAATAAGTGACCAAGTTTAGCTTAAAATGGTGGTTTATTTCCCTATATTTTATATTTGGGATTATATCAGTAAAACTGAATTATTCCTTAGAAGTTTGTATCAGAAATGAAGTGTCCACGGCTCTCACTGAGTTTGTAGTTGTCATAATCCATCTCTTGCTGGTATGGCCAGTGACTGAGAGCACCAGAGGCTTTGGTGGAAGCACACTCGTTCTGTGATGACAACACAGGTGCCCTTGTCCCCAGTAGGAACTGGTTTGGGCTGGGTGGCCATGAGTGTTGGTTATGTACCAGGGCTCCTGCAGCTACGTTTCATCCGACAAGCAGCTCTGATGAAGTTAGAGTATGTACGTAGCAATGCACATTTTCTAATTATTTGATGGTTTCCATTTGCTATAGTTTATTGAAAGTTTTTATGGGGACTTGAGTTTGAAACTAATTACATAGTAACTATTAATGACATATTTTAGAATTTATTCATCTTTTAAAATAGTCTATTTTTAGGCTTTTCAGTTTGACTTTGCATCCAATAAATACAAATAAGTGCTCTGCAGTATGTTGGTAAATGTTATTGTTAAATTATGAATTTATATTAACATAAACACTAACTGTAATTCACTTTTTGCATGCAGCTAAGGGTACAAGAAAGAAGAGACAAGGGAAGGCCAGAGGCGAAGAAGTTGATAAGTTAGCCAGGGGCTACCAGGCACGTGAGCAGAGGCGAGAAGGAGGCAGGGAGGACCAAAGGCACCAGGAAGGGAGGACTGAGAGAGCAAGGTCTGAAAGACACAGAACTCAGAACTCACGAGATGCAGACTGGCGAGACCCCCTAGCAAAGCACATAGACGACAGAAGCCATGAGAATAGTCACAGCAGAGTTGGCAATGGCCGAGAACAAGGCTCACACAGAGAGCCAGAAGACAGGCATGGCGAGCCAAAGAAGAAGCGGAGAGAGAGAAGAGATTCTTTTTCTGAAAATGAGAAGCAAAGAACCCGAAATCAGGACAGTAATAATGTTAGAAGAAAAGATCGCTCCAAGTCAAGGGAGAGGAGTAGAAAGCATTCTGGTCACAAAGGAGATGACGACAGTTGTCAGAACGGTGCAGAGAGACGCTGGGAAAAGCCTAGCAGATACCCTGAACATTCTAGAGAATCAAAGAGAAGTCAGGACCGGAGGAGAGAGAAGTCTCCAACGAAACAAAAATAATTCTAACGACAACTGAACACGCCTTACATTTAGTCCAGCGTCTTTTTTACATTGATGAATTTTATAGAGAACTCTTGTATAAAGTACCTGTTTGTAAATTTTGAAGATGCTTTCTTTTTGACATGTTTTATAATTGATATATCTCAAGGTTCTTTGTGTAAAATCATAAAGGGATTCAACAAAAGGGTAAGTCTTATGTTTTGTGAATAAAAGGAACAAATGTTCATTGAATCATTGTCTTTTTTCTAAAACATTTTTCTGTGTGTCGAATTACTATGAATTACCATAATTATTAGTGGTTTTTATGTATAACAAAGGCCAAAATAAATAAACCTTTTCTAGTTTTTGCAGTGAGGTACTATGACAAGTTCCCTTGTGTAGGTTTCTCTCAGGTGTTTGAGAGGAACTAAGTATGTCTTCCTCTAGAGAGACGTGAACTTGTTAGAGACTCTGCTTCCACATGCATAGCTCTCCTCGTGCCATCTCTTCTCAAGACTGCTGGATAAGTTCACCTATAATGTTCCTGTGCTTAAAGCTGTTTATCAGCTTTAACATTATATCAAGGTAAGCTGATGTATATTTAATTTTAATTTGGGTTAATCATTTAAAAAGCATAGTCATGAGGTACATGAACTGCCTATGAAGCAATTCTAATTTCCTTATGTGAATGGGAAAGATTTTCTTCACTGTAACTTTTCAAAATATATAAGCATAGTTATTACTATGCAGATAAAATGTTCCCTGAGGCCTTAGGTGGGTGGCAGGTCTCCCCAACTTATGCAGTGGACTCCTTACACTTGTTTATCTTAAAGTGCATAGGGCCAATTTTAGCCAAAGTGTGAGTATTAAGTATGGTGGGACTTAATAGCACAAGTCATTAATCCAGCTCCCAGAAGAAATTTAGATATTTTGCACGCATTATATTTACTTTCTCAGCATCCTTGCCTGGAAGTTCTATTCCTCGGTCCTTGCGACTTCTGACGTCTTCTTTATGTTGTTACAGCTGTGGCTGAACGTCTCTTCTTGACGGAGGATGCTTTGATCACTGCCCACCCAGCTCCCAGCTCACCTGGCTTCACACCACCATTCTCTGACCTCTTGTCTCTTCAGAACTTGGCATCTCTTGACTTGTTGACACCTTGTCACTTCATTTCCTTTGTTCTGTAGCTGACCCTTGGAAAGGATAAGAAATGGGTGGGCTAGTCTAACTCTTCAACCCATTAAGAATTGCTTTTGTCTCCCCCATGAGGGGACTATAGTCCAAGAAGCCAGAGCACTCAGGTCTTGTAGGTGTGAAGTGTCAGGACCAGGTTTTCTTCTAGCTCCGCCCCTTCCAAGCAGGTTGGAGGATGGGGCAGCCCTTGTCCTGTTAACTAGCTGGGAGGCAAACTAATCCCGTTCTCCTCCTGTTGCGTAACATACTTACAGTACTTGCTTTGCAGGAGTGTAGCCATGAAATAACACAGAGTTAGCACTCAGCCGTCTCCCTTCCTTCTCCATCACAGAGGAAGGACTTCAAAGAAAGCTCGAGCTCTTTGACTGGCTTTTTTGGGATTGCTGCTTTTATCTTACCTAAGATGGCACTTAACCTTTTTCTTTTTAAATGTTAAAGTAGCCACACAGGGTGCTTCAGGGGGCATAGGTGTGATGTAGGCATGGCAAAAGTGACTCCCTATGATTTCTCTTGTATTTCTTACATTTACAGCCATTAAGATTTCCCAGATTCATTTATCTGTTCTGCCATGTCGTCACATGTCAGGAGAAAACAAACAAAACAAACAAAAACATCTTTTATAGTTACCAGTGAATTTTCTTGGAATTTTTTTTTAATTTTGAGGTTATAATTAAATCATTCCTTTCTTTCCTTTCCTTGTATCAAACCCTCTCATGTGCCCCTCTTTGCTCTCTCCTTCAAATTCAGGCCTCCTTTTTCATTGTTACTGCATGCATATACGGGCATGCTCAGGTGGTATGTTACTCAAATGTATGTTTCCAGGGCTGAGCGTTTGGTGTTGGATAGCCATTTGGTACACTCTTCCCCGGGGAGGAGGAGTTCTCCCACCCAGCGTTCCTTATCCGCCTGTAGTTCTTTGTGTAGAGTTGAGGTCTTGGGAGGTTTTCCCCGTACACTTTGACATGCCT
Source organism: Mus pahari (assembly GCF_900095145.1). Lineage (NCBI taxonomy): Eukaryota > Metazoa > Chordata > Mammalia > Rodentia > Muridae > Mus > Mus pahari. The sequence continues at coordinate 63,892,917 of NC_034592.1, read as the reverse complement.
CTTGGGTCATTCCTGCTCGGCTCTCGCTTACCAGTCCATGTTGCTGAGACTCCTCGAGTGGAGCTTCCGACATTACTGGTAGGCACAGTCTCATAACAAACTCCCACCAGTGAATTTTGCATTTTGACTGTAGAAGTCTTGTTTACATTGATTTCATTTTGACTTGGCTGACTAGAGTATCCCTTTAATCCTGTGGTGTTTATATCCTGAGAGTGTTTAGAACCCTAGCACTCCTTTTGCACGCCAGTTACTGTAGAGGGCAAAAAAGTGCTTGTGCACACAGGTATGCACTGGGGGAGCCAGGAGAGCTAACCTCGCAGGCATCCTTCAAAGGGAAGATGTGTAACCTGTCCTGGAATGCTTGCAATTGGTGTAGTTTACAACCTGGTAGTCCCCTGCTGTCCAGTGAGCCAGGCTCTACACCCATCTCCCAGAATTTATTACGTTTTACTTATCCCAGAACCTCTTCCCCCAAGAACCTTGAGCCTTCTTGGCCATAAAACTCATCCTTGTGAGAGATGTCACTTATTCCTTACAACAGCCTAAGTGACTTTTGTGTTGTCTTGGGGCCAGGCATGTTTACCTCAGACCCATATCTGCCACATTGTTTCTAGGTCAACAAGAACCCATCTTAGAGCGTGAATATAAACATGTCTTAAGCTTTGTTGTACTCAGGAGGCTGAGTTCATTGTTATCAGTAAAGTTTTCCAAAATTGTGCTATGCTTAAATATGCCAAAACTCAACAAGCTGATGTCACACTCCAAAAAGTCTTGGCTCAGCACCAGTTGCTTAAGGCTGAACTAAGTTTTATTCTTCCTCCACCGGAATCTTTTTCCTGCAGGGTATAAAGCACTGCTTTATGAAGGCCTGGAGGATGTCCCACAAGTTGCCATGTTTTCCAACTTAGTGAAGCATCCTTCCAGACCTCTACATTTTTTCCCTTTGTTCCTCATACACTTTGCAGAATGCTTCTTCAGCCATGATGAACTTCAGCGTTGACTGATGTTGCTGGGGAGAGCCTGGGGGCCCAGTGTGACCCCTAGGACCATTGTCATTACTGTGCACATTTCACTGACACACTCGAGACTCTAACCAAACATCACCACCCTGCCTTGTCTCCTAACTGACCGCTTTTTGTACCCTCAACCTTGGATGTGGTATAGCATCCTTCCACTCATAGCTCTTATGTTTCCTTCCAACTGTCTTGGAAATTTTCTGAGTGTGTTGAATGTGCTATTAGAATGCATGTTATTTGCAGCTAGTCTTATTTGTGTTTTATGGTTACTGAAAATAAAAGCAGGACAGTTAGCCCTCACCACGGCCCCATGCCCATGCCTTGTGATGAGCTGTAAAACTAGCCCACCTCAGATCAGTTATACACAGGGAAAGAGTGGGTTCATCTACCCACTGTCACAAGGTGTATATCTGTGTGTACTGTGCAAAAGGGCAAGCATCTGGCTAAAGCAGAAGTGACTGCTTTTACGGGAAAAGACAGCTTTATATCCACTAGCATGTGTGTTAATTGAGCACTTTAATAACTTGAAACTATGTATTTAAGTCTGGCTGGGTTTTTTTTTTTTTAAAGATTTATTTATTTATATTATGTATATGAGTATACTGTAGCTGTATAGATGGTTGTGAGCCATCATGTTGTTGCTGGGAATTGAACTCAGCACCTCTGCTTGCTCTGGCCTAAAGATTTATTTATTTACTATATGTAAGCACACTGTAGCTGTCTTTAAACACCCCAGAAGAGGGTGTCAGATTTCATTATGGATGGTTGTAAGCCACCATGTGGTTACTGGGATTTGAACTCAGGACCTTCAGAAGAATAGTTGGTACTGTTAACCAATGAGCCATCTCTCCAGCCCCCCCCCCCCCGGCTGGGCTTTTAATCTCACCTTTACTCTTTTCTGGTTGTAGACCTTAGAGTGGCCCTAACATCTGTTTTTATGACAGCACAATGGAACAAACGATATGTATTTGGAGAAGTACAAGTCTCTGGAACACACCTAGTGAGTGCCTGGTCCCAAGAGCTCCATGTTGTCATTACTGTTACCATTTTTTATTTTCATTACAATATCATTGACATAGTACCACTAGACTGGAAGTTCTCAGACAAATACTAACTTGGGCTAGATAGATGACATCAGTGGGACCCACCACACTAGGCAAGCAAATCCAGGCAGCAAGACTTGCTTCACTCTGTCCAGTCCTGTGTACCTGGGGGCTTGGAAGTGACTACCTGTCTAGTGTTCAAGAGGATTAGAGATTTTTATGATGTTTACATTAAGGTAAATTAACTGGTTGCCTAATTCATATATAGAGTGGGGAACTAGGATTGAATTTATTGGATCAGCTTTCCTCCTGGAAATGACTGTTGGCTATTACCTTTGGAATGATTTAGGGACCCTTATGATGTGCGTTTTCTGTTTTTTCTCTCTGAAAAACTATGCAGTGATCAGTACAAGCTGTTGTGTAGATACTTTCCCAAAATTGAAACACTGCCTCCTGGAGAGACAATGGACTTAGCGCAAAAAGTTCTAAGATTCAGAAGGAACTTCCCCAATGTTACATAAGGAAAACAAAATGCTGGAGAGGGGGAGACTTTTCAGTGGAGCTGCCTGCATGTTGGGCAGGAAGCTCTGGCAATTCAGGGTTCATGAGTCATCACCCATGCAGGAGTGATTGATTCAATTGCCCTTGAGTTACCTATACAAGAAGTAACCCACATTCCTTTAATCCCAATATACTGGTTTACCAAGCTTAGATAGAAGCTTTTCTTTGGTCTGGGGAGATGTCGACCAACATCTATCTGCACCCGCCCACCACTCACCCACTCACTCCCAGAGACTGAATGTACAATAGACCAAAATAGAGATACCACCAAAGTGCAACTTAATTGAACAGTCAGTTAAGTAGAGTTGTGAACAGGAGTAGGAATGATCCAAAACTGGCTGTATGGTTGAAAGCTACTCCAGAATGGGTGATGGCTCACAAAGTTAGACCCCTGAAACTCACTGCACAGGTTGTGCATAGCTTGACAAGTCAGAGAATCTCCCAAGCAACTCAGCTATCACTTCTCCCCTTCCAGACAGTTCGGCTGGTCCTTTCCCCAGAAGCCTTTTCTGTTTATCTGATCTTTAGGGGATTGTCTTGTGCAAATCCTCAGTTTCAGGGAGTTCCTAAGCCTTCTGAGTTGTCTAATTCCTAACTCTCAAAGCACTTGGACATCTCTTTAGAATTTCCTGGGTTTTAATGAGCCCTTTATAGAACTTTCTGGATATTGATTAGTGATAGAGAAAATTGCTATACAATAGTCTAGCATGTATTTCCTATATTGGGATGAACAAACCTTTAAATCCCCCTAGAAAGTGTCACTCAACACATGGGAATCTCTGTGAGGGCTGTGCTGAGCAACAGCCATTTCTCTCACTGAGCAAATGATTCTAGTGAATCTGGCAACTGGCCCTGACCACAGGATCCTGAAGAATGCACTGACTTGAAAAACATAGTACCCATGTGCCCTGTGCCCTCAAACTAGTTCTACAGTGGCACATGGTCTAACCCGGGCCATCTAGAATCTATCACAATAATTTCTCAATTTAGAGCCTGAAACACACACAGGGTCCTGTTTAAGGGTACTTAGGGCAGGGTGGGAGCTCAGTGTCCAAGCCCTGTGAAAAATATTAGTTTGCTGTGGGCAATCAGTGTAGCTCAGAGAGAAGCAGGGATACTGGAAGAAGTCCCTACATTGTTGAGGTCTGAGTTGAATGGTTTTCGAAGCAGGCTTCCCCAGTTACATGAGTCAGTGAGTTCTGCTTCTGCGTATGCTTCTTTTCTTTGGATTTGTACTGCCTGCACTGAGAACCCCAATTTAAGGTGAATTCTTGTTGACACAGATTGGGATGACCTGGCAGTGAGCAGCACTGTCTGTCCCCTCCTTACTATATTATGCTTACACATTCTTTCTTGCTTTTGACCACAAGTAGGAGGAGGTATAGTGATGGCTATAAAAACAGCAAAGACCTCTGGGTGTCTTGTTCTTTTATGGAAACATGTATATGAGTAATTTTACATGAGGATAATTGCCTTACTAGAACCACTGTTCTATTTTTATAAATTGCAGAGAACCTCCTTCTTGGGCTTTGAAAGGTACAGATGCAAGAAGTCAATTCACAAAACAAAAACCACTTTAAATATTACCAGTAAGGAGGGTTAAGTATGTATTTTAATTGCTTTAAGGCACTAGGTTTTAGAGCGCATTATGTTAACCAGTAATATATTTTCCCATACTACTGAAATATGAACTGCCAAGCAGTAACAGACTGAGCATTTTCAGTATCTCATAGTAGAAAAGTCTGGAAAATCCCACTCCACACATGCATGCAGATATTCTTTCTTGAAACACAGCAAATAGGTTGAAGTTGAATGTACCCCCATTCCTGACATTTCTGAATGCTCTTTTTTTTTTTTTTTTTTTTTGTCATTATACTTTTGTCAAATGAGGGAGGAATAACACTCAGAGATAGTTATCAATAGAGGGGAGGAAAACTGCCTATAGCAAGAGATACTGGCTACGGTGCTACTGGTAACCCTCTTCATAGCTGCCAGCCTCGGACAAAGCAGGCCTCAGCAAAGGCACAGGGGCCCTAGAAGGGCCGACAGGGAGTGCTGAAAAAGAGTCATCAACTGCAGACACCTCTTGGTGGTGATTAGAAGTTCAATCTTATATGCTTTGTAAGACCAGGGTCAAATCTTAAACCTTGTGTAGATGTTCAGGAAGCTTTTGGTGGGAAATAGAGAAAAAGACCCATTGTTTCCATTTATTGCTATGCAGAGCCTTTCAGTGACCTGGGATTGAGATTCCTCGAATCTTTAAGTTCAGGGTCAACTACATTATCCCAGTTGTAGTTCACACATAAGTGTTTTATGGCAGAACAGGAGAAAGGACGCAAGAATGCATTTGATTTAAAAACCTCGGGACATTAATGCTAAAATGCATGCATTCAAGTATGACTAAGAAAATTGCAGTTGTGAGGGTGTTCAGCATGTGACATCTCCAGGGTTAACTCAAATGATCTGACTGGCTAGACTGGTGTCCTGTCTTATTTCCACCGTCCCTTTTCCATTTCAAAATCTGTGTCCTACTCAAAGTGTCGAGGTGGGGCCATAAAGAACAGCTTTCGCCACTAGAGGAAGAAAGGGCATTTTTCAGCCCCTGGTGCATGAGGTCCCTAGAGCCACTCCTGGAACCCCCAAACAAGCCTCTAGAAGGCTGCTTGACAGTAGCAATTGGGATTCAGCAATCTCACTTTCAGACCCATATTAAGCAAACACACACACACACACACACACACACACACACACACACACACACACAAACACACAATGTGAACCAGAGGATGTGTTCAAGAATGCTCTGAATAACACTATTCATAGTAGCCCAAGGTGGGAAACAGCCCAAATCTATGTTGTATACATACCTTGGGATACTATGCAGAAATGAACATGACAAGGCCATAGCTAAGTCCAGCAGCATGAATCAACCTAGTTCATAAATGTTAAATAGAGACGCCAATTCCTTTGATTCCACTATATATGATCTCCTACATAAAGTCTAAAATGGCATATTAGTCACAACAGTGGTTATCTTTGGGGAGGATAATGTTGGAGAGGTGATTATCAGGAATGCTGGAACATTGGTACTGTCCTATTCCCAGTTGTAGGTGTAACTTACACAAATGAATTTGTTTCGTATTAATTCGTTGGGCTCCAAATCCTTAAGATTTGCACACTTTCAGTTGTCTGGAAAAGCCAGGTAAAAGAGAGCTGTATGCACAGTCACCTGCAATAAACAATTTTATACATTCTTTCCAATTTGAATGCTTCTGGAATTGTTCATGACACAGGAGATTAAAATATACTGACTGAGGAATCTTACACATAGTCTGCTTCTCTTCTGTTTTATTTGTTTGTTTGTTTGCTTTGAGAGGTAATTCTCAACAGAATTCTACAACAGAGACAAAAGATTCTTTGGAAAAAATGGAGATTCCCTTTAAGCTGTGAAATGGAACTAGTCAGGTACTTTTCTCTGACCATTGATTTATAGTGCAGACAGTGTCGGGGAGTGGGAGAGAAGAGCTCACAGCAGCAAATACAGTGTAAAGCCCACACTGAAGAGGCAAACGCAGATACCACAGGATTCTCAGAATAGAGGAACAGTGGAAACTGAAGTCTTCTATAATGGACCCATGACAGGAACAAGATAATTTATGAAAAACAAAACAAAACAATAACAAACAACAATAACAACAACAAAAATAAACCAAAAACTAGCTTTCCAAACTCACACACAATTAAATAAATTAACTTTTCTGATACTAAAAAGCATAATTCAGAGTAGGAAGGTTTGAGATGTTAAAGTTATACATATGAGCAGGGATGTAGCGCCTTACTATATAGCATGCATGAAGCCCTGAGTTTTATCACCAGCATCCCATGAATCTGGGTGTGGTGTCACATGCCTGTAATCCTAGCACCTGGGAGGTGGAGGCAGGAAGATCAGAAGTTCAAAGCCATCCTTACTGCGACAGCAAGTTTAAGGCAAACCTGGAATGCGCGATAGCTTTCCTTTGAAAGTCACATCTATGATTTAGAATGGGGGAATTATAGAAATAATATATTATGAAATTTACTGCAAACTGTTCAGGTTCAATGAAGGCTGTGAACCCCAGGGTCAGGGCTGTATTTGGAGGTAGACCATTAGCAGCATGCAAAGTAGACTGGAAGAGAAATGTCTGAGTCACAGAAAGCAGGATAAGAGGTGCTGCAAAGTATGTCATAGGCGTGGAACTTGTTTAGAATATGGTTAACTTCTACAAGACATAATCTCTATGGGAGTCATGGCATTTCTATTACATTGAAAGTAAATTTATCACATGAGGATTGATGGCCCCTGTGATCAAACACTGTCCCAACCCTACCAAGTCAAAATCGGGAATATTCATTAAGTCACATTTTTAGTTAAGCAGAAGGGAGCTGAGGATGTAAACACTTTCATGAACTAAAACTCCAAGCAAGCATCTTCAGCTGCCCTACCCTCGGAGAACAGCTGGAGTAGGAGGGAGATGCCGCAGATCTAAGAGAGAATGGCCATGATTTTAGCATATGTTTAAAGGCAAAAATACAGGCTGGCACGGTGACTCAGAAATCCCAAGAGCGTCTCACATAGGAAGAGAGTTTGCTCTCCTAGATCTTTCCCACAGAGCTTTACTGGATGATAGAGAAAAGGACAAGACAGTGAAGAAGTGTACCTATTTCCAAGAAGCACAGTTTGAAGGAAGACCGGCCAAAGAAGAGGATTCCGCAAAGACAGGCTTACTTCTCGCACGGTATCCTCAAGCTCCAAAGTAAGGATTTTCAGAGCACTGAGTAACACAGCGGAGAGCGGGTGCATCGATATTCGGAAGGCAAAGAACCTCTCCAATCACGAAGACCTTCAGAACACTACACTGTTCCCACCCTCCAACCTTGGCAAATCCTCCTGAAGCATCAACTCTACATCACCTAAGTGCAGATAGCATGGCTCTACCCTCTCCACAAGAGCCCGACTGGAAAAAGTATGCTGTCTGGAGAAACGCGGTGCTAATTTGTTTTCTCACTGTGCACTAGGTGGAAACTTCTTGGAACCTATGAGCGTAACACAAGCGAATACTTCTACTCATGGAGGATATGGAGCCTGAAACCAGCCATCTTCTGTAACCAGGCGAAGCTCCCAACGCTGGGACTGGGACATCAACTCAGCCACAAAATCTATGACCCACAACCTGACCTGACTATAAGATGCTCTGGGGGCAATGGTGGCTTAGAGCTGTGGGAGAGACCAACCAATGACTGGTCTAATCTAGGGCTCAAGACACAAGAGGGAGCTCATGCCAAACATTGCCCAGGAACCAGAAGCTGATGGCAAAGACCTAGGGTACAACTAAACATGACTGGCAAAAAAAGAAAAACAAAAACAAAAAGTCATTCCTAATAATATTCTCCTCTAGTCATATCGAAATCAGTGACTAGCCCAATCATCATCAGAGAGCTTTCTTCCAACAGCTGATGGGAGCAGATGCAGAGATCCACAGCCAAACATTAGGCAGAGCTGGGGAACCACTAAGAAGAGATGGGGAGGAAGGATTGTAGGAGCCAGAGGGGTTGAGGACACCAGGAAAAAATGGCGTACAGAATCAACTAAACAGGGCCCATCGGGTCTCACAGAAACTGAAGTATTAGCCACGGAACCAGCTTGGGTCTGCACCAGGCCTTCTGCATGCTGTGGTTCTTTAGATTGGGGTTTTGTTTAAGGCCTAACAATAGGGGTGGTAGTATTTTTGACTCTTTTGCTTGCTTGTGGGACCTTTGTCCTCCTGCTGGGTTGCGTTGTCCAGCTTGGTATGAGCATATATGCCTAGTCTTATTGCATCTTGCTACATTAAGTTGATATCACTGGGAGGCCTGCTCTCTTCTGAAGGGAAGTAGAGGAGCTGTGGATCTGGGGGAGAGGGACTGTGAGGAGGGACTAGGAAGAGGAGAAGGAGGGAGGGAGGGCTGAAGTTGGTATGCATTGAATAAGAGAATAAATAAAATAAAATTTAAACCGTGGCTGATCTACACAGAATCAAGCCTGTTTGAATATCACCAATGAAGGAAACAGTCATAGGAACAAGGTTCCCGAGATAGTGAAAATGTTACACAAAGCAAATGGGGAATTAAAAATCCCCGTTGTGTGCACAATAGAAGAGCAAACAGCGAAGGTAAACATATCTGTGAGAAAAGATAGGAAATATGAGAAAAGCTAAAGAAAGGTATTCATTAAACAACCTGTGCTTCCAGTCTAAGGAGCCAAAATAGAGGTGAGGATATAGCCCTGTTGCTAAAACCTCTTCTCCTTCTCAGGTCTAATTGTACACCAACGTACAATTCCACCAGTGTTCACCTGAAGAAGCAAGAGTTTATGAGGCTTGCTTACAGAGCAATGGGTGAGGGGTTATGGGCCTGAGCAGATGAAAACTTAAAGCATTGCAAGGTCTATACCCAGAAGGGATGGCTTCCTCATGGCTGTGCAAGAAGAGTTCCCCTTTCATCCCTCTCCAGCTATACACTCTATCTCCTCCCAGAGATCCCGAGACCACAATTTGAGTAGAATTGCATATCGCTAGCCGGGGAGAGAGATTAGATACTCTGTTACGTGTCCCATAACAACCCCTGTCCAAGAAGGAAAGTCAGCAGTTGACAAGCCTAGCTGGAGATCAAGACCAGATGGGACACATGAAGATGGCGGCAGTTTGGGTCAGAGGTCACTCCTCCACCATAACACGTCTTCCTCTGGCTCCCGAAGCCTTTGTGCTCCTTCCTTCTGAAAGAAGGGCTCCTGAGTCTTGGGGAGTATGATGGCCCCATAGGCTCATATATATGGATGTTTAAGTCATCAGGGAGTGACTCCAGTTGAGAAGGATTAGGGGGTGTGCCCTTGTTGGAGGAAGTATGTCACTGGGAGTGGGCTCTGAGGTTTACAAAGCACAAGCCAGGTCCAGTGTCTCTCTCTTCGGCTGGCTGACGATCCAGATGTGAACCCTCAGCTTCTTCTCCAGCACCATGCCTGCCTGTGTACCACCATGCTCCCCCCACCAACATAATAGATTAAACCTCTAAAACTGTAAGTAGAAGCCCCAATGCTTTCACTTATAGGAGTTGCTTTGGTCATGGTGCCTCTTCAGAGCAATAGGACACTGACTAAGACACAGACATAGATGTCTGACTATTCTTCCTCAGCTTCAGGGAGGTACAGAATCCTCAGCCTCTCTCAGCATTCCTCTGTCCCTGGAACACGATTATCGACAAGTCTGAGGGCTAGACCTCCTAATACACAACACACGATTGATTATTGACAAGTCTGAGGGCTAGACCTCCTAATACACAACACAGGTGTGCAGATGGCTAGCGGGAAACAGAAAGTGATCCAACTAGACACAGTCTGCATTAATAATCCATGATTATAGACCCCACCATGGGGAGCACTTTAGCTGGTACACTACTCACACAAGCAACAATAGTTGCTTTCCCACTGGAGCCTATGACTTCCCTCGTTACAAGTTTTTGTTTAAATTTCTAGTATCAAATGTAATGCCTGCCCCGTGGCCTTAAGTCTAATGAGAAAGCTGGTTCTCTCTATAACCATTTGTATCACTATTGCACTTGCTGGCACCTCTGGCCTGCCACTTTCATCAGGAAGCATACAGGATCCACAGCTTCATCCTTCAAATCCTTAATGTGTGTGTGTGGGGGGGTGGGGGTGGGAGTGTTAATCCTTTCCACTGTCCTTAGTGGCATCTTTTGGCAATATAGAAGCTGGCTCACAGGGAGGAGGCCTTGAAGCCAGTCTTACCTTTATTTCCCTAAGTCCTGCAACCTGTGTGTGCAGCAATAAAATCTTACCATTCATCAACGGAGTGCAATGAAGGACTGTGGGCAGTAGCCTTTCTCTTTGGGAGTAGAAAGGGTCTATTTAGGACTTTCTTAGCCAACCCTAGGATTAGCCAGCTCTAGGATTCTCAATAGAGGACCTTATGGCTTCTGAGTACATCTGTCCCTCTCCCCATACAAGATACTCTTGCATATTCCTTCACATTTATAGACCCAGGCTACTGCAGACTTTTCCCAATCACCTAAGTGGGTAAGCAACTGTGCCTTATCCAACCATAAAGCACCCAAGAATTTCACAGCTGCGCCTGGCCCTTGTATCCTTTGTGAACTGACACCTCATGCTTGTTCCTTCAAGCGCACTAAAATGCGTCTTCCAGACACCTAGAGGTTACAATGTCATTTATATAATGCAACCTTTTTCTAGAGGATAACCAGGATAGGGCAACATCCTGAAAGACCATCCCATAATGACCGTTAAGGTTACAAAGATAACCGTGTGGAGCACCCTGATGCTGAATGGCCCTTGCCATTCCTGCCCAAGCTTTCCCCCAATTCCAGTACTGAATATTTTGAGTACCATGCCCCCTCATTGGACCATTGTTGAAAATCTCACCTTGACAAACTCTTCCTCCAAACGGGGAACCAAAGAGTTTGTGAGGCTTACTTACAAATGGGTGAGGGCTTACAGGTAAGTGCAACAGAGACTCTAAAGAGACTGGAAAGGCTGCACTGAGAAGGAATGATGGCTTTCCATGGGCATGTAGGAGTCCCAACCCAACTATCTATACACTCTCTATCTGTACACTTTCTATACACTCTAGCCTCTATCTGAACCCACATTAATTAGGGCAGCATTGCATATAATTGGGGAGAGGTGGCTGCATGCTCAAGGAAGGGTGGCACGACACCCCCTACAATCCCAAAGCTGTGCAAGACACGGCAGGAGGAGGATTCAGGAACCAGAATAATCAGAGAAAAATAGCTCAGTATATGAAGAATGTTTGTATGGAGAATCTGATGCTTTATTCATGTCAAAAATGTCAAAACAAAAATTGAATAGAAATTTCAAAATTGAATAGAAATTTTCTACAGTTTCAGAAAATACAAGAAGACTAAGAGCTTGTCAACTTGTTTCACGAGGCCGGCTTGTCCTCATATGCTGACCAGAGAAGGACCTGGGAGAAGAGAGAATTACAGCCTCCTGTACATACCTATAATAGTCACACCGAAGGATTGCCAGCTAAACTTCAGCAAAGGGTGGGCCAGCAGAGGTTTCACCCATCTGTGGCTCCAGAAGCAATGGTATGACTGCTTTGGAGAAGTGTTTGCATGTTTTGTAGAAACAGCTAGACATATATTTACTTTACTACTTGGCAATTCCACATCTAGGTACTTAATCCAAAAGTAATTAAAACATGCTCACCAGAGCCTGATACCCAGCAAGCTTGTTTATTAGAACTAAACACAGCAATCAGTAGGCATGGCCATCACCAGTGGCAAAACAAAGTGCGGTGTGCATAGAAGAAGGCTCAAAAACAAACAAACAAACAAACAAACAAACAAACAAACCTTCCCTGTCAACTCAGGAGGAACACAAAAACGTCCAGAACAGCCTTGGTTACAGAAAACTACCCTTTCTCAAAAACAAAACAAAACACTGCCCTTTAAAAAAAAACATAATTCATACAAGCAACACTTTTTAAAAATACAGATGTACTTATTCTGAGTATATATGCCTATGACACAATGGCTCAGCAGAAAACCTTTGTAAAACCACATGCTCAATGAAACAAGGCAGGCACAGCAAAGCAGTGGTCCTGCAGGGTTTAGGGTAGACAGGAGGGGCCAGAGGGAGACTCATGAGGGCACAGAGAGCTCTCTGTCTTTACAGGGTTAGTGATTATATAGAACTATGCATCCATCAAGATAGATCACTTTATGCTTAATATCTGCACATTTCATTGCCTGTGAGCTATACCACAATCAATATGGCTGGAAACCAACAAAACACTCAACTGACAATATAGTTTCAAGATCTCAACCCAAAATATTCCTAGTTCAGCTCCAATTTCCAAGTAGGGGACATTCTTCAGCTTCATATAGGTTAGTTTTCTATCAGAAGAGCTGGAATAGAGCTGAGAGGACAGCTCAGTGGGTAGTAGCCCGTGTTGCATAGGCTGGAAGATTTGAGTTCAAATCCTCAGAAAGGATGTCAAAAGCCAGAGAGGGTAGCATGTATACTTGTAACCCTGGCACAGGGAGAGGAGTTGGGAGGACACTGGAGACTACCGGGGGCCTTCTGGCCAGCCAGTCTACCTCTGGGTTCAAAGAGAGACTGTGTTTTAAGTGACTAAGGCAGAGAGTGATAGAGATACCCAGGGTCTCCTCTGGCCTCTGAACATGCATGTAGGCACCTGCTCTCTCACAGACACATGACCCACCACCTCAACCACACAGCGCACACGAAAGCTGAAGCAACGTCCCATAAGATTATTTAAAACTTTTTTCTCTCTTTGTTTTCCTTAAGTGAGTTATACTTATATAACAATTACATATAACCATAGTATACAAGATATCCTGTTATATATTATGTATTTCAATTATATAATTATAATCTCATAGCAGCTCAAATGTTGTTACCCTGTAAGATTTTGTTTTCTCTTTCCTCTTTTGGGTTGGATTGGTCGTCAGTTATGAAGCTGCTCTGAAGCCTCAGCGAGTTCAAGTTTTGGATCTAAGTGTCTGCCAGGGTCAGTGTTCATCTTAGCAGGGAGCTTTATTAGTATCTCTTTCCCTCTGAGGACACTTCAAACAAAAACTCCATCCATGCATGTTTGCCAAAGAATCTATGTGAAAAAGTATAAATCTTGGCAGTATTACAATCTCACTAGTCCCACATCCCTAATTAATTTGTCATTAAATATAATTAAGAAACCGTGGTAATTTAGTTTAAGAATCTGCATAAGTTCCAAAGGGTAATTAAAAGCTTTCTTTAATTGATTGGAAGATAGAAGAAAAATGGAACCCAAAGGAGCCTTTCCACTTTGTTTCTAACATTTTCAAAGGTGCTTTGTCGATCTTAGATAATTCTTCTAACATAAAAATGCATTACTTTGGGTAGAGAGACTTTTTTCTTTGATAAAAATGTTTATTATTATATTTCATTGAAAAATCAAATACTCTCATAAAGGAATTCTTAAAAGCATCAGAAAAGATGAGAATACTATAAAGTCAGAGTCAATTACTCAAATACAATTAGTTAACGCTGTGAAGTATGTTATTTTGCCTTCTAAAAATGTTTTATTAGCTATTGAATACAAATCAAAGAATACTTATTTGTGCTAATTTGTAGGGTAGAGTTACAGGTGTGTTTTGCTAGAAAGAATCTATGCTTGGACCGTCTGGGGAATATCATCAACTTGGATCATTTTCAAATTTTGTCTTAAATTTTTTTGTGGGTCACATTGATAGTAGGAGCGTCAGGTCATGAAACTTTGATGAGGGTCAGCATGTGGGTTCCATCCAATCAGGACGGTTTGTTTCTGGGATGATTCTGCAGAGTGGGCTTACTCCAAAACCTCCCTTTGGCTAAGGATGTAGCTCACCGGAGTCCCTGCTTTCGGTGAGCTCTGTTCCTTAGGACCTGTGATTATTAAGCTTTGTCTTCAGTAATGTATTACACTGAAAGAATAGCTAACACACACAGACACGGACACGGACACAAACACAGAGACACAGACACAGACACAGACACAGACACAGACACACACACACACACACACAGAGAGAGAGAGGAGAGAGAGAGAGAGAGAGAGAGAGAGAGAGAGAGACTCCAAATCTGTTTGTGTGCCATTTTCTGTTTTCTAAATATTATTATGGTTGATTTCAAGCTGACAATTCAATGTGGTCACTGAATATGAAGTTGAAAAAAAATATGAGTAGAATCAGAGCTTAGAGTGAGGAGGAAGCTCTGCCCCACCATAGCTTACACTGTCCATGGCTATGAGAGGTCAAGTTAAGGCTGGGGATGTAGCTCAGTGGTAGAACATGTGCTTATCCTGTGTGAGGCCCTGGATTCAATTCCTAATAGAGAGAAGTACTAGAGGTGAGAAGGAGGAAGAGGAGGAGGAGGAGGAAGAGGAGGAAGAAGAAGAAGAAGAAGAGAAGAAGAAGAAGAAGAAGAAGAAGAAGAAGAAGAAGAAGAAGAAGAAGAAGAAGAAGAAGAAGAAGAAGAAGAAGAAGAAGAAGAAGAAGAGACAACACAGTAGCAGAAGTAGCAGCTTAATTCATTAGTGTTTGGCATATGTCTCAGAATGCAAGCAATTTTCTGTTTCTGCCCTGCCTGTATTTCACCATGGACTTTATATTGGCTTCTATGTCTCTATGCACTTCATCCTGGGTTCTGGAGGGGTCACTTTGCTTTGCTTTATTTTGGTTTGGGGGTCACTGCTTTGCTTTGCTTTATTTTGGCTTTAGGCATTAGTATACTTCATCAGTCTCCTTTTAAAATATATTCTCTTTCTGCACATTATCATCTTTTCTTTCAAAAATACAAATTACTGTTGGCATTCTGTGATTATAAAGAGAACATATGTTTGTTATTTAAAAAGTTGGGAAATATACAAAAGCACATAGATGATTTTTTTTTTTTTAACAAAATGGTAGGAGACAAAAATTCCACAAGTTCATTTTGTCTTGGCCATCAACTGCTGGACATGGGTCCTACCATTGTTCATTTTAGTTTTTATGTGTATGAGTGTTTTACATGCAAATAAATAAATATGTAAATAAATGCACTCTATACGTGCCTGGTGCTAAAAGAGGCCAGAGAAGGTGTTAGAACTTCTGGAACTGGAGTTTCAGACGGTTGTAAGCCACCAAGTCTGCCTGGAGAGCAGGCAGTGCTTTCTACTTCTGAGCCATCTCTTAGAAGAATATTTAAACTATCCATGAACTCATAGCCTAAAGTCAGCAATGCTTTGGTTCTGATCGTCACTATATGTATATTTGTGTGCATATAAATATGTGACTTCTTATCTCATTTTTATTTCCTAAATTAATCTTCATTGGCAACATAACGAGATTTAGAATCACCAAGAAAACCCCCTTCTGGCCACATCTATGAGAGCACTTCCAGAGAGGCTGAACTGGTGGAAGAAGATCCACTCTGACTGTGGGTATCACTAGTTCGTGGGCTGGGGCCCCGAATGGAATATAAAGGAGAAACCTGGCTGTGTGCATTTCCCTCCCCACTTCCTGACTGCAGACATAATGTGACCTCTTGTTTGAGCCCCTGCTGCCATGCCTTCCCTTTGCAAACTGTGAGCCAGAATCAGGTTCTCCGTCCGCAAGTTGTCTTTGCTGGGCATTCTGTCATAGCAGTGTCTCTACAGTAACTAATACAGAAAGCTGGCACTGGAAAATGGGGCCATCGTTCTCAGACACCTTTTGTTATGGTTCTTAAGCCTTTAGGATGGGTCTGCTGGAGGAGTGTGGAGAGGATGGAAGTACTGGTTAGGGAGAACCTAGATCGGTGTAAGCAGAGCTTAATGGACCATGATGATGTGAGTGTGGAAAACCAGAGTGTGTAGGGAGATGTGGATAAGGGAAGGCCAGTTCACACTGTTTCGGGGAGGTGGGGGAACAAGGACTCTACAGACCATTATGTTATTCTGGCAAAGAATCTAACTTTATTCTGTCTATGTTCTGGTAACTTGATTAAAGCTGAATTAAAAATAATAATAATTAAAATATTAAAAATAATTGGTGAAGGAAGTTTCAAAAGAGAACAACATTCAGTCTATGGTATGTCTCTACTTGGATTTGCAGTGGGAGAAAGTGGGGAAAAAAATATGAAGCTGAAGGAAGACCGAGTATGAGCAGGTATAAACGTGTGGACAAGAAGGATACAGATGGAACATCTGTAATTGTTAAGGATGTTAACACCATTAAGAGAAACCCAGTGCTTGTGGAGATGCAAGTTTACTTTGAAAGAGACAACCAGAACCCACAATATCTGAATTGAAGTCAGTCCCTGTTCAAAACATCTACTGAGAATGCATTTCTTCAGATCCCGTTGGTAAGCCACCCAGACACCACCACAGCTTTGGTTCAGGGGAGCCAGACGACCTCTTCAGAGGCAGCGGAACATGAAACATTCACAGGATGCTGATTTTGCTGGCGCAGAGACTCCACACTCAAAGTGTCGTAGAGACTTGCACCAAGGCTCCGGAAAGTTGCCACAGCTAGGAAATGTGTGGAGGACGTAGAATCTCTATAGGAGGCCCCGACAGGCCATTTCTGAAGCTATGGACGTGAAGCCTGGTAACAAGGGAAAGCACAGAGTGCTGGAGATAAAGTGGCCACAGGACATTTGCCAAGGAAAGCTGTGGACATGGGGTAGAGTTAGCCTAAGAAAGAGGTCAGGTTTGCTTCGGGTGGCAAGGCTGGAGAGAGGTGGCATTACTCAAACGCTTTGAGCCCACATGACTCCATCACAAGCTCCAGATGCCGGGACAGGGGGCTGCCATGTTTGATGTCTGCCCTCCTGGGCTTTTGTTTTTTCTTTGCTCTGATCTTTCTTTGCTATGCCCCCATATCTCACTTTTGGAATGCATTTACTTTACGTCACTGCATGTGGGCAGTTTGTAACTTGCTTCTTAATTTTACAGGGGTTTAAAGCTAAACGCTGAGCTGCTTTTCGTTTGTTTTTGTTTGTTTGTTTGTTTGTTGGTTTGTTTGTTTGTTTCTTTGTTTTAAATGGACTTCTGAGTAGTTTGGGGACTAAAGGAACTTTTAGAGAGAGATTAGATGCATCTTTCACCATGAAATGAAATAAGGCTTTGGGATCAGGGTGGAATGATATGATTTAACATTTGACAAGGAGTAGAGTTATAATGAGTGAAAACTGGATTGGGATCACTGTATACACATACCTCTGGCTGTGTCTGTGAGAGCGTCTCCAGAGACCATCACCGCAAAGGGAAGACCCACCTTGAGTTTTGGTGGCACCTTCTTAGTGGCTAGAGTCCTGCACTGAGCCAAGAGGAGAGAGCAGGTTGAGCCCTGGCTGTATTTGTCTTACTCTGCTTTCTGACCACAGAAGCATTGTGACAGTCATCTTAAGTTCTTGCTGCCATGCAGCCATTAGCCCGACAGACAGCTTCCCTTCCTTACGCCGAGCATTTAAAATTAAGTCCTTCTTTCTTCCAGTCGCTTTTTAGTCTGGTATTTCATTTCAGCAGTGAGAACGGTAACCAGCACAGGCATCAAGCTCTAACAGCTATTTTGTAACTTTTAAAAAAAAAATTCTTTCTAATATTTTATTAATGTTTCTCACATCATAAAATATCTCCCGACAACTCAATTTTATAGCTTCGTTGTGTTCTTACACATGAGTGAACCAGAATGGCTGGTCGTTTATATTGTTTCTAAGTGTTCACCATTATAAATACCAGTGAGAGGAACAGAGCATAAAAGGTGTTCTCCTGCGGCTATCATTTATCCTCCGACATTGGAAGATGGAGAGTTATCTGTGTGGTGTTAGAACAACTTCTTCCTTGGTTTTTGCCTGGCTCAGTTCTATTTAGCAGTATCTTGCCTTTCTCCTACTGTCTCTCCAATTCCTCGTCATTAACAATCCTATTTATAGGACTGTATTTTGATTCCCGAGTGAAATATATTAGCCATTTGAGAAATGGTACCGTGAAGAGATAAGTAATTACATATAATTTTTAAAAATAGCCAAAATGTTTTCTTTTTTTCTAACTCTGTATTCAGCAAGGTCAATCTTGTCCCTGTACACTGATGACACAATTAACTATTGATATGACATCCATACAAACTATCAAAAACATTGATTCCAAGCAAGCAGAGGTATTGCTAGTCCATTGTGGCCACCTCTGGCAAGGGCACAGAAACAAAAAAGCAGCTGTCCTCAGTGAAGCCAGCCTTTGCCACAGAGATGAGTCATCTGTTCATGGGGTACAATATCTTTCTTTTTGAAAACTGCTCATTTCACATCTCCTGATGCCCTGGGATTTGGCTTGATTGACACCATCTTCAGTAAGTCATAGATCAATGAGGAAAAGGGAAAACAAGAGGAAGAAAAAGTTTAATGGCAAACTGAAAAAGAGTAACACAAACTTGATTTGTGATCAAAACACCTAAAATTCTTATTTATTATTATTATTTCATTTATTTATAATCCAGCCATTGCTCCACCTCCTGGTTCCCCCTCCCACAGTTCCTCATCCTATTCCTCCCCCCCCTCTCGATGAGAGGGTGCTCCCCCCAATCAGGCCTTCCCCCTCTCTGGGGCCTCAAGTCTCTTGAGGGTTAGGCGCATCTTCTCCCACTAAGGCCAAACCAGGCAGTTCTCTGCTATATATTTGTTGGGGGGCCTTGGACCAGCTAGTATATGCTGCCTGGTTGGTGACTCAGTCTTTGGGAGCTCCCAGGGGTCTGCGTTAGTTGAGACTGCTGGTCTTCCTATGGGGTCACCATCCTCTTCAGCTTCTTCCATCCTTCCCATATTTCAACCATAGGTGTCCCCAACTTCAGTGTAATGGTTGGATGTAAGTACCTGTGTCTGTCTCAGTCAGCTGCTTGTTGGGCCACTCAGAGGACAGCCGTGCTAGGCTCCTGTTTGTAAGCACATCAGAGCGTCAGTAATAATGTCAGCAATAGTGTCTCCCCATGAGGTGAATCTCCAATTGGGCTGTTCACTGGACCGCCTTCCCCTCAGTCTCTTCTTCATTTTTGTCCTTGCAGTTCTAGACAGGAACAATTCTGGGTCAGAAATTTAAACTGTGGGTTGGTAGCACCATCCCTCCACTTGAGGCCCTCTCTAACTACTGGAGGTGGACTCTGTAAGTTCCCTCTCCCCACTGCTGAGCTTTTTTTTTTTTTTCAGTAATATGATAACAATGGAAGTGGCACAACTCATTGTACAAATGTTACATTGTTACATGGTAGAAATAAAGTATCATTTCTCCAACCTTGCTGGCAACCTGATAGGAAACCAGAAATTATTTATATATAAGGCTGTGGCCATAGAAGGATTACAGACAATATTCTTTTTAAATTCAATTTTATCTCTCCCAAGTGAGTGATCTATCTAAACTTTCTTTTATATAGACATTCTCCTCTACAAGTATTGAATTATTGGCCAGTCAGATCCCTCAGAGCCAGTTCCACAGATTCAAATACATTATATATTCCAAAAACATATTCACAGTGCTTTTTAGTTAATGGTTACCATATTCACAGTGCTTTCTAGTTAATGGTTACCAGCTCTCGTCCCTGCAACTCAGCTAATTTTGTTAATATAACTTGTCCCAATAAAGCCCTAATACACGAGTCTGGTAGATGAGAACAAACATTTTTTCAGACAATTTGGATCTCAATTCCAGACTGTCATTTCCTTCCTTTTGTGACCTTGCTGGGTTGATTTTCCATTTATTCGGTTTCTTTATTTGTCACATGTAACTTCAGGATCAAATAGTGTAATATGCACAGCATTTCACGTTGTACTAAGGGACCACTGGCATTTATTTTACATGGCTCCATTCAATTCATCTAGAACTAAGATATAATAGTGTTTGAGTAAATATTAGCAATATATGGTACATATAAAGAACTTATATTCATAAAGTTTGCCATCTAGTCGGCCAGTTTGGGGCATCTAACATGCAAATAATGATAATATACCATGCAATTGAAACACAGGGCACATGACAAGAGCTTTCAGCATTCTGTCTGTCTGTCTGTCTGTCTGTCTGTGTCTTTCTCTCGTGTGTGTGTGTGTGTGTGTGTCTGTGTGTCTCTGTGTGTGTGTGTGTGTGTGTGTGTGTGTGTGTATGTGGGTGTCTGTGTCTGTGTGTGCTGTGTTTGATTGATTTTTATGGTGCTGGTGACCAACACAGGTCCTCACCCATGCTAGGCAAGCTCTTTCCTACTGAAATGCACCTCTAGCCCATGATGAGAGTTTTGATTTAAACATGAAATGAGATTTGTACATCCTGGTGCAGTGAGCAGGTCTTTCAAGAGAGGTGGAATATCATACTCCCAGAGACAGTGTAGAAGTGTGTAGGAAGTAAGGGCTCAGGCCCTGACATCAAATGAATCCAGTACTGGTTCTGACTCTATTGTTCCAATTATATATTTTAGGACAAATTGTTAAAAATGGTCTGCGCTACAGTTTCTTCAGCAGCAGCAAGGTCCCGCCCATAGAGCTGTTGGACCAGTAAGTAAGATTCATGGATACATAGGTCCTGATCCAAGGAACATGCAGAGCAAACAGACTCAGCTAGTGGGAAATACTATAAAGGAGGACAGAAAATAAACAGAGTATACGCACGCTCAAAGGTGCCTTGGCATCCAGGGGATGAGAAGACAACTTGCAGGGGTCAATTCTCTCCTTCTTGTTGGATTCTCTGGATTGAACTCAGCTCCTCAGTCGTGCCTGGTAAATGTTCTTACTCACATAGACTTCTCACAAGCCCAGGGTCAACTTTTTCTTTTCACTGGTTATGTGGTTAATATGATTAAAAAAAAATCCAGCAGAAACTTAATAAGCACCATTTGGTATTTGTAGTGATCATATTGTATTTGATATTCTTTATCAAACTTTTAAATAAAATAGCAGAAAGTTTTCAGGCTATTTAGATTATTAAATTTAAGAGAGTTTCAGAGCCAAAATATATTCATTAATCATTTTAATTCTCTTTAGGGTACACAATTTTTTAAACCATCTATACCACAGTGTTAATTTTAAAATCAATTTCTTTCCTGAAGCTGTTTCTATTAATAACTTTATCCCATTATCCTTAGATATCATCTTACTTTATTTAATTTTGTCTCTCTTTTACAAAATTATATTTATTGTGCTCATAATAACAAGCATACAGTTGGCTATAAAACACAAAAGACAGTAACCATGATGTTATTAATATACCTATAAGATAAATGTGATTGAATTAGATACATTTACATCTCTGATATATAATCCTGTGGCAGAGATGCTAAAAAAATAAAAATACATTTTGATTATCTATTAAATTATTGAAAATACAAATGGTAAATGTTAGTATGTCATAAAGCTTAGCTATTTATTATATTCCCTCTAATTCTGTGTTTTTCTCACACTTGACCAAAATATTATGAGTTTCATTATAGTGAATAAGCAAGTACCATAAAGAAGTAGTTTTAGAGAATAATTTTATCAGCTTGAGTTGGGTTTCTCACTTAAAAGTTTGGATAATATGAACATTTACTTCACAGTGAATATAGCACACATCTGGAGGCTTAGTAAGAATTGTTCAGTACAAGTTCAAAGGAGAAACATGAGCAGATGAAAGAGTTTAGCCATGACTTACAAGTCAGTGGGCCAAGGTTAAGACACACTGTGGAGACCTTTCCTCCCCGACCGAGGAGGGGTGTCCGCCTGGCATCCAGCGCCTTTCCTCACCCGAGGAGGGGAGTGCGCCCGAGAGCAGTACTAAGGCTAGGGGTCT
>NC_034592.1:63862930-63870913 GCF_900095145.1 Mus pahari | reverse complement strand
GAGAGAGAGAGAGAGAGAGAGAGAGAGAGAGAGAGAGAGAGAGAGACTAAATAATAATCCAAACAGAAGACATGTTTTGAAAGGTAGCAGAAGGCACGGAAGGAATTGAAGAAGAGTGAAGTAAAGTTTGAAATGTAAATACCATTATTCNATCTGAAGTTCTCAAAAATTAAAATAAATAAAGATAAAGCAAAAATTTTATTCTAAAAAAAAAAAAAAGACACACTGTGGAAAAAGGGAAAAGAAAAACATATTAAACTTATTATAGACAGGACTTGAGCTATAGACTTTGTTCACAGGTGAGGAGGTCAGCCAAGTGCACTCAAGGGACACATCATGAGAAGAAGGCATGGCAGCATCTAGGACAGTAGAGTTGAGCAGGGTTGTGTGGTGCACACTCCAACTGAACCTTGTGAGTGTCATTACTATAATAGAAATTGTCACTTGAGATCTGTTCTTTTGCCCATGCGATAACTTTATTGCTAGTATTGGCTTTTAAGCGCTGACTAGTTCCTGACCTGCAGGAGACTCCGGGTGAGTGAGGCCATCAAGGAGGCTTAACTTTTAAGTCTAAGCAGCATACATTTCTAGCAACGGAGTCCAGGATGATTTCTTCAGCTAGAGCAGACCCCTTCAGGCAACAGTTATGTCCCAGAGTTCAACACTGACATTGCTTTTAAAACACTGAGGCTGAGGTTTCCCCTTGATAATTCATTAGTCACATGAGGAAAGACATTACTCTTTTGGATCACTGAAACACATTTATTGAATTTCTGTTTTAAGGTATAGTAAATGCTTCAGCCACCTTTATTGAGCACGCATTGTGTATCTAGTACTATATTAGACACTGTGAGCAGGCCAGAAGGCATGATATATGAGGCTCATGCTCTAGAGTAATTTTGATAGAGAATAACGGATCCAAAAGACAAAAGAGTTCTCAAAATGAAACTTACAAATGTAAAAAAACAATGTAATACATTCTCATGAACAAATTAAAATTTATCACTTATCAATTGCACCTTTCGTTAAAAAAGTATTTGTCACACACATTAAATACACATATAGATTAACTATGCCAGCCCCTAGGCTACTGCTGACAAACTGTGTATGCCACATTCTGCCCATAGCTGGCTTATAGTTTAGTTGTGACCAATAGACTTTCACTAAGTACCTGAGATAGATCCCAGATTGGTGTAACTATGAAAAGCACCATTAGAATATATGATATATTGTTGTGTCTTAAAAGGGTAAGAAAGATAGATGAGGTGTGAACACACATACAGTGGTATTTCCAGGTAGTGCACATGGACCCAGACCTCATGCATGAACAGGCTTGACTGGATTGTGGGATTCAGCTTCAAGGTGGTCAACTCATGTGACTGACATATTAGTGTAGCTACATCTCGAAGTGTCTATCTATCTGAAAGTGGGTCGTTTTGGTGATTCCAAGGTGTACAGTGGACTAACGAGCCTTCTCGAGATCATGGTATAACAGCAATTCTTCTATTACCTCAAAGTTGGCATCCATTGCAGTTCATTGGATACACAGGTGAGCACTGCCCTAATGTGGGGGCTATGGGTGAGAATATGGCGAGAGAAGACATGTTGGAAGGTGGGCATCACTGCAGGGCATTTGGAGGATGTGGCCAACCACAGGCAGAGTGGGAATGGGTTAAAGGTAGTATATAATGAAGTTGGTTTAGGAATATCTGAAGTTTTGCTTTGGAGGCATTTGCTGCCTCCTCTCACAACAGAATCAAAACACTGGAGATAGAATGGCATCTTCATATTCCACGTTCCTTGAAACCCACAACACCGTGCAGCTAACAGTACACTTCAGACATGCGTGTTGACAGGATGAAAGAAAAGAGTGAATGAATGTGTATGAATGTTACCTGAGAAAGAAATTATAGACATGAAAGCCAAAGGAAAGCACTGATTCAGAAAAATGTGGGTGGCTGTGAGACAAAGGAATAAGGGTCGGCCTGGAACACAAGAAGGTGTGACAAGGAAGAGGGGATACAGGTGTTCTGTCTGCCATATTAGCCAGGAATGTCTGACACTACGCACTTGAAAAACTCTACTTTGTGGTATAGCTAGGTGTACATGATGTGAAATTTTCCTCAGAACAACCCAGGAGTTCAGAGTATAAAGATCTTGGAATCCCATTCTGAAATTAGTCATCACACGGGCTGACCTCCACATCTTCACAGAGGGGTCACTGCATCGAGGCATTTACTGTCAGAGAGATGTTGCCTTTTTCCTGAGAATTTGTTTGGTAGAAATGGCAAACAAGCAATAATTATTTGCCCTCGTGTTTGGGTCTTGCTTTGCTTTGCTTCACTCTGAAGGAAAAAAAAAAAGTGGTGATATTTATTCTGAATTCTCATAGGTTATAGCCAGGCCAATGGTCCAGGAGTCTCATGGAGATTCTGTGGCTCAATCAGGGGCAAAGGAGGAGACAATGTATGAGTGATGCTTAAAAGAATCCTGAAGTAGGGACTTGAATGAGATGGGCTCCTTGGCCTCTATCCCACTCTCCGATCCCTCTTCACACAAAGTATAAAAAGAAATGAACACATCGGCACGCACTGTTAACTTTATGCTTGCAGAAACTCCAAATTTAAGAAGTACGACTCCAAGAACAAAGGAGCCAAAGGGCCAGGTTTACTCACACCATTGCATGTCCTTCATCTTGCAACAGCTCTATCTCTGCTTCCAAACTAAAGCAATTAAAAAAGAAAATTAAACTTCAGGGCGACCAATGGTGATTGATCTCAATTGTCAACTGGATAGGATCAAGAGTCACTTCTGAGAATGTCTGTATGTGTGGTGGTGGTCTCTTGATTAGAGCGATGAGATAGAAAGACCAGTCCCCTTGGGTGGCACCATTCCCTAAGCTGGGATCCTGGACTGGATGAAAATGTGAAAGTTAGTTGAATTCGAACATTTACCACTTTCTGCTTATTGATGGTGGATGGCACCTCAGGTTCCTACTACTGTGACACACACATACGTGTGTGTGTGTGTGTGTGTGTGTGTGTGTGTGTGTGTGTGTATGTGTGTGTGTGTGTGTATCAGAAGTCTACCCCTTGTCAACTTCACACATAATCATATCTCTTTATGTTGTGATTAATTTCCAAATGAAAACAATAACCAGGTCATAATATTGCCTAAGCAAAACATAACTATCCCACATAAAATCACAAACACATTATATATTTAACAAGGTCATAATTGTGCCTAACATGGTATAACTATCCATCTTACAACTGCAAATGCCTTATAAATTTAGAATAGGTGGCAACGTCCCTTGGGAGACATTCTATTAGTATTGCAAACACAAATACAATAAGAGTTGATATTTTCTTCATTGATATTACATCATACAATAAAGAAATTGAGGAATGAAAACACAATTATCTATACAAATGTATTCAGAGCAACAATACAACAAACCCTCATATTAACTATAACCCTCATTCCTGTAACTGGTCACAAAGCTTAATCTGGTATGATTAGCTTCCTCTAAAACTCAGTCTGTATTTCTCCACCCTTAGCTAGGACCTCAGTAAGTCTTGGCTCTTCTCCTAGAGGAGCAACACAGACTTTCATTCCTGACAGGTTTGCGGCCCTTGTCATCCTGCCTGGATTAGGCTGTTGTGTTTTCTGTGAATTTTAATCACGGGGCATGGTAGCACAAAAAGAAACCCAAAGAGATCCTCTGTATTCCAGAAAGATTTTTCTTACCTCCACTGTGGAAAAACAATCTAATTTCCCCATGATAATCTGGATCTACCATCCCTCCTAACACTGTTATTCCTTTCTTAAGGGCATTAGAAGCCCAAAGTGGCCAGGGGAAGTCTAGGCTTCCAGTTCAATGGAATGTATTCTGTGGCTCCTGGCAGGAGCACTCCACCCTCTGTAACCAAAACTTGTAGGCCAACAGAATTTAAGGTGACAAGAACAGGAAGCAAAAATTTTCCTAGTGGGTCACTAGGGGTGCTAGTGAATGGAACTATTTCCTTTTCCACCCCTTGATTCTGGACCTGGCTATGGAAGCAACCATACCATATACTGACTGCTAATCCAAACTATATACCGCCTTCTTGAGAACCCTGCTCCAGGCTTCCAAGCATCTCCCACCTAGTTGGGACTGTAATTGTGTCTCTCCAAAAGACCTTTCCTTCTTTCTTCAGGCCAGCTGCTTCAAGATGGTGCAGAATATGGTAATACCCATGGATTCTATGATCAGGGGCCCACTGTCACACTTCTCTGGCTGTGAAATGAGTTTCTTGGTTAGTAGCAATATTGTGTGCACTACCATGATGGTGAATTTAGCATTCTGTAAGTTCATGGTTGGAGGTTTTGGCAGAAGAATTATGCGCAGAAATGGCAACCCCATAACTAGAATTAGTATCTACTCTCCTACACATTGAGGACAATAAGTATAAGACAAAGTATTGTCCTTTCTGCAGAAGTGGTGCTCCTGTCACCAGGTCATCATTGGCTTATCTCCCTTGGAGAATGGTGCCATATGTGAAGCTCAACGTTGGTCTCTGCTGTTGGCAGATGTGGTGTTCAGCAGCAGCTGTAGCCAGGTCAGCCTTGGTGAATAGAAGTCCGTGTTCTTAAGCCCATGCATAACCCCCATCTCTGCCACTACAGCCACTTTGTTCATGGACAATGAGAGGAATGGTCGTGGGAAGAATCTGACTATCCACACTGATCATCCCATCTACTTGATTACTTAACGCATCCTCAGCTGAAGTCACCTTCTGATGAGCATTTACATGGGACAGAAGGTTTTCTTCACATTCTTCACCCATTTGGAGAGATCTATCCACAGACTTCTTCCCCAGATGTCTCTCTCACCAGTTTTCCAATCGGGCTCTTTCCAAGTCCCTGACCATCCAGCCAATCCATTGGCTATAACCCATGAATCGGTGAACAATCACATGTCTGGCCACTTCTCCTCTCAGACTAAATGTATGACTATGTATGCTACCTGATGCTCCACCCACTGTAAAGCTTTCCCGTCCCCAGTATCTTTCAGGGTTGTCCCAGAAATGGGTTGTAATGCTGCAAATGTCCACTTCTGGAACATGCAGAAGAATCAGTAAACCAGGTCCTAGTCTTCGTTTCTTCAGTCAGCCAATCATAGGGAACACCCCATGAGGCTACAGGCGCATGCTTGGCAGCAGATGGCATTGTAACAGGAGTAGAAACCACAGGCATTGAGCAACTTCTTCATGTAACTTGCTTGTGCCTTCAGGACCTGCACAGGCCTGATCACATATATACCACTTCCTTTTGATAGTAGACTGCTGCTGTGCACGTCCTACTTTATGACTTAGTGTGTTAGATAACACCCTGCTCATGATAGGCAGCTCTGGTCATGCGGTAACATGGTGGCTCATTGGCCTTTGTCAGGGTATTTTATCTCAGGGACAGGAAATGGAAATAAGGACAAAAAATGTTACTGAGAGTATAGTTATGATAAACCTGATCATGTGATTCTCACACCTTTGGAACTGATTTGGTGGAGGGCTACGGGAAGTCTAGGAACTTTGCATTAAAAATTCCCACAAATGATATAAACAAATCTCAATAGGTCATTTCAGGTGGGTGCTTGGAAGGACAAAGAATGCCGAGAAAAATGTGGAGATCTGAGGTTTCAAAGGGAGGATAAGGACTCTTACAGGAATGGGAAGAAGACACATTTCTATGGTATTTTAGCCAAGAGTCTGGATTCATTCTGTCACATCCTGAGAACCTGAGAAAAGTTAAATATAAAGACAACGGATCCATTTGTTTGGCAGATGAAATTACAAGGCTTGGCACTGAGAAAACAACTGTAATTATTAAAGAGTCACCACTATCTCAGATGCTATCTGAGATGCACTGGGACAATAGGAAAGATGCCCTACCCATAGGACACTATTTTTGTGACAGTCCAAATGCATTTGAAGGAAGAAAGCCTAAAACAAAAGCGAATCTTACTGTCGGTATACAAAAGCTGATAGGCTGGGCTTCCGGGGGTCCAGGAAACATTCTGAGTTGCCAGAAGAACTTGATATCATCATCGTCATAGTCATCATCATAATGGTACTGGTTTTCTGGGCATGGAGACGAAGATGCAGTCCTACTCCACAGTTGCAGGCTGCTGCAGACACTGGGCGCTGGCTCACACATTATTTAAAGGAAGAGTTACAGTTTTTCTGAATAAGCACCGTTTGAACCGACAAAGTGAAATATTCTCTACAAGCAGTTCTGGTTGGAATCTGGTCCAGATGGCTCTAAGTGAAATCCTGCCTCCCATTGGGTGATTTAGGAGTCCTCCACTCACACAGTGCCCTGAAGAAACACAGACCAAACCTCTATGCTAGGGAGGCATAGCCCACGGCGAGGCTAAACTCAGGCAGAGAATAACACTGTTTCCCTTCATTGCTGCTGAAATGGCAGAAATCTGCAAGGAAAGGGCTAAAATTTGTTTTCACTTCACCACCACTTTTTAAAAGAAGGCAGTTGGAAAATCCATGCCAGGGATGTACATATTCCAGGGAGAGGGGACGCCACACTAGGGAATAAGGACGGCAAAGATTCCCTCCGAAATGAAAACGAAGAGGCTCAGCCCCTATTCATGTACGCCCTCGCCCCCTCCCACGCACCGTTGCTCAACTCTTCCCCGCAACCCACTCTGTGCTGGAAATAGACCGATAGACTGCTTGTCACACTTATGCAAGGCTCGCAGCCTCGAGAACCTCTCACATACTGACGCGCAGAGTGGGAGCTCACCCAAGAGGTTAAGAGTTGAGGTTTCACATGGCTTCGTGGTACCCATGATGATGGTACACAGAGTTGAGAAACGCAGAAAACAAAGCAGATCTGTGGCTGTAACAGTCTTTGGCGTTTCTGCTTTCCAATTTCCTGGCAAGTATGTGTACCTACCCTTCCCCACTGCTGCTGCCTTTCTCCTTGAGTTGGAACCAAATTGGGCCTGTGCAGAGTTTTGGAAAGAAATATGATGCCCTACATACTACTACCGGGTGCTCGCTGACTGGCAATTCAGGCGTACAGGGACCATTTTGCTGTCTCTGTCTTGCTAAGCCAGGGCCCTCATCCCTGTCCTTGAGTTTCCTGCTGGTGGCCTCTTCTGTGAACTTGCCTGTTTTGTGAACTCCAACGCTGCTTCTCAGTTGTCGGCTGCAGCAGCTCATGTGCTGTTTACAGAGAATAGTTGTTGATGTAGTAAGATACTCATGACATGAAGATGACTGATTTTAAGTGCACAATTCAGCATTCTTAAGTATATTCACCTTGTTCAACTGTCACCACTATCCATCTCTAGGGAATTTTCACCTCTCCTGCTTGAAATTCTGTGGGTGTTCAGCAAAAACCTCCCTCCCCCTCTACATCGCGTCCTCCAGAAACACCCCCACTTGCTTCTGCACTTGGCTCATCCTGACTCTCCATGTAAAAGGAATCCCACGGGAACTGCCTTTCTGCATTTATTGTGACTTCACACGACACGCTGTTTTCAAGGCTTGACCATGGGGTAGTGTAAACCAGAACTTCATCTCCTATAATCGTTGGATGATATTATTCTATATTATATACTATATTTTGCTCACCTGTTTATCCAGCAATACTCACGTGGATTGTTCCTACCCTTTAGCTATTATAAATGCACTACACTGATCTGAGTCTGATTCCATGATTTCAATTCTTTTGGTTCTGGAACTAGATCATATACTGATTCTGTTTTCTTTTCTTTGAATTTAGAGCCCGATTCTCACTGCATAACCCAGACTGACCTCACACCTACTAAATATATAATCCAGGCTGATCTCAAAGTGCAGTGTTTTTTTTTTGTTTGTTTGTTTTTTGTTTGTTTTGGTTTTTCGAGACAGGGTTTCTCTGTGTAGCCCTGGGTGTCCTGGAGCTCACTCTGTAGCCCAGACTGGCCTCGAACTCAGAAAT
>NC_034592.1:63788713-63862825 GCF_900095145.1 Mus pahari | reverse complement strand
CCTCTGCCTCTGCCTCTGCCTCTGCCTCTGCCTCTGCCTCTGCCTCTGCCTCTGCCTCTGCCTCTGCCTCTGCCTCTGCCTCTGCCTCCCAAGTGCTGGGATCAAAGGGGTGTGCCACCATCAACCAGCACAGTGTTCTTAAGAGCTTTCAAAGTGGTAGGATTCTGAGAGGAAGCCAACGTGCCCAACTTGTGAATTATTTTGAAGCACCGCCATACTGTTTCCCACAACACTTCACAGACTTACTAGTAGTACAGTTTCTTCATATTTTTTCTGGAACTTGTTATTTTCTAATTCTGTGTGTTGGTTTTTGTTTAAATCGTAATCTAGGTGGGTGTGAAATGGCACCCAGACTTTGTAAAAATCATCACAGGTAAGCCCAGAGATTTTAGTTTAATGGGTCACAATGTTTTTTCAGAATTCATCAGGCTATAATGAATATGCATCCATGGTTGATAACCTCTGTATTAGCTACTTCTTTATTGCTGTGATAAAATATTATCACCAAGAATATGAATATATATATATATATATATATATATATATATATATATATGTAATTTAATGCAATTTTTGGTCCCAGTGGGTTAGAGGTTACAGTCCATGATGGTGGAGTGGAGGCATGGTAGCAAGAATAGCTGAAAACTCACATCTTGAACCTCAAGGAGGCAGGGAAGGCACACTGGGAATGGTGTGGGCTTTGGAAACCTCAAAGAGGTCTCCCAGTGAAACACTCCCCCAATAAGGCCACACCTACTTATCCTTCCTAAACAGTTCTACCAACTGGGGACCAAGCATTCAGTCATGTGAGCCTAGGGGGCCATTCTCCTTCAAACCACCAAAATCTGTAAGATGCTGTTGGCTTCTATCCCATGTTGCTGCTTTCCTGGTCCCACATGAAGAGACAGAAACCCCAAAAGAGGGGTTTCTCAAGTATACACAGTAATAACTCAAAATATCAGTCTATTCTGCTGTACCCCACTATGACCAAAGGTGTTTTTTTTTTATGGTTTCCAATGTAGGCTGACAACACAGAACATGCAGCCCCTTGGGTCTAGATTATGGGGTGCATTAATTTCCCAGGGGCTACTTTAGAATTTCAATCGACAAAAATTTAGCGTTTGGAAATTCTAGAGGGTAGAAATCCAAAGTCAAATCATAGTAGGCCTTGTTTCTTTTATAAACTTGAGAGAGACTCTGCTCCAGCCCAGGCTTGTGTAATTAGCAATCTCTAACATTCCGTGACTTGGAATGGCATCATCCCAACCTCTTATGCCAGTGCCACCTTGCCTTTAATGCTGTCTTTGAGTCTCCTTTCCTTTTTCCCATAAAGACAATAGTTATTTAATTTAGGGATTACCCTAAATCCAGGGTAATATCACCTCAAAACCTCTCATGTTATTATACCTATTGCAATCCTTTTTTCCAGATGAGGTTATGCTCATAGGTGCTGGTGTTTAGGATTCGGACATGTCAAAGTTCAACCCAGTATGACAGTTTTCTATTCATTTTCCAAAATGTAATTGGCTCTACTGCAAGTTGAGGGTTCAGAATTACTCAGTAATCTGCTTTGCCTGTATTCATTGCATTTACAACCAAGTATCTTTCTGTAGGTCAGCGGGTAAAGAAAATAGGATACAATGGAATATTATTTGGATTAAAAAAGAAATTGAACTTTTTACTTGATACAACATAGGAAGGATCTAGAACACCCTGTGCTAACTAGAACAAGTTCTTCACACATGGAGTGTCACTGCACATCCCCTCCTGCGTGTGGCATCTGCATTTGATTCGCATGGAAGCCAATAATGGTGGCTCCTGAGAAAAGAAGGGAATGGCATATGGGAAGGTGTTGAGTAAGTATAGAATTACAAATGCACAATGTGAATAAGTTCCAGAGAAATGCTTAAAACCTACTTCATAGGACAAACAATAAGATATTATACCCCTACTTGCCCCAGTGACAATCTATATGAATGACAAAACCAACCTGAGAAGAAACTCATTTTGGCTCACGGTTTCAGAGGGTCAGTCCATGGCTCTTTGTCTCCATGTACTTGGGTATAACATTCTAGTGGCAGGAATGTATGCCAAAGAACATTCTTTGCTTCAGGTTAGACAAGGAGAGAGAAGAAGCAGAATAGATAAATAAAAGCTTCAAGAGCAGCTCAGAGACCTTCTTCCGTCACTCAGACACAGCTCCAACTTTTCTCCTCCCAATAAGGCTGTCTTGGATAGTCATCTAAAGGTTAATGCATTTACTAGGTCAGCGTCCAACAGGAACTAATTATCCCTGGAAATGCCCTCCCAGACACAGCCCAAAGTGAGTTTCCCTCACCCCATAGGCATTTATTTATCCAATGAGTATACAAACAGCACAGAGAGCTGTCTGTTGTAAATGTTCTCACCACAGGAAAGTGGAGGAGGCACAAGGAGTCTGTCTGAGGCGAGGGATGGGAGGTATTTTTATTATCCTAACCATGGTGACATAAATACATACATGTATTCAGACTTACCAAACTGTTTGCACTGTGCTATGAAGCATCCCATACACTAATCAAACCTTAACAAAATATGAAGGAAAAGGAAGAGGGAGGAGGAAAGGAAGTCGCTGTGCAAAGTATCCACGCCACCTCTGCCTTGGTCACACAAGACTACCTGACATTTCCGTCCATCGACAATGGACTCTGGAGCCAAGACCGAGATAGCCAGAGACTGTCTTGTGATGAGTGAGGTGTTGCTAAGAAGCTACCTCAAGATGCCACAGAAAAGCCCAAGTCAAGTTTATGCTCTGACTTGACATCTAGAACAATAGAAAAGGCTACACTTTTACCATTAGCTAGCCTCCCTGGTGAAGTCCTGAGTTAAACAAGCTTCACTGAGGTCTCTTCTCCTACATCCTTACCCAAGCTCATCCATGTAGGCCAGTGGTCTCACCCTGCCCAAAGCTGCGGCCCTCTAATACAGTTTATGTTGTGGTGATGCCCAACCATAAAATTACCTTATTGCTACAACATAACTGTAATTTTGTTACTGTTAGGAGTTGTAACGTAAATATCCGACTGGCAGGATATCAGTCACAACCCACAGGTTGAGAATCATTATCTAGGCCATGGTGTCCCCTGATGACTTCAAGCAGAGTTGGGGGCAAAGTTAGCTTCTCTGGAGGATTCCTTACCCACCTGAGCTCTCTCTTCACTTGAGCTGCCTCTCCTATTGGAAGGGCAGCGAGAGCCATCCTCTATGGCGAGTCTGCACATTCCCTATACAATCCAGGGAAGCTTGGGGGGAGTTGCTGCATTTCATCACCTAACTTTCCCACTGTGTGCCAGAACCAGGGCAGCCCCACTTTACCAACTGTGCAGCATCTGGGTTGTTGGGTGTAAATTCAAGCTGAATTATTTTTGCTTCAGCAGCACTTGATAAGGTGTCTAAAACAGGGGCGTGTTGTTTCTCAACTCCAGAGAGACACGCACACATGCTTCTCACTCTCGTCTTCTTTTAATATTTGGAATGATTTTATTATAACCTGCGATTACTTTATGAGTGAATACATCTGAGAAACCAAGTGCAGCTTCCCGGGAGACTCAGTTATTCGTAAAACCATCAGAATCTACACAAGCAGGGGCTTTAAGATGCAAGAGAGGCAATTCATCAACTCTTCACGCAAATTCCCCTGTCTGCTGGGGAATTAAATTAGTTTTCACCTTCGGAAACATCAACACAGTTTTACTGTATAAATCTAATATGCGTTTAGTGCTAACCTGGAATCATTTTACTCAGTCCTACATTCATTTTTCTAGTTTGAAGTTTTGTTTTAGCATATTTATTGATGATCCAATTTATCCAACTTATGACTCTTGAGTCCTAATGTTTTGTGAATTTACACTTTTATATGAAGCTTCTAAGCTGTTCATTTTTATGTTTTAATTTCCCATTTAGGTTGCCTGGTTAATTAGATGGAAAAGCTCCAAGTTCAGGGACAGGGTCATATTAATTTTTAGCTTCGTGGGCTTAGGGGAATACCTGGCTAGCAGAATGGAAGAGTCCATGGATATTTGTTGAAATTTACATCTGCCAGATGTGCTTCCATCCTGTGTACATCACGGAAGCCCAACCCTCCTTGCCAACACTCCATATTACACATTTATAGTAGTTCTCATATGTGTTCTATTATAAGTGCTTATTAATCTCAGTAGGAAGTCTTAATCATCTATACATAAAAACATGATTATAAACATTATCAGTTTACAAACAGCCAATGGAGGCATGCAAAGGTGGTCTGCCTCATTAAGAATGAAATAAACGCAAATTAGAGTTGTAAGATAACCATGACTGTCAGTTTGGCAAAAAGTGAAAGTCTGATAAGAACTTGGCATTTTTAGCTGGTGAGGTGTGTGGTGTATGTTGTAGGTGGGAACTGAAGTGGGCATAGGGATCTGAGAAGGAAAGCAGTCATTGCACTTAACAGGGCCATCTCACACCAGGGGAACAGAACCTGCAAAAATAGTAGGATAGGTCTGTAAATGCATGTAAGCAAATTGAATTTAATAAGAAATAATTAAAAACAATAACTAATACCTTCAGCAGTTAAAAATAATTTCAATGTGTATCACTAGAAGACCAAATAAATTCATACGATAGAATATAATGCAACTGTTTAAAAGAAGTTAATGTCCTTGGCCTAGAAGAATGGCCAGGGCATATTCAGTGAGAACATAGGTAGCGGAAACACACACTTACATACATATATACACACACACACATACATACACAATATACACACACACAATATACAGATATACACACACACATACACACATATGATATATATCAACCCTGATTTTCATTAGGACATGAATGTGTATGTGTGTGTGTGTGTATACATGTGTGCGCACACGTGCATGTATGTGTATGTGTGCACATATGCATAAGTTCTGCTTATACAGTCAAGTGTCAAAGTGTAAATAGAACTTACTACATGAGTAGAGTAGATCCTTAATTTTTACTTTGTATTTTATTTTGTGTAATAGTTGTATGTACTTTTTTACTTTTAGGCACTTAAATTTATACTATAATAGAGAATAAATGTACCTGGCTTATAATAGATACATTATCTACTGTAAAGCAACAGAACTTGGACTAGTGCACCTTCCATTAGGCTCTTCTTAGAAGTGCTGTATTTTCTCCTTTACAACTTCAGTGTTAGAAAAACAGAAACACTTGAGAGCCTGTGGCTAAATAAGATCCCGTTTATCTTATGCTCTAAGTATACATTTCTAGCCATTTATTCCTGAAATAATATTTAGAAAT
Organism: Mus pahari; assembly: GCF_900095145.1. NCBI lineage: Eukaryota > Metazoa > Chordata > Mammalia > Rodentia > Muridae > Mus > Mus pahari. Next base: position 63,857,512 of record NC_034592.1, on the reverse strand, counting down.
GCTAAGCAAGTGAGAGAGCTGTGCTTTATGAAGTTATCAGGAAATGGGAGGGAAATGGGTGTCTTCGAGAGAGCTGAATGATGAGCATTGGAAAAGAGCAAGGGTAGGCTCAAGGGCTAAGTTACAGGCTAACGGTGCATTCAGTCATTCACTAAGTTGGTGCTAGTAATGTTCTTGACAGGAACACTCAAGGATAATGAGATAAGATCTTGCTGTGAGTGTCCGGCAGTCTGGGGGAGTCCTGATCTGTTTGCTCACCACTTTCTGCTTCAAGCCCTCTGCACTGGGACTCAGCATCATGGAGAATGTTGAGTCTACCTGCAGCAAAGCTCTAGGGCAGCCACAGTAAAGTTGATGAGTATATTGACTACCAGTCTTAATGTTGTGACTGAATGCTGAACAAGACGCCACTTAAAGGAGAAGGGGTTCCTTTTGTCTCACAGTCTGAGGGAATACAGTACATCATCCAGGTAGATAAAGCATGATGGCAGGAATGTAAGATGGTGCTCAGTTTGTAGCCAGCGGCAATCAGAAGGTAGAGGGGACAGGAAATCAGGTTGGAAGACTTAAAAGCTCTGTCCCCGCCCCACTGACCCAGTTCCTCTGGAGACTCCACCCCTAAAGGTTCCACAACTTTCCAAAATAGTATTACCATCTGGTGATCAAGGATTCAAACATATAAACCCACAGAGATCACCTCACATTCAAACCACGACAGGCAACAAATACAAGTTAGTTTAGCTAGAAATATAAATAAAAGCAGTGTGAAATCCCAGGGCTTAGCAGGTATGAATAAAGGCAATGTGAAACCCTGGGGCTTAGCAGGATTTATGTTGTTAACATAGACAGGTGGTGAAGAAAGGGCTTTGGAGAAAGGATATTTGTTATGAGGTCTAAATGCTAAAAAGCAGCTAGCCCTGACCTAAGGATGGAGACAGAAAATAAAGAAGTCAATGATTCAAGTTTATGGTCAAATCCGTGTTTTAAAAATCTACTCTTCAATACATTTGCTTTAGAGATAAGGAGTAGTTAAGATTAGATGAGGTCACACGTTTGAGATTATGACTTGCTAGGTTAGTCTCCATATAAATAAATGATCCTGGGGTGTTTGCTCTGTCACCCCTGCATATGAGGACCCAGACAGTTGATGGCCTTCTGCAAATAGGAATACAAGGTTTCATCAAAAGCTGAATCAGCCCATCATCAGTAGGAACTATGCCAGGACTTCTCCTACTCCACCTGTGACTTGTAACCTGTGACATTTGTTGTGGTCACTTGAGATGACTGAAGCACCTGTTCTAAGCTTTATTTAAAGTGGAGTTGGCAGAACATTCTGAGAGATTGACTGTACAGAATAAGGGAACAATAATCAAATTCCGAGTCTATTTGTCAGAGTGACTTGGGGAGCAGAGATTCATTGAGATGGGAAGCCTGAGATGAGGTAAGGCAATATTTTAAAGAGGAAAGCATGACTGGAAGTTTTCTTGATCATTTATGAGCTGAAAGAGGATCTACCTGGTACACGTCAGGCTGTGGACCTGGACGTACAAGCTGAAACTTGTAGATGGATGGGGATGCTCAATCAGAAGATACTAGCCTTTCACTCGGCTTTAAAGCTGTGAGGGTCGCATGGGATTTCCTAGCAAGATGCATTGACTAGGATCCCAGTGGCAAGAGTGGTCTGAGAGGAGGCCAGTGAAAACAGGAGAAAAGTGAGAGGCAGGAAGAGCATCAGGAACCAGGCATGGTCCAGCTCCTGCTGGATACTGAGAAGTGTGTGAGGAAGGAGAAGAGAGTAGGAAGCAAATTAAGGAGAGGGGCATCAGGAGACTCCTTGGAGAGAGTGGGGATGGAAGATGTCCTGTGTGTAATTGCACGCCAATAGGGAGCAGAGAAATGAAGCTGTCAGTTTAAAAAATACAGTCATAAGAGACAATTTTTTTGAAAGCACTTTTACGATTGGGAATTTAAAATGTAGACAGCAGTGAGCCTACTGGTACACTCAGATCCCCGTATCTGTGAGTGCCTTTAGGAATGAATGGTCTTGTTATGCTTGTAATGTTACTGTATTATTTTGAAGCAAATCCTAGACATTATTATTTCATCTATAAATATTTGTGAGCACATCACTATAAGAGTGCTTTGAAGAAATGTAATTCAGTACTGACATGGCAATAAAAGCCAGCAGATAAGAAGACCCTCTCATCAAACCGAGAGCACACATAGTTTTCATTGTTTCATAAATGCATATATTTGTGCTGGAATAAATTTCCAAACAATACCTACGTGTGGTAATTCTGTTTGGTTCAACGTTTGGCTTTATCTCTGTATGCCTCTCAGTCTGTAGACTTTGTCTTTTCCCTTGTTGCAATTTAGGTTCTTTGTTCCATAGGTTCCTGTTGTCTTGACACTTGTCTTGGTATATTTGGGGTTTCTATAAAAGAGAAATACTGGGCAAATTAAAAAGAATGGACATTTATTTTGTATGCCTCTGGAAGCTGAAGAGTATATGATTAAGACAGCTGCACGTAGGTCTCTAATTCTGCGTTATGTGCTGAATCTTGCAGAGAATGAACCTTGCAGAAGAGTCCTAAACTCCAATTTCTTTTACACAACTGCAGCCATCCATTCATGAGATGGTACCTATATAATGGGGTGTCGACCACATGATATGATATTTCCCATTAGACACTACCTCCCAAAGCTGTGGGGTAGGGCCCTAGATTCCAAATATGTAAATTTGGGTCTATATCTGATTAATCTTCTGTATATTTTAAACAATTCTCTTTCTTTTTTAAAAAAATCTCCATTATATTCATAGCTTCATCTAAAATTTTATCAATTTGAACTTAAATTTTGGATGAGATTATTTCATAGATGGCAGTATGCTTCATTCTCTAAGAGAGTTTAATGCCTACTTGACTCTCGTGATGTTGACAGGCATTGATGCTTGATGGCTAGACATGTATTATTTAAGTTGAAATGCTAATTCTATTCTTCCTTCTTTTGTTATTTGAAGTATTTCCCTTATTTTATTTGGCTTCTCATAATTACAATTTGTTTAGGAAAGGCACAATAATGTTGGATTTTGTTTCTCTGTTCTCAAATAATAAGTTGCTTAGTATTCTCCAATAAACAATAAGTTTTTAAAATAATGAACACATATAATTATTTACACACACACACACACACACATATGTAAAATGTTTCAATACATTGAAATTCAACCCATATTAATTCTACCCACATTACATTCAAATTGTTCCAGTCTGTGCACAGTAGGGACATTGTCCATTTGGTTCCAGAATCTTCCTGACATGCCCAGGCAGCATTTCATGGTTTCTTTGCTGTCTAGTATAGCAAGGCATTTTGATCTTGTCATGTAAAGTTTCTACTTACATTTGAGAAAGGATCTTTGTACAAATAAAATTTTTCCATAGGGGAAAAGGTGAGGCAGAGGGAATTGTTGGACTTACACTGAGACAATAACAGTCAATTATTGTGACAGTGTGACAGGGAAAGAAACTTGTTATAATACAGGACCATATGGATAATTGGCAATAAAACTTTGTTTCAATTGTTCTGTGTTAAATTAGCATACTTACTGTTTACAAATTCACACTTGTTCTTCTATAAATAACCTCTACAATCAAGAATTCATAAGTAATACACTAAACTTTTAGATGGTCCATTATTGTCAGGAATTATTTAAAACGTTTAACTGTCTATTATTGTCGGGAGTTATTTAAAACACAGAAGAAACAGTTGCATTTAATATTAAATTTGTCTATTATAACTTATTTTTTCTTCAATTTAGAAACTTGATGTGGTATTCATTTATTCTCAATATATTTGAAAAACTGAAAAATTATTGATCTTCTGTTGGATTTTCTTTTGCCGGCCTGAATCATTATTGAAAGAGGATCCCATTTAAAGTCATAAGGTTCTCAACCAATGAATGTCCTTGATGTATTAATACAGTGTCATTCATCTTTGTCATTCATCAAAATATCAGAGTCAGCTAATAATGGCAACGTGTATTTAGCTCACAGTTTGGGAGGTTCAAGGGCACTTACACTGTTCTGGTGAGAACTTCATGGCAGAAGTGCAAGTAAAAGTGATAGTCATGTCTCAATCCAGAAGCAGAGAGAATCTGGGTGAGGGCAAGCTTAGGCTTTTATAGTAACCTTCTCAAAAATACCAAGGACTCCCACAACAACTGTCTTCAGTTGACATGTATTGTCCAAAGGTCCCAAAGCTCCTGCACCAAAAACTCAATTCTAATGGATCTTAGTAGAACCCTTAAATCACATCCAAACTAAAGCACAATGCGCTGCACCCCAGTTTGTTTGGCTTGCTTGAGGAGTTATCCTCCTTTTCATTCCTTCATAAACCATTCCAACTTATTTGTTGCAAAGAACTGTAAAGTCATTTACTCTATTTTCTGCAATCTCTATTCGAGTATAGCCGTAATGCTGTATAGAGAAATGACGAAATGTAAAAATACATGGACTCATTCCATCATTTGTAGGTCTGCCTGCACATGGACTCATTCCATCATCTGTAGGTCTGCCTGCACATGGACTCATTCCATCATCTGTAGGTCTGTCTGCACATGGACCCACTCCATCATCCCCGTAGGTCTGCACATGGACTCACTTCATCATCTGTAGGTCTACACATAGACCCGCTCCATCATCTGTAAGTCTGCACATGAACTCACTCCATCATCCATAGGTCTGCTATAGATTAGTAAAATGAGATAACCACCCCCCTCTCCACTAGAGGATTTGCCCCCTGTATTTGGGCCCAATTGCCTGGGAAAGCGAAAGCAATTTTGAAGAGATAGGTTGACTTTAGGTCACCTCGGAGCTTGAAATACATCCTTTAATGCCATTTCAGCAGAGGACCATGAAGATTCCCTGAGGGAAGAACTCTGCAAGTGGAACTGGATCAGGAAGAAAGACACAGAGAAAATACGGAATGCTGATAGCAAATCTTGCAGTTTTGAACTATTGCTTAAGAGTGCCAGTAAAGATTTGATGGTGAAATTGTTCTCCATTTGCCTTTTTCTTAGGATATACAAGGCTTTTCAATCTCAAGCTGAAACTGATCTGATAATTAACACCACAAATTGACTAAAGGTCACCAACATTAGCATTCAAAGGATATGTATGGGGTCTTAGCTAAAGTGGTTTCGATGAAAATTTCTATTCTGATTTCTCTGTAGCCAATTTTATAACTGAGCACATTGGAATTACATGTAATCATACATTTTAAAAATGTACATGAATTGTCTATGCAAAGTTGAATTTTCCAAGTGAAAATTAGTATTTAATTAATCAATTTGCTGAATGATCCACCTTAGGATTCCTTTAAAATGGGGACTTATTTAGTATTTTGTTTCCAGACCGTTAATTACTTGATAGGGGTTGTTTAAACAGCCTAATGCACAAAAGTTGGAGGCCAGTAGACAAAGATGGATGGAAAACCGAATGTTAAACAAATTATAAGAGATATGAAAATAGAATTGATTTATTGATCTACGTATGTTGGGAATAAATCAAATCATGAACGTGAAGGAGAACTTTAATTGTTGCTCACTAGGCACATAAGATAACTTTGTTGTAGTTATTGCAGAAGGTAATCAAATATTTTCTTCTGATAGCATAAAATTCCCACCATTATTCCCTTATCCCTTTTTTACAGATTTATCTGCATACCATTTTATACATAATTGAAATATTTGTGTATATAGGCATGCTACTTATGAAAGTATGTGTCACTCTACCATGCCTGTCACAGAGAGTTATTAAAATTTAATGAGTATCAGTTGGTGATAAATCCTAGGGTGATAAACTAAAATAAGATGGGAGAGTAAGGCAATTATCCAGGTAACACGGAAACATGCAGAGTCTTTTTGCTTGATGCCTCCAGAAGTTTTAAATTTTCCTCTCAAGGTTTAATTACAGCACTGATTGATTTGAGTAGGGAGTTTTAGCCTCCCTGCCCAAATAAAGCTTTGGTACTCAGCTAGAAACTGAATCATTGTATTTAGGGAAAGCTCCTTCATTTTGCACAGCTATTTGGTTCAATGTAGAGGCCAACGGGCACTTTATAATGTTTATCCAATTAAACTGAACAATAGGTAGCGCGTATTAATCACACTAGGTGCCAGGATCACCCAGTCTCTGGTCTCATAGGATTTATAGTTTAGTGAGGCAACCCAAAATGATAAAATAGTACAAATTATTGTTAAGTATACTCCAGAAATAATATAAGACAAAAATTTGTGGCTAGCAAGCAAATGAATGGGTTTTTCTTTAAATGAATCATCAGCTATTTTATGAGATTAAAACTTTGTTTACAAGGATTAGCTATTGTAGTTGGGAATATGGTTTGATACTAGAAACACAGAGGTTGGTCAATTAAGGTGAGAAAACTAAGCATTTTTAGTTGGCAGTAGGCAACTGGGAAAAACCTTTGAACCAAGGTGGCTGTTTTTAATAACTCATGTAGGTTTGGGAGATGTGATAGTTGGTATTGCTTTTCAATGGAACTGGATTTAGAAGCACCAAGGAAGTACACCTGTGAGGGTATCTAAGGGCATGTTTCCAGAACAGTTTAACAGGAAGGATGCCTTTCTTTGAATAGGCCAGAGTGACACACTCCAATAGGCCAGGGTTCTAGACTCAGGGAAAGGAGAAAAGGGAAAGAACCAACACTTATACCTTCTGCTTCCTGACTGCCAACACTATGTGACCAACCACCTCATGCTACTGCCTCTGTGCCTTTCCTGCCATGACAGGTGATACCCTCAAACTGTGAACCTAAATAAACTTCCTTCTTTAACTTTCTTTTGTCTGGTATTTTGTAACCAATAGAGATAAGCAGAAGCTGGAGAGAGCTATCAACTAGAAGACTTGCCAATGGGAGCAGACAATGCTCTGAGCATTGTAAGAGCAAGGAGTGTGGAAAGACAGGGTTATCCCTAGATCTCGCAGGAATAAGATGGTAAAAACCTAGTACTTGACTGGTTAGTACTGGAATGGCAGTGAGATAGAGGGAAAAATGAGAGAAATATGTTGGAAAAGGATTAAGTCTAGAGAGGATCATTCGATATCCAGAAATTAGATAAGGAGAGAAACATGAGAAACTGAAATAAAAACTAATATGAGGGAGAAACAAAAGTTGATTGGACACTCAAACTGTAGATGTTAAACATGTTTAATCATATGACAAGACTAAAGCCATGTTGCAGTGGGTGGAGAAAGAAAGGAAGTATAACCTTGGAAAAATAAGAGTAGAGAAATTGTCTTTGAATTCCTGGAACCAAGTGTCAATGAAAACAGGATTATAATTCCAAAGAGAGTAAGATTGGAAAGGACATTTTAATCAGATAATGACAACTGGTAGCAAATTAATTTGTAAAAGAACAAGAGCTTCATGAAGGAGCTAGGAGCTGGAGGAGAGAAAAGAGATTGACTGAGTAGGGAGGTGGGATTCATCCTCAGAAGTAAATGGATGGAGAGTGTACAAGAGACCAGTGCGGGTTTGAGGAAGCCAATTGATATATCCAGGTGATTATTGACTTGTATTGAGACTGGTTTCTTTTAGGGATTAGAATGAATGGCAAATGTGAGTGATCAGCGCCAGCCATACCAACAACAACAACAAAAGAAGGAGGAGGAAGATGAGAAGGAGGAGGAGGAGGGAAGAAAAAGAAAGAAAGAGAAAGAAATGCAACAGCTTAAAATTTAGAATTTTACAAATCTTTCAGTGATTCAAATTTTATTTTATTTCTTTAAAGGCCAAGTCTGGTGCCCCATCCTTAGTGTATCCTTGTCCATTTGATATACTGGAAATTATTTCCATTGGCAATTGCTGAATCATGTACCTGAGATTACAGACAATGCTATTTATACTAAAGAAATTGAGTGCACATCTATTTTAGCTTCCTGTCCTATTTTCATACTCCCATCCATTTAGATTTTTGTCCCATATGTTGTCCTCAACATTCTGTCTTAAATGCTATCTAGTTATAGCTCAAAAAACTTCCGTTCCAAATGGGGATTCGTTCTAGTTGGGGGATGTACTTTCTTTCAATATATTACCTAACTGACAGATACTGTAAAGATTAATTAGTCACTTCTTAAGAACTCTCTGTTAAGGCAAAAAAGAAATTTATATCCTTGAATAGTATAGAGTGATGGTTCTTTGTAACTCCTCTTATAAAAGGGAAGTGGTAAGAGTGGCTGAATGTGAAGTGATTAGAAAACCAAGGATCCGAGGACTTTAAGACCAACATTATCATGAAGGTATGATACATCTCCCAAGCCCCATCAACCTTTAAGGATGCCCTACTTCCTGACTTCTTATTTCTTTGAGCCTCAAATTCATGATTGGCTTTGAACCCTGTGTCAGGACCCATTTTTCTGTTTGTTTTTAGTTCTGGCTGCTCAGTTTGACTCGGTTATAGATTACAACCAATACCAATGAAATTCGGCAACAATTCCTCCCATGTAGGATATTACACCCCCCCCCCCCAATAAGGAAAGAACTTGCTAAAACTCAGCAGCCACATGTCCTGCTTTGAGAAAGATGAGCAGGAATAATACTAAATAAGATTCAGGTGTGTGTGTGTGTGTGTGTGTGTGTGTGTACAAAAAGTTCCAACAGACCTTTTAAAATATGACAGGAGGGTATAGACAATCATGCAGGGTTCACAAATAACACCCTAGTTACATTTAGTGAGGAAATCTGGGTTAGAATTCATTTTTGCTTCTTTTCTTTGTTGGTAACTCACTTAGGATTCTTCTATTTTCATATCTATGGGTTGGAAGCTAACATGACTAAGATAAGCATAGAATCACTGTGTCAAGTTAAAGAAATATGAGCTGAAAGGAAATTGGAGTCTTTATTTCATTGTATGCACTGGGTACAAGGTAAGCATTTCTGCTTAAGCAACAACAATAGCAAAGTACATGTTTTCACTTCCAAGGCAGACTATACATTGCACTGAGCAGAAGAAAATAGAATCAAGCTAATGCATAACCCAGAAACTAGCTTTATATCAGTGTACCTTGGAAATTCAGGCTAAACTCAAGATGTGCTAATACTTTCTTTTGTCCTAAAGCTCTGGGAAACTTTGGCACTTGGTCTCTAGTAGTTCACTCCTGGAGTGCTTTCATTAGTGCTGACATCTTACCATCAATAACAACAAGTTTTCATAAATACCCTACAGTTTTACTTTTCCTGACTTGAAAAACGTGCGGAAGGTTGTATTAGAACTCTCCAGAGGGGTTGTGTTCATTCAGAGATAATGTACCTAACCCTCAAGAGACTAGAGGACCCAGGGAGTTTAGAGACCAGGTGGGGTGAGGGGAGGGGGCATCCACGTGGAGATGGGATGGGTTGGGGAGGAGGTGTGTAATGTAGAGCAGACAGAGGGTGGATGGAGGGGGGGGGAGGGAATGGAATATGGAATGTAAAACATTAATTAAAAATAAAATTAAATTAAAAAAAAAAAAAAAAAAAAAAAAAGAACTCTCCAGAGGATATATTATTTTATTTGTATGAGTGCACTGTAGCTGTCTTCAGAAACACCAGAAGAGGGCATGAGATTCCATTACAGATGGTTATGAACCACCCATGTGGTTGGTTGCTGATATTTGAACTCAGGACCTTTGGAAGAACAGTCAGTGTTCTTTACCACTGAGCCACTTTATATGCAAACTTTATATGCCCCAGTACAGGGGAACGCCAGGGCCAAGAAGTGGGAGTGGGTGGGTAGGGGAGCAGGGCGGGGGGGTATAGGGGACTTTCGGGATAGCACTTGAAATGTAAATGAAGAAAATATCTAATAAAAAATTGAAAAAAAAAAAAACTTTTGAGAGGAACAAAACCAATAGAATGGAGGTACACAGGCTATGTTTCAACTAATTCAACCGTGGTTGTCTTCCAATGGAAAGTCCAAGAATCCAGTAGTTGTTTAGTCCGTAAAGGCAGATGTGCCAGCTGGTCAGAATGTATGTCAATATAAATCAGAATCCTGAAGAAGCAGGCTAGGGGTCGCAGCTGGTCTTTAGTGTATATAAGAATCTTGAAGAAGTGAGTTGGACGCCCTACATAGAAGGGAAGTTTTCACAGTTTTATTTTGCTACTACAAAAGCAGAGATAAGAACTTTCAGGAAATTATTCTGTTTTTAAATTTTGACTAAATTATTTTTTATTTTATTGATTATTTTATTTATTTATACTTCAAATGTTATCCCCCTTCCCCGTTAAACACCCTATCCCCTCCCTTGTCCCTCTGCTTCTATTACAGTGCTCCCCCACCCTCCCAACCCCTCCTGCCTCAGTGCCCTAGCATTCCCCTACACTGGGTCATCAAACCTCCAGAGAACCAAGGGGCTCCCCTCTCATTGATGCCTGATAAGGCCATCCTCTGCTACATATGCAGCTGGAGCCATGGTTCCCTCCATGTGTACTCTTTGTTTGGTGGTTTAGTTTCTGGGAGCTTTGCTGATGCCAAGAATTGCTGGCTGACAGGAGCCTGGTATAGCTGTCCTCTGAGAGTCTCTGCCAGAGCCTGGCAAATATAGATGCAGACGCATGTAGCCAACCATTGGACTAAGCACAGGGACCCTAATAGATGAGATGGATGAGTTAAGGGAAGGAGAGAAGGAGCTGAGGGGTTAGCAACCCCACAGGAAAAACAATATCAATCAATCAGAAAATTATTATGCTAAAGTTTTTTTTAATTACTTTTTATTTTTTTACAGTTCAATTGCTGCCCCCTTCCAGTCTCCCCTCCTACAGTTCCCCTACCCCTTTCTCCTCACCCTCTCTTCAAGAGGATGTACCTCTCTTCCCCTACCAGGCCTCCCCTCTTCCTAGGGCCTCATGTCTCTTGAGAGTTAGGCACATCTCCCACTGAGGCCAGAACAGGCAGTCCTCTGTTGTGTCTGTGTTGGGGCCTCAGATCAGCTCACATGTGCTGCCTAGTTGGTGGTTCAGTGTCTGAGAGATCTCAGGGGTCTGGGTTAGTTGAGACTGCTGGCCTTCCTATGAGTTCACCCTCCTTCTCAGCTTCTTCCAGCCTTTTCCTAATTCAACCACAGGGATCCCTACTCCAGTCCAATGGTTGGGTGTAAGTATCGCTGTCTGTCTCAGTCAGCTGCTGGTTGGGTCACTCAGAGGACAGCCATGCTAGACGCCTGTCTGTAAGCACATCACAGCATTAGCAATAGTGGCAGTAATAATGTCTCCTCATGAGGTTGACTGCCTTTCCCTCAGTCTCATCTCCATTTTTGTCCCTGCAGTTCTTTTAGATAGGAATGATTCTGGGTCAGAGTTTTTGACTGTGGGATGGCAACCCCATCCCTCCACTTGATGCCCTGTCTTTCTACTGGAAGTGGACTCTACAAGTTCCCTCTCCCCACTGTTGGGCATTTCATCTCAGATCCCTCGCTTTGAGTCCTGAGAGTCTTTGGCTTATGTTCAGTTAAAGACTCTAATTCAGGGTTGCAGTGTTGATTGAGAAAACTCAAGACAAGAAGTCTGAGTATTCTTCATAGACAAGGAAAGAACATGATAAATCTCCATGTCCCTTCAATTTGTAAACCGACAGAAGAGAAACCCACAACACAATACTATTAGACTGTTCATAGTATTGAAGCACAACATATATAAAATTTTTTGTACACATCAATACATTTTCAGAAACAAACTGTATCCAGTTCAGGAAGTCAAACATGACCAGCCCTCAGAATCTTCTTGCACTTCTTTCTAATCACTGGCTCACTGTATTGACTAGATTATTCTATTCTTGCTATGTTGATTCTATTCTTTGAGTGGTTTTTGTGTCTTTGCTTGTGTGTGTGTGTGTGTTGAACTTCATATGTATTCAGATGTATGAAATATATAATTCTTTATATCTGGTTTCTCTCAATCTATACTATTATATCTAAAAGTTTGTGTTGGTGACTTTTATCAGTGAAGGCTGCACAACTCGAACCCAACATTAATTGAGATTGAACATTAATGAGGAATTATTCATATCAGGCTGGTCTGTGGACATATTTATAAAGATTGTCTTAATGTTAATTGATGTAGAACAACCCTGCCCACTGTGGGCAACCTTTCCCTAAGTAGTTGGGCCTGAACTACATATGCAGGGGAAAGACAGATGAGAGTGAGCAGGCAGTCTAGTATCCACATGTTTAAAGTATCCACATTATTTCTGCTCCTGACTGTGCCTTGAACTCCCTGAAACAATGGACTTCAGCCAGGAGCTGTAAGCCAGATGCACCTTTTATTCACCAGGTTGCTTATTATCAGGGTATTGTATCACAGCCATAAAAACGAAACCAGAACGGACCTTAATCCTTATTATCGCATGTAGTTCTAGATCATTTTCATTGCATGTGTCTCCTTGTGTACATATAACACAATTCACTTTTACCTTCTAAAAACATTACCAATACTACCAGCCAAACCTATCTAAATTCCACTGTCTGAATCCCTGAGGCTATATATCTGAGGCTATGCAATGTGTTGGGAGTTTTTTTGGGAGGGGGGGAGGGGGAGTTTTGCTACCCTTCCTCAGGCTGTTTATCCCTTTAGTAATAAAAACAGTTCTAGTGCACATTGTTAACTCGAAGTTGTACTGTCAGTCTGGTAACTTCTGGCCTGTGACTGCTAAGTGCTAGAAATTCAGAATGGCCCATGTGTAAAACATGTGTTTGATTTTAAAGGCTTAGTATGAAAACCAACTCTTATATTCTGGCATTAACCTACTCATTTAGCTTTTTAAAACTTATTTATTTATTTATTTATTTATTTATTTATTTATATCCTGACCACGGCTCCCCTCTACTTATCTACCTTTTTAAATGTGACTATTAGAGAATTTAAAATCGGGGAAAGAGAGATGGCTCAGAGGATAAAGGCATACTCCGCATTGTACCTTGCTATAGGGAAAGCACTTTTGCTTCACTGGGCACGGCTTACAACTGTTAGTTCTTATGGGAATGTGGCGGCTGAAGTTCAAACAACTGGTTTCTGATGATGTAATTTAGCAGGAGTCACTTTATTAGAGTCCAGCTGAATAATGAAAATGTCAGCTGAGTGGCACTGTTTATCATGCAAAGCAATCATTTAGGTCAATCCCCCAACTTCCAAATGCAGACAGTCACAAGTTCCACTGCAGTCCATTAAAGGTGAGCTCTGGGAAGGAAGGGTAAGCATAGTGAATACAACAAACAAACAAACAATCAAACAAACAAGGAGAAATTGTGAAAGGATTCCTAATGACTCTCCTGATGATATTCACAGGTAGAGTATGTCTATGGTATAGTATGATTTTAGTGTGGTAGAGTTAGAAGCTCTTGAGTATTTCTCTGGGCAGGTACATTTTTTTGGCACACTTACATTTTAATTCAGGTTACTTTTGTGGTATCGATCTCTGGTATCATTGTAAGTCATTGCTGACAAACAGACATGGACCTTTTATCTTTGAAGTCTTGAGACTTTTTTTCACTGAGTTATCTGCCCATCCCCCAACCATGTTGCAAGCCTCTGAGATATTTTTTAAAATCTATAGAAATATGACCTCTCCATTTTAGATGATATTATAGTTCAAATTCCCAAGTGCTAGGGCACAGAAGCTATAATCCTAGTGCTCAGAAGGTTGAAATAGTAGGGTTGTCATGAGTTTGAGGCTAGCCTGGGCTACAGAGTGAGAGCCTGTCTCAACTTAGAGCAAAACAAACATGAATTGCCTTAATCCTTAATTAAAACTCAAGCAAATTCAATAATGACAAGGATATGTTCATGGCTGTATATTGTGATGTCATTTAAATGATAAATAAATATTTGTTGCTATGCATTTGTTGTTAAACAAATATCCAATTCCTTAAAATAGTTATTAGGATTTAAAGTGGGAACCACACTCATACAAATGTATCCAAAGGGCAAAAGCAAGGACTTCTTTTTCTCTAAATACCTTTATAGGAAGTAGGGAAACCATGCTGATTTCAAAAAGAATTAAAAATTGAACAAGCTCTAGAGTTTTCATCAGGAAATGATCTCGTTTTAGAATCTCCATTATTTTTTAAGCTACTTTTGCGAACCGTTTTAGAAATAGCCTCAGCTTCTGCGGACTTACCCTCTAAGTACAGCACCGACTAAAGTCTCTCCTGCTATCACTGGGTCCTCTCTCAGAGTCAGCCCATTAAAGACCTTCTTATGTAATCTTGAGGAATATAGGGCAAGACTGCAAGGCAGAAATGAGATGAGAGGAAAACAGATGTCCCAGGTGGTCCTTCGTGCCTGTCACCCACAGAGCAGCCCACTGTGCTGCCAGAGTCCATGCCCAGGACCTCTAAGGACCTGGGACAAGTGACTGTCAACAAAATTCCAGACGTGCTAGCATAAGAAGGAAGGGAGCTTAGAAAGGCAGGAATCCATCTCCACTTTCTGAGGTTACTGGGGTACCAAAGGGGAAGTGGGACACTCCTTAATGGTCCAGCATGTGAGGATGGAGAAAGCAGGAAGACAGGGAAGGCAGGGGAACTCAAAGCACACACACAGGCTCCAGTGCTGGGGACTCTGCCCAGGTAATGTCTAGACAGGAGAGGCAGGGGAACTCAAAGCACACACACGGGCTCCAGTGCTGGGGACGCTGCCCAGGTAATGTCCAGACAGGAGAGGCAGGGGCTTTCATGGATCTCAGGGTGTTTTTGAGGAACAATTACTGTGAAACCCTTCTGAGGGCGTTTTTTCAGACCCAGTGCTGTGGTCCAGAGGGGGCAGGGCATGATTCTTTCTTCTTAAGCTGACAGCTACTCACAATGTGTTCTGCACAGAAAATAATCTGTAACTTTGTCAAAACAAAACACCATACCAAAACAACAACAACAAACAAAACAAAACAAAACAAAACAAAACAAAACAAAACAAAACCCAGTGTTGTCTGGGGCACAAAGGACTGGGATTTTACTAGTTTATAGTTTCCACACTCTTGGAGCCCGAGGGACCTGAGTCTGTTTGCTTTGCCTTTTGATGCCATGCATATCCAGCGATAACATCAAAGACTTACCCGGAAGAAGGGGGGGGTCATTAACTACCAGCATGCATGAGGGAGTATATTTGTTTTTATCAGCAAATCAATACTATTGTCAGACTCTGCTGTGAGATATCCAGCCAAAACTATCCTGGCCTTATTCTTAGATCAGGAAAATCTGTAAGTTTTGATTAAAAAGACCACATTTCTGCATCTATCCAGGCACTCTCAAATCTCCCTGTCTCTCGAATCTCCAACGCCTAGTTGGAGCAGCAGATTTCCAGATGTAGCGCTCTTGCCATTTTGAGCTTGGGAACCTGGTCTACGTATTTTATTGTAAGGTGTTTGGTCACAAGCTGGCCACTTTCCACCTGATGTCAAGGACTTTTGCTAACAGCCATGGTGACTGTGTTTTCACATGTTGCCCTGCAAGAGATAACTGCATTTGCATGCTCCTTCGGCAGGATAGGACCGAGCCCTTGATCCGCGATCTCTCCTTGCATGGACACTACCTTAGGCATACCTGTGCCAGCCACACCTTGCACAAGTGTGGAGCGACCATGCAGACACAGTACGTTTGTCCGGTAAAGAGTCTAACAACGTCCTTTCCTAGACTCTGCAGCCACCGTGGTTTCCTATGGTGGTGAGTTTTTCTGAGGGAGGTGGTCCTCACTGAGGACGAGAAGATCTGAGCATTCTTCCTCATGGGTCAGACTCCTTTCCCTTTTCTCACTGACAAAGTGCTTCTCAAGAAGGCTGGGCTCCAGTTTTCAGTCAACAGCAAGGAGGACTTTGCATTTAGGAACCCATATGCTGTTCTTCGGGCTGCCACACTTTCCTGATAATAAATCAGTTCACTCCTAGAGGATTCTAGAGATAGATTTAGCATAACCAAAGCAACAAAAACCACCCTTCCTACACACCCCAGGGTAATGGATTGCAAAGGTGTCAAGCACCAGATAAGGTCTACGTTGCTCTATTAAAGCAGCCTTGGTTTCAGCCATCCTAAACAAATTGCCGTTTCAACTCCTTCAGTGAGAACACCAAGTTCACAAGGCGATACAGCTAGAGAGGAGAATGTGTGGGAACAGGAAAAGAGTGGGAGAAACATTCTGAGATTTATTAAAATTAGAGTAACAGCACCTCTCTTTTTTGTGATATAAAAACAAAAGGCAAAACATAGATACATATTTTAATCATTGCATCTTCTGGACCAGCTCCCAGCCAGCAGTAGCAATGCGAAGAGGGGAGTTGTTAACTTCAGTGTTTAAGCTCAAATCCACAGAGCTGCTCTGGTAGTTTAGCAGGTATGAGAAAAAAAATCCAGTAGCAGAATCAATCTCTCTCTCTCTCTCTCTCTCTCTCTCTCTCTCTCTCTCTCTCTCTCTCTCTCTTCCTTGCATGCTGGATCAGAACTTCAGGGCTTAAAGATAGCTTTCTGGGGCCATTCCAGGTGAGTCTAGGGAAAAATGCTAGGACAGAAGAACACCCACTGATACTGAGAAGGGGAAAGAATCTTTCTAAGACAGCTCAATCTGTTTGCATAACTCTGTGCTTCTCCTGGGACAGGGCTGCTAGCAGAGAGGGTCACAGAGAAGCTGGGAAGGGTCAGGGAGACTGTGCCCAGAGGGTACCTCATGCAGCTGTCTGATGTGGTACTATCTCCAAGGAGGCTAGAATGAACTGAACTGTTACTCGCTCCCCCTACTAGATCTTACCTTGTGGCTGTTCGGATGTGATGGGAGAAATTAGATTCTTATTCGTGAACTGTAAGCCATGGTATGTTTATAGTAAGCAGAGACGCTAAAGCTGTAACTCTGAAGTTTGACAGATTCTGGCAGATCTAATAGCTTTCTGAAAAAGAAGACTCTTTCTTCCACATCAGGTATTCTAAATCTCAATGGCATGGAGGCATCCAACACTGTGTGAAACCTATAGTCCCTTGGAAGAAAAAGTGCCACTTTGTCCTGAATCTGTTTTCATATCTTTTATAAGATTCTCCAGGGGGTCTATAACAGATGGCAGGCTAAAATCACTTTTTTAGAAGGAGTCTGTTTTTTGTCTTTGTCTAAGATTGAGGGATAGCATGTATGTATGTGTATGAGTGAGTGGTTTGAATTTTTTAAGAATGAAGAATTTAATTGACGTTCCCCTGGGAGATATATATATATATATATATATATATATATATATATATATATATATATATATATTCTGACATTGGGTCAATTTAGGGCCAAAGATCTCCAGAGACTTAATCCTTGATTATACTAAGTCTTGTAGAAAGTCAATTTGTGGAAATTAAAAGGCAAGAAAGATGATGCTGGACTGAGAAGGGACTTCCAGGGGAGAAAATGAGGGAAGGTAAGATACTAGGGGTACACAATCAAACCATACTTTTCTTCAAATGCATCTGAGGCCATTGATTGCCTTCTGTTTTGGTGTTATGCTTTCTGCTCCAACTATGCTTCCTGGGAGGGGACTATGCCTGGACTATGCATCACCAGAGCAAGGCCTGCAGAGTAGAAGCCACTTGGGAACGTTGCCCTGGTGCCCGATGCAGTGATATACTGTCCGTCTCATAGTTTATGTTCCCCTTCCTTGATTTATTTTTCTTCTCATAAACCACCGCCGTCTTCTTTGTTCTCTATTTCAATTACTTCTGTGAAACCTTGTGGGGTTTTGCTTCCACTGGGACATAGGTTCTGTGAAAACGGTTCTGTTTTGTTTAATCAAGCTATATAGACTACAGAATAATGTCTGGCCTACCGAAGACACTCTGTAAACAGTCTTTGAAATGTGATAGTTGAACTGCATTGACAACTTAATAGGATTTATAATCTCCTAGGAGACACACCTTTGGACAGGTTCGTGGGGGTGTTTTCTGGGGAGGTTTAACTGAAGAGAGGAGTCCCACCCTGAATATCAATATTACTGACATATGGATATGGATCCCAGAATGAGAATGAAAGAAAAATAAAATAAATAAAAAAAAAAAAACCAAAACAACCTATCTGGGCATCAGCATTTGACTCTTTCTGCTTTTGAACCATGGTACCAATGTAACCCGGTGCTTCACACTCCTGCTACCACGCCCTTTCCACCATGATGGGCTTGATGCTCACACCACGAACCAAAATAAGCTCTTCTTCCTTTGGACTTTTGGTCAGGCACTCTGTCCCAGCAACTACATGAATTATCCAATACATTGAGCAATAAATACCAGGAGATTCGGGCATAGAATTGGCTCTTAATGAAGGGTGTCATGTGATCTACTGTCCCAATTTCCCTTCTGGTCCTATGATAAAAGACTCTGTTGAAATGGAAGGGCTTATTTGTCTTAGATCTCCAGGTTACAGTTCACAGTTGCAGGGAAGTCCCAGCAGCAGGAATCTGAAGCAGCAAGCCACATAGCATCATAGGAAAGTACAAAGAAACAAAGGTGTCTGCTCCATCTTTCTGCTTATGCTCAGCTTACTTTCTTTACTCTTCAACAGTTCTGAGTTCAGTTCATTAAATGGTGCTATCCACATCTAGGGTGGGACTTCCGACCTCCATTACCAATCAACCAATGCTGTCCATCACCCACCCCTTCACAGACCACACAGGTCACATTGCTCTAGATAACTCCTCACTAAGTCTCTCTTCTCCAGTGATTTAGGTTGTGTCAAGTTGACAGTTAAAATCAATCAGCACAGCTGCCAATCCTATGATACTGCTCTCACACAAACTAGTAGGGCAGCCTTTGGCTTGGCACTACCATGCTATGATCTTGACACTGGCTGTTCTCCCCACATTAAGATCTTTGGAAGAATGACTGTATGTTTACAGGGAATGGTGAGCTGCAACACAGAGCAGAGGCTTAATGAAATTACAATATATGCAAGGAGCATATATTGGGGAATATATGTGAACATCCAACCTCAGGCTCAGGGAAAGACATTTCTCCACAAATAAAAAAGCACATCCCCATCTGAAGTGCTCAGAGGAATCCCTAGAGGGTGGCTATACAGGATAGAGAGGAAGCAATGGTCTCTGAAGAAACCTCTCAGAACAAAATGAAGCAAGAGCCTTGGATCAGGCTCAGAAGGGAATGCTGACAAGGACAAGAGTGGAACTCTAAAGTGGGCCAGGAGCCAGGGAGCAGTATCAGGGGAAGCACTGAGGAGAGAAAAGGCACCGTGGATTCAATTTCTGAACTAAGGTAACTAAGACTCAGGGCAAGAGTCGTAAGAAAACCGGTGGGCACCATGCCAGGTTGACTCTGCAAAAGCTGTGGGTTCCCATAGTAGTGTGAGCATTCCACACAGTGGCTTGGACGTTTCATTCTTCTCACTGACAAAGTCATCGTTCACCTCTGTCAAGTCATGGGATGTCTAGAAGTCTCTGCTTTGGTTTCATCAAAGAGACAGGGACCTAGGAAGGTTAATTTTTTTTTTTTAAGGTTCTGGTCTTCCTTATCAGACCTTGAGACTGGATAGAACAAGAACACAAACCAGTGACCTCGTAACCACCTTCTACCCAGCCTTACAGTCTTCTGAAACGGATGAGTTTAGCCAGAGTTTCACATTAACTTTATTGTAAATCACACCCACGATCTGCACATCCACTCTCCTCTTATCATTATTATTTATATCTTTGCAAATGTCATTTCCTTTAGAAATATGAAACTGTCCATCATTTTCTCTTATAAAGTTGTCATCTCCACTCTAAAAAACTAACACCTCTTGCCTGTAGTCTTAGCAAGAAAATGTCCACCTACCAAGAGCTGATAAAGAACCGAACATAAGAAGCCCAGCACGTCAATCAAGAAGTTTCCCTCCCAATACATTAAGCTTGTGTATTTCCCCCCTTCCATCATCTTCTCTTAGGCTCTCTCTTTTTTTATTAAATGGTACTGCCAGGAAAAGTCAGGGGCATGCTGTGCCTGTCACTGTGGCTGATAGATCAGATGAAAGCCAGTATTAATCATCTTGCCTGATTTGGGAGTCTATTAATTTCCCAAGAACAGTGGTTCAATGATACAAGTCCTTTATTCTGCAATCTCATGCAATGTCATTTTCCTTTCTTCTTGTGAAAGTAAACCTTGGAAAATGTTAGTTACATAAAGCCACTTTAAAGTAACCCCCTACCTTTCCACTGGCCAATTAGCTAAAACTGCCATTTACAAAAATTGTGCTTAGCCTCTCTTTCCCTTAGGAATCTTGCAAGGGCAGTTTAGTCTCTAGACCTCACTACAACAATGAGCTTGAGTTAGTTTCCTCCTCAGTAGAAACAGGTCTTTGTTTTGTTTTGCTCTGATTGGTATTTTGTTTCTGTTTTTTTTTTTTTTTTTTTTTTTTTTTTTTTTTTTTTTTTTTTTTTTTTTAATAGAGAATGAACTAAGATCTGGTCTCAAGTCTCAGGTAGACAGTTTTTGGAATGAAGTAGGGTTTTTGTTTTGTTTTATTTTGATTTTTTCCTTGTTTGCCAATGTTCTTCCAAATTCTGACATCATGGAAAGAGTTTGCTCCATGCTCATGAAGAAGCAATCCTACTAAACTCATTGAGTCAATCATCCCCAAAGACACGAAAGCAAGAGAAACACTATTGGGGGAAAGGGGCTGAGCAGGAGTGAGAGAGGGGTTGGATAAGGTCATGGAGGATGAATACAATATATGTGTATCATTTTGTCAAATAATAAATAAAACAGTGAAAGCGAGAGAAGTAACTCTGAATGTGTGGTCTACAAGGTCGATTCTCAATAAATATTATTCAGTGAATCACTGAAGCTGAGGATAGTGCAGGGTCCATGTCCAGGCCTTGATCTGTAGAGGGAAGAGGGCAGTGCAAAACCTAGGGATGTGACCAGTGGAGCCTCACTAGCTGCTGACATGAGCCACTGCACAAGTGAATCCATCCCGAGTCCTTGTGACGCTTCGTTTCTGGGTTTCATCTGTGTATCCTCTGGTAAGGAAATCTATAACTTTGGCTCAATTTCCGATAAATATCATTAAGTTAAACATTGAAATGTGCAGAGTTAGCAAATATGAGTTGACTTATTTGTTCATTATAAGATTAAGACAGGGCTGGAGAGTTGGCTCAGTGACTAAGATCACTTGCTAATCTTCCAGATGACCCAGAATTCATCTCCCAGCCACCATGTTGCACATTACAATGGTCTGTTACTCCAGTCCCAGGGATCCAACACCTCCTTCTGGCTTCCTTGGTCACTGCACACACGCGATGCACAGACTTTCATGAAGTTAAATAGTCATATACATAAAATTTCAAAAATAGATCAATAACAGATAATTAAATTAAGTAGATAATTAAATAATAGATAATAATAGATAATAAATAGATCAATAATAATAATAGATCATAACTAAATGAGAACTTGAAAAAGAAATCATGGCTTTTCAAGTGAGATTTATCGTTCCC
This sequence comes from Mus pahari, assembly GCF_900095145.1. Classification (NCBI taxonomy): domain Eukaryota; kingdom Metazoa; phylum Chordata; class Mammalia; order Rodentia; family Muridae; genus Mus; species Mus pahari. The sequence goes on along the minus strand of NC_034592.1, from coordinate 63,836,022 downwards.
TATGAGTATGGTGTTATATAATGCCCAGTTTTTAAAAAGTAAAGTAATTTCCTTTCACATATATCTATGAAACAAACAAAAAAGTTGCTTTGACTACGCTGCAAGTTCATTGTTTTTCAAAGTGACCAAGTGATGGAAGGTCAAAGTTAATTTTATAATGCACAGGGTTTTCCCTTGCACTTTCCTGTGCTTCTTCTTTTAATGCTATGTTTAAAGCTGGGTTCTATTTTCAGCCTGTGGGAGTGGGGAGACATGTAGAAGACACTTGTAACATCTGTAGCAGTGGACAGAAGAATGAATAATAATAGGCAACGTCGGCATACCATCTGCTATAAACACAGATGTGTGTCTTCTTTAAATATAACAATCTAGCACTCTAAAATGGGAAGGTTTACAAGACTCAAAAGTCAAGAACCCACTCTTGAGAGGCTTTCCGTTGGCAAAAAGTAATCTTCCTTGTTTGTTGTTAACTAATTCATGGAGCCAAAGTGGTAGTACTGCTCATTTGTTGTGCATGCCATGAATGCCAATAGAGTCAAGTGCTTGTCAGCATCAAAGAAGATATGGGGTGATTTCTTTAATACCGTGTGTCATCTAGTACAGTAGATAACACTCAAGACATCCTGTGTTTCATCTGATATCTTGTCATAGAGTATGAAAGTTTCACAGAGAAAACTCCAAGAATAATTTGGGGACATAAGATATATTTTATTAAGTATGTGATATGTAAAATTGATATTTAAATTTGTTTACATATGTATATATGCTTGCACTTGATGACAAAGTATGCGGAGCATGGTGAATGCACAGGACAGCTTTCAGGGATGCATTCTCTCCTTCTCCAGTTTGGTTTCAGATTAAGCTCAGGTCATAAGGCTTGGTGACAAGTCCTTTTTTACATACTGAGCCAAACCCTTAAGCATAATAATTTTATCCTTAACTATAGAACCATCTGTCCATACTGCAGAAAATAACAGATAATACAGAGGAAAAGTTGTCTTTTTAAAAAGTGACTACACATTTAGCCCTAATAATGAATTTATGAAACCTTCTCCTGTGGAGAATTGAATCTTTGTTTGTAATGGGCATCTCAAGTTTCTCAGGTTCTGAGAAATCCAAGTGTGTCTTAGCAGAATAAAAGGCTGCAATGGTCCACTTTTTACAGTGTGAGCAATTCCCAACAACTTAAAGTACTCCAGACACACCAACGTAAATGTTATTGTAATATTGGTATGTTGAGACCATTCCAAGGACAATCTAGAAGACATTCACTATTTGCCAGCCACTCTCAGTTGGTCACAGGATGATGGAGTGTCTCCTGATCATGGAAAACAATGAAAAAGAATTGTGAACTGTCTGTGCTATGAATGTGCATAGAATGGACACGCCAAAGGCAAGGCAAGGTCTCATCTTTACAGGTGGAATACATCAACTTGTTAGGAATAAACTTAATGCTATTTTTCAAAGCCTCTTTACACCCTGCCCCTTGTCTATGAAAAACTAAATGATGAAATTGCAAAGCACACACTGGAATGTCTCCTACCATTATCTCATAGACAATTTGCTTCTGATTTTCTCTCCTTGTAGCAGAGAGCTGACGTCACTGTAGCTTCATGTTCTGTCCATCACCTGCAGGCACACTTCCTGCTCCCATCGGCACTCACATCTCCAGAGAGAGTCCTCACTGAAGCTGGAAATACCCAACAATTTGGAGAATGGAACATTCAGTCTCCAACCTATTGGCCTATTGCTTTTGGCTGGTTCTTTGTTCTAATGCTTTGATTCTCTTCTGGGCTGCTCCTCATTTAGCAGATATCCACTAAGTGTGTGCACATTTGAAATGCAGAGCTGACCTCAGAGACTGACCTTCTGAAGGTTCCTGGATTGTCTTGTTTTGCTCATAGTACTTAAAAAAATACAAAAGTAACAATAACAACAAAACAACAACAACAACAAAATTTAACATGACCAGATTCTATACATAAAATCAATTTATCCTGTTTTCAACAAGATTTATTTTTTGTTGTTTCAAGAACTTTTGAAAAATGAGCCCTGGGAGAAAGTGCTGACAATTTCAACTTCATTGGTTCAAAGTATTATTTTCTCAATTTCAAAACCTCACAGAGATCATCTAGGAAATAAAGAATTCAAGCACTTGTTACAGAATAATTATAGATTTGCTCTTCTAGGCTAGCGTAATTGCCTATGCAGTACCCTTCATGAGCAGACACTCTTCTACATAATAACAGAAAAATAATCCAGGCACATTTTGGAAACCACAGCATGTGGCCGACTGATTTCTGCAGAGTTCCCTAGTGATATTATTCCATCGGACCCAGAATCATATAATGTGCAGGAATAATGGGATTCTCACACTATTTATTGCTGAAGAGGGTCACTCTAAGTTGAGTAGGCAGGGTAAAGACTTGAAAGATGGGACGGCTTCTACATGGATGTATTTATGGCTAAGCTATAAATATTTGGGAAGCCACATGGAGAACTTTCAACCTTGGGGACAACTATAATAGGGAGAGAGATTATTATTTTTTTTTTAAATTGCTGCCTTCTGGCAAACTGGAGAGATAGGCAACAAAGTATAAATCTGTAGAAGGAGCAAGCGCTGCCCGGCCTTGGGACAGAACAAAGATTGGTCATGTTCTGGTCTTTGAAGCTATCTGCAGACTTTTCTGTTTACTGTTCCTCCCAAACTTCAGCAAGAAATATGGTTTATATTATAGCCAATACACACCTATACAGAAAAACCTTGTGTGTAACTGAAACAGAAGTTTAATAGACTGATACTTATTTCTTATAAAGAGCATGTGCCTTGTACATACTCCATTTTCTATGCTATGAAAACTCATAAAAATACAGGCAACTAGGACTATAATAAATCTGTAAATTGTAGGTAAAATTAAAGAAATATCTACACACACACATATATATATATATATATGGTGTATGTGTTATATATATATTTAAAGCAGTCTTGGTCAAGATTCTCCAATGAGCTGTGATGGCAGTTTGCACACACACAGGAAGCTATGACGATTACTTCCAACAATATGAGAATGTTCACAGGAAGTACTGGTACCGCTCTGTTGTCAGGGGCATCTGGTACTCTGCCCACATTCGCTCAGCACCAATGCCCACATTTTGCACTGAGTTAATTAATTCACACATACTACTCCGGGTGTTCCGACAACTTTCTTTTGGGTTCCTTTGAATTCTCAGCTTGAATGAAAACTAGAACATCACGGGTTGTGCGTCTCGACTCATGTATCTCCCTGCATAGCTCTGCCCAAGCTCTAGCACGGTGTATGTGTCTCTTCCCCTGGATTATTGATGAGCGCCATTTACTTCGATCCACTTGCATTGTCATACAGAAGCTGCATGCTTTGGTTAACTATACGGGATCATAAAGGCAAACCTTTTTTTTTTTTTTCTCCCACTTGAAGAATTTTAGTCTATGAAACTCTTTGAAGGCTGACAAGATGGTTCAGCAGATAAAAGTATTTGCCATGCATGCCTGGTGAGCTGAATTCAACCCCTAGGACATAAGGGTGAAGATAGAGAAACAATTCCACAGACATTCTATGGAATTGCAAACATGTGCCCATGGAACATGCATTCACTCACACAATTGCACACAGTAATAAGTACCTAATAAGATTTGTTTGAACTAAGGATTCAAAAATATGTGATTCCTCTCTGATAGTCTCCGCCAGTTAGCTGTATGTTAGTCCCTCAACTATCCAATGGTAGTTGCTACTATTTTTAGTAGCAATATCCTATATAAGAAGTATACATATACCATATAAAATATATACTACACAATAATAATAAAAATATATTATATATTATAATTATATAAAGTATAGATACTGTTTTTATGTATACAGTATATACCTGCCCTTCAATAAGGTAAGAGATGGCTAACAGGTTTTTATCAGAATTGTAATTTATTTGAATTAACACATGAGTTGTCTCATTTCTATTAGGTTGATACAGATTTATTTTGATTACGTTCTTCTCCTCAACATCATCACATAAACCCTATGTTCTGGGTTTTCTGTATGGGCTCTCACACCAAGCTTTAAACATCACTATTAAAACAAACCAACAAGCCGGGTGGTGGTGGTGGCACATGCCTTTAGTCCCAGCACTTGGGAGGCAGAGGCAGGTGGATTTCTGAGTTTGAGGCCAGCCTGGTCTACAGAGTGAGTTCCAGGACAGCCAAGGGGCTACACAGAGAAACCCTGTCTCAANAAACAAACAAACAAACAAAAAACAAAACAAAACAAAAGACAAACAAACAAACAAAAAAAAACAAGTAAAAATTTGGATTTTCCAAAACCTATACTCAAAAGTATCTCTTATATTACCCATCCTTTGTAGACTTCAGACTTCAGGTTCATAGCCTTAGATTAATCCCATTTCACCATAGGTTCATTCAAAGCTTACTCATTCATTTACCTAACCACTTACGATAACCAAACTGTTTTATAGTTAATATTGTACATGATATAATACTAAATTCCAAAGCTATTATAACGAGCAATATCACTTAAAAGTGACAATGGTCAATGTGGAATGTTATTTTTTTTAACTTGCCAGTGGGAAAGAACAGGGAATCTGCAATGGATTGGGGTAGCTCTGAGTTTGTATCAGGAGGAAGATCACTGGCCAAAAGAGAAACTATTAAATAAGCCAAGTCAATAAGAATATATGGGTTACCAGCACCGACTATAACTGGATTAAGAACTTAAAAGTCTAGAAAGTCCCAGATGCCAGGGGCTCAAGAGGTTCCCAGGACCCAACAGAGAGGGCATTAGCTGAAATACCCAGCAAAGAGGAGACAGAACCTGTGAGACCATACCCAGTGGATAGGCATGGGCCCCGGTTGAGGAATGGGGCCACTCACCCACATCAAAAATAATAATGGAGAATTCCTCCTGTCAAAAGGAAATGCATGGACAAAGAGCAGAGCAGAATCTGAAGGAAAGACCATCCAGAGACTGCCCTATCTAGGAATCTATCCCATCTGCAAACACAAAACCCAGACACTATTGCTGATGCCAAGAAGAGCTTGCTGACAGGAGCCTGGTATAGCTGTCCCCTGAGAGGCTCTGCCAAAGCCTGACCAATACAGATGCAGATGCTCACAGCCAACCATTGAACTGAGAATGGGGACCCCAATGGAGGAGTTAGGGGAAGGACTCAAGGAACTGAAGGGGTTTGCAACCCTATGGAAAGAGCAATAATATCAACCAACCAGAATCCCCATAACTCCCAGAGACTAAACCACCAACCGCAGAGCACACATGGGAGGACCCATGGCTCCAGCCGGATATGTAGCAGAGGATGGCCTTATCTGGCATCAATGGAAGGGGAAACCCTTGGTCCTGTGGAGACTTGATGACCCAACATAGGGGAATGCTAGAGCACTGAAGAGGGAGTGGGTGGGCAGGTGGGGGAGCACCTTCATAGGGGCAGGGGTCGGGGGAGGGCATAGCGGGTTTGTGGAGGGGAAACTGGGAAGGGGATAACATTTGAAATGTAAATAAATAAAATAACCAATAAAAATATGGAAAAAATAACTTAAAAGTCAAAAAGAAAACTTGAAAACTTTTGAAAGAAAGTAGAGATGAGTTTTAAAACTAAAATACAAAGCGCTAATTTTGAGAAAGTTGATAAAATTGATTACTCTAAAACTAAGAACTTGGGTTCATCAGGTTATCTCAAGAAAGAAAGAGAGAAAACAAAAACACAAGACAAAACAAAACATGAGGGAAATATTGTCAATACACATCAACAACACAGATCAGTATCAAAGTTAGGTGATGAATTCTCATAAGTTAGAAATGATAAACACTTCCCCTTTGCCTGTTTCATTCAGGTGCCCCTGTTCTCTTATTTTCCATCAGTGCTTGATTCCCTCATGCAGTCAACAAGAAGCAAGGAGGAACCTGAACAAACTCCTCATTTCCTCCAGAGGGAGGACTTCTGATCCTAAGAGCTAAGCCAGCCAGGTCTTGGAATCTTTCCTAGAGCCCACTGTGCCTCAGAACCTTCCCGGATGAAACCAACTCACCAGTGCCCATTCCCCATTCCCTCAATCAACCAACCAACCACTCACCCACCCACTCAACCAATCAATCAACTAACCAACCAACCAACCAAACAAACAAACAAACAAACAACCGATTCAGAAAGAATCAGCTAAATCAGCTACAGACCTGCTTGCAATCATTACAAACTATTCTCGAGTTTTGGTTTTTCAGGTAGCCCATCTACACGTCAACTTTCCCTCAGTGTGGGAACTCTGCTGCATTTTGTTTTCATAATCTTTCTTTGGCTTGGCTTTTTCCATCCCATAGCTAAACCTCAAGGTTATAGTGTGATGTTATCTAATGAGTGGGAGTTTATTTCACACACTGATTGCAAAACAAAGTATTTACTTGCTTTCTTTGTAATCTTTGAAAAATAGGACAGAAGTATGGCCGACTTACCATGGAAGTAAAAATAAAAAAAAGGAGGGCAGTTCAAATAAGTAAGTGCCTAGGAGAGATCTTAGACAATTTATGCAGACATATGGGAAAGATATAAAAATATCAATTTACAAAGGAATTGGGAGGGAGAATAAAAGCAATGTAAACAAGCCAAATTAAGGGAAAGTGACATATTAGAGTAGAAAAAACAACATGCAGCGCGTTCCCAAAAACATTTCCAATGACTGCACAGTGAACGAAATGACAGCACTGAATGAAGGCAAATAGCTGGACTAATTAGGATTATACACAAAAGATTGCTTGGGAGATAAAATCCCAGATGTGTTTATGCCTCCTCCTTTAGAAGTGGCAGGTGGAGAAGTACCTTTATCAGGCAACAATTTTCCTGGGCCAACAGATGTAGGCAGTTGGGGGAAAAAAGTTACCTGCAAAGAAATTAGACAAGACAGCAATTCCAGATCAGCTATGCTTGTGATGGTTATGCGAGAGGAAGCAAGTGATGGGGCTTTGAGTCAGACAGTTTAAGACGCTACTGGGGTCACCAAAGTTTCAGAATGCTCAGAAAACAGCAAGGTGGGAAAGACTCTATTCACTGAAGGCTATAAAAGCTGAGCAGCAGTCTCAGTTTGGGTATTTGAGATCCTCCAACATCTTATTGAAGGTGATTATTTGTAAATTATAACTTCATTCAAGTATTACTCTTTCACACATGAGGGGTCAGTGAAGCTGTTAAGTTACTCCTGCACCCGAAAATCCTAATTATAAATCTGAGTTGTGGACAAGGCACCTTTGTAGTCCGGGTTCCAATGACAACATTTCAGCATAATTATCTTACATTTGCTCCTCAGGTGTCTCTGTCAGATTGTGTTTTGTATACAAATGAAGATGACATCTGTTGCCCGGAGGATAGGTGTGATTCTGATCACATTAGTGTTAGGTTAAACCAGAAAGGAGTTTCCAAATATGCCCTGCATCCTGCACATGTGTGCATAAACACATTGATCACTCATTGTACCATCCATGCAAGGTCTGATGAAGATATCATGGATGTAAGACTCTGAAGATATGGTTCTGAGTCCAGGCTTTGTCATGTACTTGTTGAGAGAAGTGGGGTAAATCGGAGACTCTTCCGCACAGTTCATCTGAAAGTTGAGGGCAAGGGTGTTGTGTCTCCTTATATTCTCTGTGTGAGAATTCATTTGGATCAGATCTAAGGCAATACTTTAAGATCACTAACAACCAAAATGAAGATAATCGAAGAGAATGAACACTCCCATATGTTGATGATATTGGAAGTAGATAGAGGCTTGACGGCCACGATTGAAGAGGGAAGGTGAGAAACTACAGCTCACACATTGCGGCAGCCTTTTCCCAAAGTTTGTTGCACATGTGCAAGCCAAAGTAGCAAAGGAGGTTGCTGTTGGTTGTTACTGTTGTGTTTGGCTTTACTGAGTCAGTATCACTGTATAGCCTGGGCAAGGCTGGAACTCATCATCCTTTTCCCTATGCTGCCTCATGCTGTGATTACAGGTATATACTATCATATCTGGATACAGTAGGCATTTAAACAGGAAACAGTGTCTTAGTTAGGGTTTTACTGTTGGGAACAGACACCATGACCAAGGCAAGTCTTATAAAGGACAACATTTAATTGGGGCTGGCTTATATATCCAGAGGTTCAGTTCAGTATTATCGAGGCAGGAACATGGAAGCATTCAGATCAGCATGGTGCAGGAGGAGCTGAGAGTTCTACATCTTTATTTGAAGGTTCCTAGTGGAAGACTGACTTCCATGCTGCTAGGGTAAGGGTCTTAAGCCCACACTCACAGTGACACACTTACTCCAACAAGGCCACACCTCCTGATAGTGCCATTCCCTGGCCCAAGCATATACAAACCACCATCACAGACCACAGCTTGTGTGTTTCTGTATGCTCTGCTCAACTCTAACTCACTTCAAAGTACAGTGAGCAGGTACTTGAAATATTAAATATGTACCAGTGACAAATATACAAACACGATAACAGCTTTAGGGAACTGGAAGAGAAAAGATACTTTTCTGTGTTTCAGTTGGTTTTGTTTTGAAAATATTGATTTTTAACATTGTGTAGGAGGTACCACAGAGGAGAGGCTATTCCCTCAAGTGATGGAGCCAGTCTAGAGGCAACAAAGCTAAGGCTGTCCTGTGAGAAGCAAGAGAATTGGACATTGAGAATACATGGGGGGGGGGAGGCTGGGAATACCTTGGAGAGAAAAGAAAAACTCTGAGGTGTTTTCTGTGGTGAGAAAGAAAGTTGATGATACCCCCATCTGGTTCTGCACTTCAGGAATTCAAGAGTTAAGCCTTGCCTGCTGTGTCAGAGGTCAAGTTTGTGACTTGGATTTAGCTGACTGCTAAATTAATACAGGGTAGGAAATAGATAGTTGAAAAGCACCTGGGGTAGGGATATCAGGATGTCAGCAGCAATGAAAAGTGAAGACAGAACGTGACCTACAGGTTAAGGAGAGGAGAGAGGAAGCTCAGAGACTGGCCCCGTGTGTGGAGCTGTTCCTTTGTTCTGTGTGCAAGACAAAAATGGTATGCTGAATCCCTCCCCCACCCAGCTCTCACCTCAAGTGACCCATCGTGATGCAACACTTTTTTCTTCTTCTTTAAATGGAAGAAGTTAAGCAGGGATCTGGGCAGGCAGTTTTTAAAAACTGCTTGCAAGAAAAAAAAAAGTTTCGAAATCAAGATGAGGAAAACTAATAGGGTGAATTTGGAATCACTGAAAGGAAACAGGAATGGTTGGATTTCTCCAGAAACAGCAGGGCTGGGTTGAGAGACACAAGCTAATAGTGAAGCTAATCTAGGTCTGGGCTACAACAGTTCCTGGTGATGACAACCAATGGAACTGTGTTTCAGCATTCTAAGATAGCTTCAGTGGGGTTCTACTGCTATCCAAGGAAGGCTGTGGTGTGTCCAGCTGTGCTTAACATTTATTACTTCTAGTAATCTCTCTCTCTCTCTCTCTCTCTCTCTCTCTCTCTCTCTCTCTCTGCGTGTGTAAGCCATAGGCTGACATTAGGTGTCTTCTTTAGTTCCTATCTATTTATTTATTTACCTACTTACTTAATATCTACTTATAGGCAGGCTCTTACTGATCCTGGAGCTTGCCATCTTGGCTAGACTGGCTGGCCAGCAACCCCCTGCTCCTGTCTGACTCTACTACTCCCAGTGATATGGTTACAAACACATAGCATGCCTGGCTATTTGTATGTGGTTACTAACTGGATGTCTGAAGCCAGGTGTTTGCACACCAACCACCTCATAGGTACACTGAGCCATCCACCCAGTTCTCCAGGCAATTGATTTTAAGGAAACTTTTATTAGTTTAACAACAAATATTAAGTCAAAACTACAAGTAACTTCTACCGGTAAGAAGATTAGCGATGCATAGTGTATTAATTTACTTTATCATTGTAGCACTGCTGGGTATTTAGCTTCCTCGTGATGTTTTCAAACCATGACACAGGGAGCCTCTTTGTACATACTGCTTCGCCTCGGTATTCTAGTGTGTTTATAAAATAATGTGGAATGGCTGTGTCAAAGCACATGCACACTAATAAAGTAACTTCCTGAGAGCCTATCTCAATTTACAGCCCCATCAATAGTGCATGAGTGTATGCTCCATTGTTTAATAGTCTCATATAACATAACCACATCTTAGAGTGTTGGGGAAAAAAAAAACAAACCTCTTTGCCTTTCATTTTAAATTCAGGAAAACTTAACATATGTGAAAGGAATCTCAGATGGTACATATCGGAAAATACAATATGCCAATGCATCTAAATATATATATAAAGCAGCTTTTATAGTGTGCCTAAAATGCTATATATCAATCAGAACTTCCGGAAATCAATGAATATGGATGGCTTTCTCAATGCAGTCAATCTCTCATTCTCTGATTTATTTTGTTTTGCGGTGATATATATTTTTCCTTTGCTATTCTGTGTAGTGTGTGTGTGTGTGTGTGTGTGTGTACACATATACAGGGAAGTGTGTGCATATGTATGTGGGACTAGAGGACAATTTCAGGTGTCATTCTGAGGAATATTGTCAAGTCCTTTTTGTTTGTTTGTTTTTGAGTCTTTCATTGGCATGGAGCTCATACGGTAGACTAGCTTGTAAGTACCAGTCATCTTCTTATTTTTGCCTTCCCCAATTTTTGGAAAGTAGTGTGCCACCATACCCGGTCTCTTATATGGATTCCACAGATCGATCAGGTCCTCACACTTTCGTGAGATGACAGATTTACTGACTGAGCCATCTCTCCCCAGCTCCTTTTCTATTTCTCTAAGCCACAGTAAATAATTTTGCACACCACCATAAAGTTCAAATAAACATCAATAAGAAGAGCTTCAAAAAATATGTTTAATGAGATTTGTTTAATGGGATTTGTTTCACTGATCCTTTTAGGTAGTCTTCAGTTTCCCCGATCATTCATAAAGCTCCAATAAATAGTTTTGGTGTGTCTCCCCTCCTCACACATTTAGTGTTATTTCTACAAGATTGAGTTTGGGATCCTGAGTAACAAAGAAGGGTTATTTTAGGTCGTTGGAGAATATGGGAAGCTCCATTTGGAAACACTGTAGCAAAGGACAAGGTGTCCATGCCATCTCGTCTTTACCAGACCTGCTTCATCACTTGCTCACTCCTGGGGTGCTTGCTCTCTCAGGTTGTTTTAGTGAGCACAAATTCTGTGTATATCTGTCCTTTGACTGCAAACAATTTGCCTTCTAGTGTATATTTCCTTCTTGGCCAGCAGAGGTAGTGGGGGGGAAAAGAAAAGAAAAGTTAATAGGATATGGAGGAAGTGGACCTGTTCAGTAATAGTTCTTTGAGGGCAAGCTCAGTCTTCTTTGTCAGCAGTTCAGTCCCATAGCAAACACTAAACATGAATCAGCAGCTTCAGTCCAGTGCTTTTGGCAGGCAGACACCATACAGGAACCACCAGCTGTAGTTCACTCCTGAAGAAACCACAAAGCTTGCTAACCAGCCTGAGTGGAGGCTGCAGAAGTGGGACCTGGCAAGCTGCCTCAGGAACCTCAGGAACAGTTCTTTGGGGAGTTTCTCTCAATGTTGGAGGCCTCAACAACACTGTGCAAGGCTAACCAATACATGCCTGTTGTTAGTAAAGACTAGCGAGGCAAAGTGAACGGAACCAATGTTCTCTTTCCCACTGTCTGCAGGGCCATATTTATCACTTGTCCTTTTGTGTGTCTTAGCATATCCCAAGCCTACTGAATCTCTTTCCTCATCTGTAAGATGATGTTATTATTTTCTCCATTGTAGCAGTCTTACATGGCACAATAGAACATAGCACAGATGGTGTGCTCTCCAGTCAGTACTGAGCATTGAGATATCCATCAATGTGGTAAACTCAACATTATGAGAAAGTCAAAACTGAAAACTGTTTAGAGGTACAGTTTGAACCCAAAAGATCTTGGTCGTTAGGGAATCCTCCACATTCACATCTCAATCATGAGTTAAATGCACCAGGGATTCAAAAAGTAAGCCTAGGAAAGGAATCAACATTTTTTTTTTTTTTGAAAAGAGTATTAACACATTTTCAGACCTTTAAAGGTGGAGTGAAATCAAAACTGCAAATGCAGTTCAAAGACGATTAATTATTTTATATTGTCTCAGAGTGAAGAGCCACACAGGAGAGTGTATGCAAGCAGCCTAATCATCTTGCGATCTAATCAGGGGAGGGTTTAGGGGGGTTGTGAAATTCTGCAACCTTCATCTCAAGGCCCAGGGCTGTGCTGGCTTGGCTTTCAAAGGGACAGATACATAGCAAGAGACACTGTTTTCTGAAACGCTGTGGTTAGGCTCTGAAAGGAATCTTTTTACAATATTGATCACCTCTGGATACAAAGGATACTACCATTTCAGAGAGGGAACCAGAGTGTCATTGTCTACCACCAGTTCCATGAAAGCTCAAGAAAATACATTTTTTTTTAAATGAAGAAGGGGTGAAAATGAATTCAGACATGCTTGGGAAGAATATGCAGACAATGAACTTAAACATATTATATTATTATATATTATATATCACAATGTACAAGGGTCCAGTTAGTGAACAAGGGATTTATGTGGCCTTTCTTTGCTAAGATCACTGAATTAAAGAAAAAAAAAAGATGAAAAGAAACTGAATCTCCAGTTAAAATATAATTACAGGCCAAGAGGGCAATTCTTTTTCAAAGAATACCGATGATTCGTATAAAAAGAACCCCCAGGACAGAAGAAAAAGACAACAACTTGGATCAGGAAGAAAGCCTGAGGTTTTTTGTTTTTTGTTTTCTTCTTCTGTCTTCACCTTCTGAATACAGACACTAGAGTTAGATTTTTAAAAGATAATGCAGTTAGACTAAAAAATGAGAAACACAAACTGACACAGCAGAAATAACTTTTAAGATTCCCATCTAAAACAAACTCTTCCACATTTTGTTTATTGATTGCTGTAAAGATAAATGTGCAGGTCAAGTTGGAACTTCCGTAGAAAAGCCAACACATTGACCTTAAAGGTCTAACGATGTTTTCACTTTTAAGTAAATGTATGAGAAAGGGATACTGAAAATTACCTGGTCAATAAAGCCACAACAATGTTTGTTTCAATTCATCAGTATCTAACTTGAATGAGCAGAGATCCTTAATTAATGTAAGTGGGGCCTCATGTGGGTAAATGTACTTGCCACTGAGCCCAAGACTGGAACTCCACCTCTGTCCACCTCTGGAACCTATGGTGGAGACCAACTCCCACAAAGTTGCCCTCTGATCTTTACATGCATGGCATGTGCACTGGATCCCCAATAAATAAATGTAACTGAATAAGAATAGTAATTAATACAAATTATTTTTAACAAATACTTTCTTTTAGCTTAATCTGAGTTAGGGTTTTAAATAACACAGTTTCTAAGAGTCAGGTTTCATTAATTTCTCATAAATTGTGGAAATTGAAAGGAAGCAGACATCTCTTGCTCCAAAAAGAATAAGAAAAAATTTTTTTTACTGGGTCAAATATGAATGAGCACAGTTCAATGAAGAAGAAGTTTCTGGTTGTGTCATGTGACGCAGACAAGTTTGGAATAGCCCAAAAGAACTACTTCTAAACAGATCCACTTCCCCTTGTCCTGTTTACCATCTTTTCTCCCCTATCTTTGGATGGTGGGCTAAGAGAGGGGGGTCAAAGCATTTGAGAAACCCTTATTAAAATAGGTTTTGAAAAACCTAAGCCTACAGCCCAGGAACATTGGTTCAGTTTGTCTGAATGTCACCTTCCATCATGAAAGTGCTTACTTGAACTTGTACTGTCACAGAACGGAATAGAGCCATAAGTTAATTCCTTTACCAAATACATTGGCAGTAACAGCAGGTAGCCACATTACAGCAACATCAGATAGCCAGATTACAGGGTTAGGGGAAAAACCTGCCATAGGTTTTAGATGAAATCTAATGACATTCTCTTTTTTTTTCCCTACTTTTTTTTTATTAGATATTTTCTTTATTTACATCTCAAATGTTATCCCCTTTCCTGGTCTCCCTCCGAAAACCACCTCCTCTTATCCCCTCCCCACTTCCCCTGCTCACCAACCTACTCACTCCTGCTTCCTGGCCCTGGCATTCCCCTACACTGGGGCATAGAGACTTCACATGACCAAGGGCCTCTCCTCCCATTGATGACTGACTAGGCCATCCTNTGCTGCATATGTAGCTGGAGCCATGAGTCCCACCATGTGTACTCTTTGGTTGGTGGTTTAGTCCCTGGGAGCTCTGGGGGTACTGGTTAGTTCATATTGTTGTTCCTTCTATGGGGATGCAAACCCCTTCAACTCCTTGGATACTTTCTCTAGCTCCTTCATTGGGGACCCTGTGCTCAGTCCAATGGATGGCTGTGTGTATCTACTTCTGTATTAGTCAGGCACTGACAGAGTCTATCAGGAGACACCTATATCAAGCTCCTGCCAGCAAGCACTTTTTGGCATCCACAATGGTGTCTGGGTTTGGTGATTGTATATGGGATGGATCCCCAAGTGGGGAAGTCTCTGGCTGGTCATTCCTTCAGTCTGATGCTGAAGGAGTTACAGAGACAAAGTGTGGAGCAGAGACTGAAGGAATGACCAGCCAGAGACTGCCCCACCTAACGACATTCTTAACTTCAGCATGGTTGGAAGCTAGGCAGGTCAAGTCTATGTAGTGATTCATTTCAAGATTTTGATTTAAGAGTCAAGGAAATGTTAGATCAGACAGAAGTGGATGATTAATGACTGTTAAGGGTACTAATGAGAGCCCAAGATAATTTTGGCTTTCTGTCTGCAACATTCCAATTCCATGTAATCATGAAGTTCAATTCAGTCAGTTGGTCCATAGAACCTTAGCCTAGGAATACCATCTCCTTTTCAGGGCTTGCAAACATAATCGGAAACGTAGTATCTGATTGAAAATATTCCATACTACTGTCCTTCAAGCTGTATCCCGCTCTAACAGAACCAGGCACATATATTTTCATTTCTAGGACACTGTAGATTTTATTGTCAAATATGGATATAATCCTCTCATTTATTTATCAAGTATTTAATAAAACAAATTATAATAAATACTTATGATGTGTTTTGAAATTTACAAAATATTTTTCTATTTGTTTTGGTCTTCAGGATAATGCTATAAAGAAGATATTTTTATTTGCCAACTTTAATGATGAAGAAAGTAGGCCAGAGAGGAGGTTCAGCAGGTAAAGGCCGGTGCTATGAAGCCCAGTGACCTGGTGACCTGAATTCAATACTCAGGTGAAAAGAGACAACTGAATCCCACAAGTTATCCTCTTACTTCCACATATACCACGTCATGCACACACACACACACACACACACACACACACACACACTAACTTTTTTAAAAGGTGGATTTTAGAGGGTAATGCTAATTAAGTGCATGGTCAGAACTCAAGCCTTCCTCTATGGGAACTCTTCTTTCTTCATCGTGGAGCAATGGAGCCATTCCAAGGTAATCACTGAGGTTTCCTAGTGGAGACTGTTGGGGAAGTGAAATAGGATTTATAAAACACTGTGAAGGGTTGCGTGGCACCCAGACAGGCAATGAGGGAAATGAGAGACATGAGTGAGATATATACTCATCAATCTATGGTGTCTTGTGCTTTTATGTGATTTCTGTGTAACATGACTTTCCTGAATTGTGTTGAGTCAGGGTGTTGTTATCAGTCGTGTACCATAGAATGGAAGTCCTAAGGTGGACTATAGCTATAGCTTAAGTTTAGATTCTGGCTTTATGTTCCCCGACAAAGTGGCTTTCAAAGTATGTTCTTATGCCCAAGAATGGAGTCTCAATGATGGCTGCAAAGAAATAGATGTTAACTAGAGCTTGTTTTATAAGATAGTGTGCCATGTGTAAATTCACATGTGCTATTGCATCATAAAACCAAGTGATTTCTAAAGCTTTCAAATCTGCTGATGGCGTGTTTATCATTAGTATCCACTAGGCAGGGGGATTAACAAGATTACTGGGAAAGAGTTAGACTGCAGTTAGTATGATTTTCAGGGAATACTTAGGAACCACTTACCTCATAAACACAAATTGGGGCAAGACTTAAATGAACCTCTTTCTGTTCTTTCCCAGTGAGAGGTGTCTGCATGATGTGCTAGCCTGGTGTGCTACTATCTGGACGTTCCTAGTTTAGGGTGGCAGATCTTGTTACTGAACAATGGTTTTAAAAGGTCAGGTGGGTCAGAGAACCAGATTTGCCAACAGACAATCATACTTTCGAAGGGAAGCTTCGGTTTAATTTAATTTTCCCTATACATCTTCCAGTTTACAGTTGTTTCCATATTGCAGTGTATTTTCTGGGAAAGTGTACCGACTGTTTTGGGGTGTGAACTTCTAGAAGCCATTATCCTGCCTTGGTTAAGGGACATGAAGGACATAGTTCTTTATCTCTTAGGTCACAGGTTAAAAAAAAAATTGAGACTCTGCAAATATTTTATGCTTCTTTCGGCTATTGTTAGGAATTGCAACCCTCAAATTATTTTCTACCATACATCTCAGCCATAAGTGATTAAAAATAGACAGAGAGAGGAGGATATAGTTGCAGATTGCAGGACATAAAAACTGCATATCCTGCTAAACTGTGCAAGCCATGGGAAACACTTCTCACAGGTGTTCAGTTCATAGGGCTTGCTCATTTTCTTCCCCTCCAAGAACCCTCAACCCCTGCACCTTAGATTTCTGGGAGTGCTAATTCTTGTGAGGTCCGTAGTATCTGCTAAGGCAACCTTGCTGCTTTCAATTCTCAAGTGCCTGAAAGCTGGGTGACTTGATGATAGAATTTCCTGCTGCTCTCGGGTTCGCCAGAACTCCATTCTCAGGACTCATAAAATGCTTACTTTCACTATAACCTTCATGGACAGGAAGATATGTTACGGCCATAACTTTAAAAAGGGACTCTACAAACAATTACAGTTCTTCATGTTCTTTTTGGGGTTATGAATTTTGCAGCTTGCCTTCTGTAGTTATTTTGAATAGAGGTAGCAGTAATAATAAACATACCAGTTTGGGTCTGTCTTTAGTAGAGCGAGCCAGGCCAGCTAGAAGATGTTTGGATTCTAAAAATATAAAGACCATCAGTCAGATTAATGTCCCTTCTCATGCTGGTTACCTCAGGTGCTGGCGCCTGCAATAAGCTGACATTCCAAGGTGGATTTAAAAAAAAAAAAAAAGCAAGCTGCTTTTTCGGAAGGCTCCAGAATGCAGTGAGTGTGCATTCGTCAGATCAGATCTCAAACCCACCCCGGAAGCAGCACTAGCTTTGGCTGGACTCGAAGATATTTACTCCGGACACTATGCCAAGACATTAACAGCTGCCGGATTAATTATTTATGGCCTTTATGTCAATCATCTAAGACAAGATCCAAAGAAAAATATTTTAAAGTCGAGTCATCTGTTTTTTTTTTTTAATCTTTGCTGCCTACCACAGTTCCCTTGTCATTTGTTACTCTTGAATTTCTTCCCGAAGAAGTCATTTCAGAAGACTGAGCCCTTAAAATTTTGTTTCCTTCCCCCCAGTGTTTTCTTTGAAGTGCTCTCCGTCGCAGAAATAAGCACCCTGGCTGTGTCTACACTATTTTCAGAAGATGGCATACACCAGGGGAACCCCTGACACGGTTTAGTTTTTGAAACTTCAATCAGCGAGGTCTGGCAGTAGGAGCAGGCGAGCCCCTCCCCTGCGCACGAGCCTCGCAGGTCCTTGCTGGGCTGCGAAGCCCTGGGTCCCCGCGGAGGCTGATCTGTGTCGCCCGCCAGCCAGGAGCTGCACGCGCGGGCAGAGCCCATACTTGGTGGCGAGCATCTCCAAGAAGAGTTTCAGTCCGCTCGGCCAATAGGTGACACGTCGGCCCCCGCGCGCGCGAGGTTTGCCTCCCGCCTTGGGGAATCCCCCCACCCCCCGACCCCTGCTGGAGGCTGAGGGGCGCGTGGGACCCGGTGACCAGGCGGCCTCCCAGGCTGCGCCGCCCCCGGGGCGTCTCCGCGGCGTTCCCCACCCCGGCCGCAGCATCCCGCGCCGAGCGCCTCGCCGGTCCTCACGCCTGTCCCCGTGGCCCGCGCGGACTCGGCACACGCCCCTCACCTGGGCGAGGCCCGGCGCGCAGGCGCCGAGCGTGGAGACCGCGAGCGGCCGCTCAGCCCGCGCTCCCGCTGGGTCGGACAGTTCCGGGGGCCCGCGGCGCAGAGCTGTCGCCGGCGCCACCGCCCCGGGCTGCCGCAGACCGCGGGAGAGCGTCTGCGCGGAGCTCCAGCGCAGCCCTGGCGGGAGCGCCGCCTCCCAGGCGCCGGCCACATCCCCCTGGCCTCAGGAGCGGCTGCCCCGCGCGCCCGCCGCCCGCCGCCCGCGCGCAGAGGTAAGCCTGGGGCGAGCAGCCCCGCGCGGCGTCCGCGCCTCTCCCCACCGCCTCCGCCCAGGCGAGGGACGGAGTTTGCGCTGCGTCCCGCCGCCCCACTTGTAGAGGCGGGCGCCCGGCCGTTGCCCCGGCCGCAGAGTCGAGGCTCCCCCTAGCCCCCCGAGTCAAGGAGTAGGACGTAGGAGTAGGACGTGGGAGCTCGTCTGGCAAGGAGTCCCCAGGGTGGGCTCGGAGAAGCCAGGATGGGAAGGGAGCATAGAGGTAGACGGGGGACAAGGAAAGCCTCGCAGGGGGTCAGTGGCAGCGCCTCTGCCCTCCCGGGAACTCCGGGGGTGCGACTCCCTTTTTGCGAGAGGGAAATGAATAATTTGGGCACCGGGGTGTGAGGGTAGGATGTCGGTGGAAGCTTAGGGTCCCAAGGGCATTCTGCAGAGAAAAGACCAGCAGAAAGGTGAATGGTGCGGCTTGGGAGCAGATGCTCAAAGTTTGCACTTGTTGGGAGCTGGGAAGGGCAGCCTGGGTTAGCAAGAGCTGGTGAAGGTGTCAGCTCAGGGTGGGAGGACTCTGCAGGACAGCGGAAGGGAGGAGAGAAACGGGAGGGGGAGGACCATCTGCTTTGCCTCTGCTGTGTGCTGGCCTTGGGATGAGGAGAAGACTAGACGGAGGTCTCTTCATGGCTCTGGAGGACACTCAGATGGCGAATGTCCTGGGTCCTTCAAGGAAAGGAAAATGCCCCCGCCCCCATGAGCACAAATAATTTTGGAATGACCTCAAAAGTTCCTGGATTTGGAAACATTTTCATCTAGAAAGGAGGTTGGCGATTCTCTCCGGTTTTGCTTATCCGATGAGCAGTACACAGAGGCTATTGCAAACTTTGTCACAATGAAGCAAAATACAGGCAAAATAGATGCCCAAATGGAGCAAAACGTTTGTGTTGTCGGGTAGACTGGCAGCGTCCATACAGCCTAGGAAGGGCTGAGAAATATATTTATTAAATGAAGAGGCGGTTTTCCAGAAAGTTACTGTGCTGCATCTCAAACATTTAGGCTCCAGATAACTCCCGTTAGTGTTTCAGGGTCTGCTTTTGCGTGTTTCCAGAATCCTTCAATCTTATTTTAAGGTCACGCGTGCTTTGATACGGGTTGTCCTTTCCTGTCATAGTTGAATGTCCTTAGAATGTAAAATACCGGCTTGTAGGTTTGGCTACTTAAGATATGTAAGGGGAAAATGTGTTTATGTGGTCAAAACATTGGTTGCTCCGAGTCTATATTTTTCAGTAATCAAGTTTTTGCGGATTTATCGTTTACACCTTTACTTGCCGCTGAAAGTGATTTGAGGAGGTTTAAGGTGAAACCACAAATCAAATAAGCTGTTCTTGTCCGTCTCCTTGACCTCTCATGGGTGCATTTGTAGTAAATGCTTTTGGAAAGGTGAACTCTCCCAGACTGGGGAGGATCGCCGCCCTTGCTGGAATAGTGCTGGTGGTATGTATCAGTGTGGTGCAGTGTTGTCCCTGAAGTATCTCATTTGCATAATATTATGTTATGGTTATTAGGTAAATCATTGAAAAAGAGCCCAATAAGCATTAGAATCCATTGACATTAAGGGAAAGAAAAACAATGTTGATAGCTTACAGCATTTTAACAATATATAGATTCCCAGGACCAAAGAAAACAGCCTGTCTCTTTGGGCTGAGGCAGAAAGAAACCAAATGGAGGCATTTCCATCTCAGTCAGATCAGAATGAGAAGTGTGGTTGGTGCCTGGCACCCAAGCACAGCAGATAATGAGAGCCGACAGCAGTTGGAAGATGCTTCTTTCAGAGTGGGACTATTGTATGATGATCGAATGTCCTGGGTCTGGGAGCAGAGGGGATCTAGGAAAGCAAACATCTCTGAGAGATGAAAAGCTACCTAGACTGATGCTGGGTGCTGTCGGGTACCATAAACAAGACATCCCAACTCTGTTTTCCTTTTCTTCTCTCTGAGTTTGAAGATGTTACTACTGCCCAATGACAGTAATATATGTGAATATAATATTAATTATTTTATATTAATTAAGCTTATATATCACATATCATATATATAGTTTAAAAGAACAATTAACTGATATCTCACAGGAGTGACTTCTTGTGAAAAATCTTTGTTCATGGAAACAAAGAGCTAAATTGGCTTTCTAAGGCTTTCAAGCTTCTACTTAGATCTAAAGGACAACGTGTGCTGAACTTCCCTGCCTTCTGTTTGCTTGGTTTTATTATTGTTGTCCCCTCTGCACGCACACCATTTTATTATTGTTGTCCCCTCTGCACGCACACCATTTTATTATTGTTGCTATCACCATTTCCCCATTTCTGTCTCTGTTCCACATAGATCTCAATATGATGTATTTCCCCAACCCTATTCTTCTCTTCTTCATAGTCTCTCTCCCTCTCTCTTTCTCTCCCTCTCTCTTTCTCTCTCTCCCTGTCTCCCTTTCCCTCTCCTTCTCTTCCTCTCCCTTCCCCACCTCTTTCTGTCCTTCCTCTAGGGGTTTCTCTTGGTTTGCTTTATTTTTTTGGGTTATCTTCCTTTTGTGTTTTGTAGATTTCATCTGATGTTGTCCTTTATTAATTTAGATCATTTCTTCTTAAAATGACCACCATACTTCTGCATTCCCCCCAGACATCATATTTGCCCTGTGAAACCCTCTGAAGGCCTTGCATTGCTCTCGGGTGCCTCAAGTCCACCACCTGCTTTCAAAATCTAAGCATAAACTCTAATCACTGTCTTTCTTTCTTTCTTCCTTTTTTTTTCTTTGTTTTGTTTTGTTTTGTTTTGTTTTGATTTTTAGAGACAGGGTTTCTCTGTGTAGCCTTGGCTGTCCTGGAGCTCACACTGTAGACCAGGCTGGCCTCCGACCTCAGGAATCCGCCTGCCTCTGCCTCCTGAGTGCTGGGATTAAAGGCGTGCGCCCCCACTGCCCAGCTCACTGTCTTTCTTTTAAACGAGCAGGGGCGCCTTGGTGTCAGTTTCCACAATTCTCCCAAGCACCCAGAGCCTCCTCCTCCCATCCATTGCTTTCCACATGCAGTGCACAGACAGTCCCACCATTTCCGTCTCCACAAGGCATCTTGATAGCATCACTTTCTTATCCACAGCGTGAATGCCTCCGTTCAGTGTCATCTTTTTCTAGAAGTTACCACGCTGGCTTCTGGACTCACTTGCCATCTCTTGTCTTTTCCATTCCTAGTGAATTTCATGCTTGCTTTTGGAGACTAAGCCGTGGAAAACTTCCTCACTGGTCAACGCTTCTGTAATGCCCCCCGTAGCGTAAACCTCTGCTCTAAGAGCGAGGTCCTCTGCTGGTAAGCTGTACTCTGACCTCATTGACTCGTTTATTGAGTGAATCTGCTGTGTGCTAGCCACAGCCTTGGCTGAGACTCTTATAAACATCTGCTAATGTTCAGTGATATACTGAGAAAATACTCAGTGTTGGAGTCCACTGCTAAAATGGAGTCCGACATGGTAGAATCAGGGCCCCAGGAATCCCACTGGCTTGGGCTGCCTCTGTTTAGCCCTCTGAAGTGCAGTCTTGTGCATCCTGGCAGCTGTCTGACCTGCCCTGTGCTGAAGGCAGCAGCTCTCTCAACACATCTCCTCTGTGCTCATGAAGTCCCCTTCTGCCCGGACCAGACCTCTCCTCTCCTTGTGGCGGTGTCCCCCTGTCTGAGAGTCATGCTTTTTGATCTCCCTTTGAACTACAGCTTTGACTCCCCCCAAGTTCTATTACCTTGGATTTCACTTCTCAGAAGTGAAGTCTGTTATGTGTCCCCCCCCCCCAACAACATACTCAAGGGCACTGTGGTACTCAAGGGCATCTAGCCCAACCTTAGTTCCTCACTTCCTGAAATACCTAGCCCAGGTCCTGGCCTTTCATGGCACACCAGTAGATAAATTAACTAGCTGGATTACATTCTTCCTGGTTCTGTAGTCTCACCTTATATAACTGATATTATTTAAACACTTCAGCTTGGTTCTTACAGTAGAGCCCGTGCTTCATAAACTTGAATACGCACATAAACCATTCAAAAACCTTATTAAATGCAGATTGTGGTTGAGCAGGGACCTGGATGAGGCCCGCGATTCTGCATCTGTAAAAATACTCCCATGGTAGTGTGGAAGAAGCTGTTCCTAAAATGTTCAGCGGGAGGGCACGAGGTGATTGATACGAAGCAGGCTTGGAGGTTCTAGCAGTGACTAGTGCTCTTCTTGGTGACTGCACTGCAGTTTATGCTTGCTTCAGTATTACTTCATATTAGGAAAGTACAAGGGGCTGATATTTCCCAAGGCTGGGAGGGAGGGTGGGCATTTCCCTGTGCTGCCCTGTGATTTTCCTACAACATTATTGCATTTGGATTTGACCCCATTGTATTTTTCTCCAGCCAAATAATAGTGCTTTGTTCTACACTGCTCATTTTCCTAGTATTTCATGTTCTGTCTCCGCCTCTTTCTTACTCTGCTTCCTTTTTTTTTTTTTTTCCCTGCTCTTATCTTTCAGCACATGCACTCTCTCCCTCTACCTCCCTGCCATCCTGTAGAATTCTCTTTGGGTGCCCCTGTACCCACCCATTTTTTTCTACCATGTCCAGAGTTTTTGAGGGTGCAGGAGACTCAGTCTCTCTCTCTACCTTGGTCACTAATATGGGACCCAAGACAAAGCTGTCCTCCATCACCTGTCAGTAGGAGGGTGACCAAGCTTCTTGGGTCTGCTTCAGGACCAAGGCAGACACCTTGCAGCATCTTCCTTCCCTTGGAGTGGAAGGCACAGGCTGGGCTGGGCAAAGAGATGAGGCTTGCTCTGCTCAAGCTGCTGTGGGTCTCTGCCTGTGTTCTTGTACCCTGGTCCTGCTCCAGCTGAACAACCAGAGCTTCTATTGGATTGTTGGAAGCAACCTTTTTTTTTTTTTTTTTTTTTTTGGTATTGGGATCTGAATCAGGCTAAGCAAGTTCTCTACTGCTGAGCCGCATTTAATTTTTAGAATGTTATTATTTTTATTACATTTAATTAATTGTGTATATGTGTATATACAATATACATACTCTCACATATGCATGTGGATGGGCATGTGGAAGTTAGAGGGCAACTTGTAGAAACAAGTTTCTCTTCTTTCTTGGTACCACCTGGGTTGCACCGGTCAAATTCAGGGTTCCAGGTTTAGCAGCTGACATCTTTTACCTGTGTATGCGTGTATGTTTTGTTTTGAGTCAGGGCCACTAAGTTTCATAGACTGGCCTTGAGCCTGAAATCCTCCTGCCTCATCCTCTCAAATAGCTGGCATTACTAGACCTGACATACTTGTGTTTCTTCAGAAAAGGCCTGTTGCCTGGATTTCCAGTTCAGGTTTTGCAGTCCTTAGGTACACACTAAAAATCACTTCAAGGAACTAAAACAATAACAATGCTTATAAATATTTAAAAAAAAAAAAAACAAAAAAAAACAACTCTCCCAGAGAGATTCAAGTCCCCAGCCTGAGTGGAAAGCTGCAGCTTCCGGGGGCGGGGTCATCAGCCAGGAGAGTGTTTGGAGGGGTTACTTCAGTTCGCTGGGTCTTGATTTCTTGATGGTGAGGTGAGGTGACTTGGTCATGATGGACCATATATGAGATGCTGCCTGCCAGGATGTTGCCAGGTGCAGCTCCATTCTGGGAAAGGCAGAGACGGTTCACCCTGCCAATCACAGGACTGCAGCTTAAAGGCCCGGATCCACTAAAGGTTTGCCTAGTCAACATTTTCCTCTCTCCCCGTTCAGCTTCAAGAGTTTCAGCCCAGTGTGATCACTTTGAAAAGAAATTTATGAGCATATTTCTCAGAAGGCAATGAAAAAATAGGGAAGGCATATATACTAATAAAAATTCAACCACCCTTTGGTATTTGATTCATTTGGTGCCACATCAACTCTATGATCTCGTAAATAGCAGAGATAGATTAAAATACGTATAAACTGATACAGAAAGATGGCCTGACTTTTTTCACCTACTTTATGAAAAATGACTTAGCTCCTTAATAAAGACAGTTCTATCATCAACAAATAAAAAGGATTGAAATTCATGGACCTGAGAGAGCATTTTATTTTGGTAGTAAATGTGAATGCGCAAAGCATTTACATTTCTGTGTTTATAATGGGAAATGGAATTTAAAAATAAAAACAGCATATGTGGGCTAAAGCCAATCAAAGTTTCTTCCCTTTTTTTGGCTGGGGTTCTGAATAGCCGTTATGCTATTATGTTACCATTGAATCAGCAAAACAAAGATTGGACAAGTGGACAGAACCAGTAGTAACTGGGGCTGATATTTCAATTTTTCTTCATATATCTGAGAATAAATATAAAAGGTATTTTGTAATCTCAGGGGTCTGGTAGGGGTAGCAGAATGTGATTATCAGTGATATCATGTGACTATTATTATCTAGGATGCTATATGACCATGATTATCTGGGATGCTAAATGACCATAGTTATCAGGGTTGCTGCGTAACCCTTTTATCAATTGGAATACAAAGTTTCATTCTGGGTTACTTTTTAGTCAGGAAGAATGTTTTCAGTTAAGTTTGTACTAACAGCCCAATGTTTATTTCCCACATTTAAGAAGATGCCGTGGAATGTTAAAAACACCTTGTGAGAAGCAATGGGCACATTCTTCTAAGTCTTGGTTCAGTTAACTAGTGTAAAATTCTACAAAGAGCTGTGATGTTTGAAGTGTGTTCTCTAAGTGCCTTGTCTCACGCTTAGCCTATCAAGTAAGGTTTTTAATACACTCAAAGCCTGGACACTTGGTCATCTTACACTGATTTCCAACAGGGCTCAAAGTCTATTCCATTCAGGCTTAACAAATTGCTGTTTCTATAACACATCAGAAAAGGGTGTAGAAATGGCCTTACAGCATTCACATGACTAGTAAGTCATGGTGTCTTTGGGGTTAAAAGTGACCTTTGCACACCATTCCCTTTGGTAAATAGAAAAACAGGAGATGGAAAATTTAGAATATTTAAACTCAGAGCCTAAGGATATTAAGCAGTGCAGGTAATGACAGATAATGCTTAATAGTATTAACACTAGAACCTAAACTTCATTTTGTAAATGTGTTTATGTATGCACTTAGGTGTGATAGCTTGAGAGTGGGGAAACTTGCCCTCACTGACTTTGAGGAGGAATCACCTTATATGCTATGGAAATCTAATGTTTAGAATAATGACACAAATCATGAGATCCCATTGTTTAGATTTTATATATATATATATATATATATATATATATATATATATGAGAGAGAGATTTTGATTTTCAATGCAGGAGATGTTTTTGTGTGAGTCAGTTGATTATTTCACATTATTTCACAGACTAGAGTCCTGGAAAAGCACTCAGTCCTTATTTGGGTCACACTGCTGAAGATGGGAGATAGAGTAGCCCAAAGATTGGATTTAAAGTCTGGAGTCAGATTTTGTGAATGTAACTTCTAGCAGTTTCATTTATTAGTGGTGTGACATTGACTTCATATTGCTTAACATTTTTATGACTTTAATTTCTCAAATCTAAGAAACAATGAAAAAATACTTCCCTGGAATTATTTTTAGATAATACAACATAACGTACTTAGTGAACATAACGTCCTCAGCGAAGTCTTTGGCACCCATAGTCTTCATCAAGGTAGCCACAGCTGCCCACTGTGAAGCTTACTGTTAATATCGGGTACTGTGTAGGTACCCTGACTTCTTTGCCAAAAGAGCTGTTACAACCCTGAAGGCTTGAGCTCCAGGTTGAAACTCACTCGGTAGTTTGCAATGAATTTTTTTAATCTAAATTTGTACTTTTACGTTTTCTTTCATCTTTTATCACGCAATACATACAACTCTAGTCAGCCCTCCCTCCCTTCTTCCCTCCCCCTCCCTCCCCATCTCTCCCTCCCTTCCAGTCCCCCTCCCCTTCCCTCAGAGCCATTGCTCCGCCATGATGTCTTTTGTAGTTTTTCATCAACTTTTCCTTGTTTACTTGAGAAGAACAGTGAAAGGCAAGCCTTAAGAGAGGAAGAATCGTAACATCCTTAGGACGCTTGAGCATGCGTAGCCATGAAACGACCTGGGACCCGGGAGAATTTTTTTCTTTTCTTTTCTTTTCTTTTCTTTTCTTTTCTTTTCTTTTCTTTTCTTTTCTTTTCTTTTCTTTTCTTTTCTTTTTTCTTTCTTTCTTTCTTTTTTTTTTAAGAATTAATACAGATGAGTTAAATCAACTGGCTAAATAGTGTCTGCATAACCATGTGTCCCTCCATCAGTCCCTAGGAGAACACATGGGATGTTGGAAGTGACTGGAGTCAGGAGTGGTCCAGTAATAGGAGCTTATGTCACTAGGGTCTGTGTATCTAGGGCAAGGGCACATCTACTATAGGGGTGTTTTCTTCCAAGGAAACTGACTTTAGATGGATGGACACCCAAGTCCTCCTGGGCATAGCAGCATTTATATAAAAATCTTGATTTTATTTGTTGTTGTAGTTTAGAAAGCAAAATAAATGACAAGAGAAAGATGTGATTGGTGAAGTCCATGAAGGATTTCCAGAGCTCACATTCATATACCTCATGTCTATCCTCTGGTTGTTAATAGTCAATTTCACTTTCATAAGGATAGAATCTTTTTTGGAGGGTGAGAAAGGGGTTCTGTATGTGTAGTCCAGGCTCTTCTGAAACTCACTCTGTAGACTAGGCTGGCCTTGAACTTGCAGAGATCAGCCTGCCTCTGCCTTCCGAGTGCTGGAAGTGAAGGCACGTGGCATTAGTATTTATTCACTTTGGAAGTCTGTGTCAACCAGTTTCCCAAGGCCCAGAGAAAATATTTGAGCTAAAACTTAAAAGGAAGTGTGTGTGTGTGTGTGTGTGTGTGTGTGTGTGTGTGTGCGCGCGCGCAGAGCATATGGTTTCAGAAGTGTAGCATCCATGGTAGGTTAGTACTCTTGCTTTCGGGATTGTGATGAGGGCCAACAGTGTGATGAGGGATGTGCGCTGTGCAAAGCTGTTCTTCTCATGGTATCTGCAAAGCAAAAGAGAGACGAGGCCAGGATCTAATGCCTCCTTCTAATATCACCCCTGCAATAATGTCATTTTCTAACAACAGGTGGAGAACCAGTTTAACACATTGCACCTCTGGGGGGCATTTAAGAGCCAAGCCATAGCAGAGGCTTAGCCTCACCAGGTTGGAGGAGCACCTAGGCTACTCTTGGAGATTTATACCTGTTCCTGCTAGGGATGCCTTTTTGGGATTATTTATGGTTCTAAGTGAAAGACAAGGAAAAACACAGTCCCGTCAGACCACACTGTCCTCACTTTGTCCCAAGACCCAGCCATGCAGGGCCTTTCCTGTGTGAATTCTGGCAAGCAGATTTTGCTCCATCATTAACTCTCTTTATGGTTTTAGCTGTTTTCAATTCCCTACAGCGGTGTATACTGCTGGCTGTGTGCTGCGCCTCAGTGTTTCTGTTAGTATCACATGTTGGGTGTTGGGATTCTAGGACCCAGTCTGAGGAGATTGTTCAGTCAGTAATGTCCTTTCAGTACAAGCATAAAGACCAGAGTTGAGTCCTCCAGCTTGAACATGGAGTAGTTGGATGCAGTGGTGAGCGCTGAGGTCTCTGGGATTTAGGGCTTGATGGACAGCAGGTCTAGTTGAATTGCTAAGCTTGAGGTTCAGTGTATGACCTTGTCACAACAAATAAGGTGGGCACAATGGTGGAAGACACCTATAGCCTCCATACACGTGCATGCCTTATACTCAATCCCATGCACACAGTTACACACACCCAGGATGAACAAATACATTGGCTGTCTGTGTCTTCAGAAGAAAAGAAAAGCACAAGACCTTCAAACCCTCACTAAAACCAAAAGGCGTTCATAAGAGTTGATGTCTCAGAGCCAGTGAAGCAAGCCTGCATTTGGTTTGCTCTCAGTACTATTTGGAATTTGAGCTTTGGTAACCACGCGGGCTTCAGTGACAGGAACAGAGACCACCAGGACTATTGGATGCTCGCGGGATCTCTTCCTTTCCCTGCCTCTAGGCTTTCCCTTGTCAGCATTCTGGGAACAGCCATTTGTTCTGTCTTTGTGGGTTTTGCAGAGGGAAATTATGGTCTCCTTTCTCTTTGGCTTCTTCCCGTTATCCATTTCCAGAGCTGCCAAGTAGCGACCCCGGTAACGGCCACGGGTCCAGATGTGATGGTGTGCAAACTGCTGCTGCCCTGGCAGAGACACCTGTAAGTCCTTCAGGTACTTGGAGATTTTCTTGCTGTGTAGGACTTTCATAAGCAAGGTTTAAATTCGCTGAGCATTCAGTAGGCTCTCAGCTCTATTGTCTTCCTCTTGGGCTACAGTGGAGAAGGAAAACTAGGGCGTGGTCTGCGCTGTTGTTGGCAAAGGGGAATCAAATCTTTAGGAACTGCTGATCATTGAGATCATGTTTCTGGAAGATCAGAAACTGTAGCAAAGAACTGTTTGGACCATGTAACAATTCTCCTGGGTCTCCAGGGTGTGCATTTCAGTATATTCATTTACAATTCAAAAGATAGAATTGCTTATGTTGATGTATGTGCATATATAAGAATTAGCCCAAGTGATACTGGTCAGTAACAGTTAAATTTCAGCCCTTACTCTGAACAGTATCTCAAAACCCAACAGTCCTGTTGTGTTAACTCCCAATCTGTTTTCAGAGGCAGGAGGCGTCATAGGCCTGTAGCATAGTGTTTCCTTGTTATAGGGTCATTCTGTGATTGAGTCTTGCATTCGGTCTGCCTCAAGTCTCCCCGATGTCTCCACCTCCTCCTCCTTCTTTTTTTTTTAAAGATCTGCTTATTTAATTTTATTTATGTGAGTACACTGTAGCTGTCTTCAGACACACCAGAAGAGGGCATCAGATCTCATTACAGATGGTTATGAGCTGCCATGTGGTTGCTGGAAATTGAACTCAGGACCTCTGGAAGAGCAGTCAGTGCTCTTAACCGCTGAGCCATCTCTCCAGCCGCCCCACCCCCACCTTCTAGCTCTTGTCACCTTCCTTCCTACACTGTACAGGAAGGCTCACTGGTAACTGAAGGGTAATTTGGTGAACGTGGATGTTTAGAAGAATGCTATATGTCCTCTAGAAATGATAGATCCAAGGAGGAGGAGACTCATTCAGGATATAACAACATCAAAACTTTACAGATCCCAAGAGCCATATTGCTGATCACCTGGCAAGCTTATTTTCTAACATTAAGGGGAAAAATGTAAAAGGAAACATCTGAAGTGCTCCATAGGAGTAATTATGCAGGTGGCTTGAGGACACCTCTGCAGGATGGGGTTTTAATAGTCTATAGAGCCTGTGCCTAATTGGGAAGGTCATGGAACTCGCAGGGCCTCTCTGGCTCCCCCCACTTCTTCTTCCCTTTCAAGCTTTCTGATGACCAGGCACATTGGGGTCAGAACTCCTTATGGGCAGAAGCTGTTCCAAACAGCTCAGTTTGATGAAGGACGGGATGGAATTTTTGTGAACCGCCCTAATCCCCGTGGCTGCTATCTCTTAACCTGCTTCAGCTAGAGGACTGGCACAGGCCCCACCATCTGTGTCACATAAGATGGCTTTGAACAGGCATGGCAGTTGCCCGACAACCCTGAAAGGATGGCATGTGGTTACGGAAGTAGATTCATTTTCTGAAGCTCCAGCAGGCATGACCAGATTCAGTGGGCAGAGATATAGGGAGACAGATTTCAACTCAATATGAGAAAGTACTTTCTAATGATTCCAACTTTCCAATAACAGACTGTCTGCCTTGAGTTTCACATTCCCTTGAGCTGAACGGTGTAAGTCAGCAGTGTGTGGATCAGTCACCAGAAACCAGAAGCCAGGATGGAAGGAGTTCCAGGGCTGAGTGGAAACTCAGCTGAGCTGGCCTCTGATCTATCCCCTTGGCATAATTGTTCAGAACCATTTGCATATTGGTGATAGACAGGGGCAGGAGGATGTAAGAAGGAAGCAGGAGTTGTTTCTAGACTCCTTAAAACAGGAATGGTCATGCCTTCCCTCAGTTCTTAGCCCATGGCATTTATTTAGCACTTGTGCCATTGCATTGAACAATCTCATTTAGCAACCCAAGAGTACAGAATCCAGGCTATTATTCGTTAGACAGAATCCCACAGCTGATTCCTGCCCTGCACACAAGGTTAAGATTTGTGGGACCATTCCCAGGCTGTAAGCAGGCAACCTTGCTTAAACGTCCTTGAGACTCTTTGCATGTTTCATACCACTCTCTGTGCTTCTCATATGCTGTTTGCAATATTAGATCTCAGTAGGCATTGTCTTTGTTGGTAAACTACCCATCTTGCTCCTACCCTAAAAGAAATACCTGGGATGAGTTTTATCCTCCAGGTAAGGAAGCAAAATGCTGCAATTCTCTGTTTCCGACTCTAACCCTAGTCACATCCTAATTACCTCTCCCATACATTCCATCTCTGGAAACAGGGAAAGACAGAGAAGGGAATGAGGCCTGAATCAGATCACATCAGATTGGGGACATACCCGTATGCAACACTTTTGGTTTTCCCATGGATCTGTTGCCCTCTGTGATCCTAGTGGTGGGCTGGGCTATGTTTTCTGTTTCCATGACTTCAGAATTTTTCGAGAAGACAGGATGATGCTGACATGAGACCCAGTCCTGGGTAGAGCAATCTGGGAAGTGCAGTGGGAAAGAGTCTGTTCCTTGTGGTCTGACTCATCCAGATGAGGCCTCTGCTGCATGGCCCTGGATAACTTACAAACACTGTGAAGCAGAAGACTCCTCTAGTGTGAAATCAGTGTGTCACATATCTTGTAGGATTGGAGACTCAATGAGGTACTCTATAGGGAGTGTTTATCCTGGGCCAAATACAGAATGAACAGCTGAGAAATGCTTGTTGCTAATAGCTGGAAAGTCCCTTTCCTTTCCTCCTCTTCTCTCCAACACCTGGAAGGCACACACACACACACACACACACACACACACACACACGCACACGCACACACACACACACACACGTCCCGAGGAAGTTTCCTCAGCTCATGCCAGGCCCACTGTTGTTGAAAATCACTCATCCTCCATCTTGGCTTGCTGGAGGAAAGCAGGATCCCACTCTCTGATTCATGCTACTCAGAAGGACGAGCCCATTGCCCAGTGGCTGGGGAATATATTTATCCGTGCGTTTGTGTAGAAGACATCCATGATACCGCAGAGACAGGAAGTGGGGGTAGGATTGTATCTTGATCTCATATAATGTATCACACCTATATCAGAATTCCTTTGTTTGCAAAAGCGTTGACAGAGCGATGGTGACACAGCAGCTCATAGACACCTTATAAAAATTTATGAAGTTTGGGTTGTGAGGAACACACTGCACATACAGAGCAGTCCCATTTCTTTTTGAAATAATTCCATCCCGAGGCCCATTGTCTCCACATCACCCGTAATAGAAGTTCATTCTATGGCTAGACACCTCGCTAGCCCGTAAACTTTATATGGGCTTTTGGCAAAGGCTGATAGTTTTATGAGATATGATTTTCTCATCTTACCAAATGAGATTATTTGAGACAGCGTCCCTGGATATAAAATTTTCAGTGCCGAGTAAAGCAGTACCTCGGAGACTCTGGGCATCCTGATAGCAGGGTGGCATGGGAACATAAGAAGTCAGCCCCCAGAGCATTGCTCTCCACACTGCTCCTTCATGCATCCTCTGTGTGGTTCCCAGGACCACCTTCCCACCTCCAGGCAGTCTGCATCTAGGTTGGCTCATCTCATGTGCGGTTCATCTTCCATCCACGAACCAGCTCTTACCTATAGCATGCTCTTCTTTTCATACGGTCTTTTCTAGAACCGTGTGGCATTGTCCAAGCCTGCTGCTGATCATATGGCAAAGTCTAGGCTAATGAGAAGTTAGTCCCCTTGTTGCATACTGCTAAGAAGGCACTTAATTTAGTATGGGTTAGAACTGATATCCCCTCCCTGCAACACAAACAGAGACCAACTGAGTTAGTCAAGAGTTCTTTCTCGGGTCTCCTCTGAGCGGTCAGAGGAGTGTCGGACTGACACTAAGGTCTCTTTACTCCGTCTCTTCTGCTTCTTCTATGGGAACTGCTTCTTCATGCTATCTTGTTGTCAACACTCCTTTGATCCACAGGTACCACCATCTGCTGGCACAAAGCCAAGAGTGGCTGAAATGACTTGCAAGGGACTTGGAAGGCAAAACCAAACCAAACCAAACCAAACCAAACCAAACCAAACCAAACCAAACCAAACCTAACCAAATCTTAGGAAGATTTCTTCCAAGATGGAGCTGAGGGGGTGACATGGCACTAGGAATTAGATGCAACGTTTGCAATCCTGTTTCCACTCTCTATTATTTGTGTGATACTGGATAAATTTTCTATACTACCCCTTGATTTTGTTATGTACAAAACAAGCAATAAGGTAAGTTAGCTCTTAATGGAAGACTCCAACTGAAGCAACATGCACAGGGCCCATATGGGCCCACCCCAGGTCTTCTGCATATATGTACGCTATAGCTTTCAGTTGGTACTTTTTATCAGTTGGATTCTTGAATGTGTAAATGAGTGAGTCTCTGATTCTTGTGCCTGGTCTCAGGGTTCCTCCATTTCTCCATTGGCTTAACTTGTCCAATCTATATGATGGTTTTCGTTTTATCTTATGTAATTTCCTCATGTTTTCTGTTATCTGCTAGAAGTTTGTCCTTTTCTGATGAGAGACAGAAGGGGGTAGATCCAAATGGGAGAGGAAGTGTGGATGAATGGGGAGGAGTAGAAGTAGGGAAAACTGTATTCAGATTATAGCGTATGTGAAAAGAATCTATATTTTAATAAAGGGGCAAAAGAGAAAACTATAAATTGTTATGTGTGTAGACATGGAAAACCACCCCCTCTTCCTCTGTACAATTAGATTTAAGAAGTAGGTGCCTTGAGAATCAGCCAGTGGAATGTGAGTCTGGGAGAGGTCTGCTCGGAGGACGATTGCCCTGCTACCCTGAGCTCTGGCTGACGGACTTCCAGAAACATCTCTATGTAGAAGGCCAGGTTACTGGTCATGACTTGGCTAGAGCAGACACCTGGAGTAGTGACTTACTGGAGGATCTAATGGCTTCCTGGAGAACATAAAAGTAGAGTGGTAAGCAGGGTCCAAGGTGGACCGCTGAAGTGCCAGCATTCATCTCATTGCGTGAAGGAGAAGGGGTAATAACTTCCACTTTCAGTTGTTTTAAAGATGGTTAATTGAGTAGTTGGCTAAATGTGTTCTCTCTCTCTCTCTCTCTCTCTCTCTCTCTCTCTCTCTCTCTCTCTCTGTGTCTCTTTCTCTGTCTCTGTCTCTGTCTCTGTCTCTCTGTCTCTCTGTCTCTCTGTCTCTCTCTCTTTCTGTTAGTATGTGTAAAAATATGTATGCTATGTGTCATGGATCCACACTTAGGCAGGTGTGCATGCCTGGATGAATGCTTGTGCAGGCCAGAGGAGGATGCCGAATATTTTTCTTCACCTCATATTTAGAGATGATGTCTCTCACCGCACTACACAGTTCAGCATCTTGGCCTGGCTAGCTGGCCTCCAGTCTTCCCGGATTCAGCTGTCTGCACATCCCGGTGCTGGGACTGCCGTCATGTATAGCCTTGCCTTGCTTTTACGTGGGTGCTGAGGCTTCCAACTCAGTTCCCTTCGCATGTACCTCACGTGATCTTGACCCCCCCACCCCGAACACTTACTAAACTTTTCCAGGGTGCTTTCACCTGCATTTATTCATTCAGATGTTTTTGACTCCCCTAATATGGCTGGTGATGGTCTTGATTTCTTGCCTGTCTATGGGAAGGAATAGTTCTTGGTTAAAGTTCTGAGAAGGAATATCCCATGCCCAGAGCAGCACAACCCCATGTGGTAAAAGCTGCAGTCTCATGGAAGCAGTTAGGAGCCTAGCAGTTTAGGGTAGGCTCATGGATCCGTCAGTTCATACCTCAAACCTCATGGGTCAGGATCTCCACTTTGGCCCTCCGGATGGTTCATCTAGACTCTGGCTTCTGAGAAGTAGTGATTTTGAGGAACCCAGTACCTGCATGAAGACTTCTCTCTCATGTGTCATTGGCATAAGGTGAGCCCGTCCGAGTTCATTAGGGGAGGTGGAGAATGCGTGCAAGGGGCCACAGAACAGCTTCTTGGGTTATACACATAAAATACAATCAGAGGATGTTTCTGTTTCCTTCCGCACTAGCAGAAAATGCTGCTTAGAAACACTCATTAGAGAAGAAGTCTGGAGCATGCTTTTTCTCACCTCAAGACTTCATCATTTAGCTCCTTCAAAACTCTCTTTGAATGTCACCACCTCATATCAACAGATTCCCAGCTGAAAACACGCAAAGGTAGCAGGGCAGGCAGGAGACATACCTTGCAGATAGCAGAGTGCCTAAACCAATTTGAATTACATCTCGGAATTCAGTTTCTGACACAGTTTCAGACAAGAAGACTGCTCGACCACATTCTGATAGCTGTTGATCTCAATTCTAAGATAGACATTCTAGATGTTTTGTAAGAATATGGTTTTGAGATATAAACTTAACTGAATAGCATCAAATTTTGAACACAGAAATTCCTTAATTACCGATTACTTTTGCAAGTTAGCAAGTCAGGAGCTCATTTTCCATGTCTTCTAAAGTTGTCCCCTATTTTGCCCTAGTACAACAGAGGAAAAGATGTAATCTTAGAAGAGAATATGTGAGACATTATCTTCTATTGTCTTTCAGAAGAGCAAGTTGACTTTGAAAAAGTTCCACTAGCCCGAAGCTTGACAACTCGTGATATTGTTAAGATAACTGAGTGGAACAGGGGCTATAGCAATTCATTTTGCTCTGAAAGCACCCAATGCCATGGCGTAAATAAGGAACAGTGGATAAAGTTCCTGCATTTCTTTGGCAGTATCTAGGATCCTCTAGTGATCACTCTCATGTGAATCTGAAGAGGCCATGAGTGCACATACAAGCCAGGACAATGGCACATGAGCTGCAGATCCTCAAGAACATGGCATAATAAACTAGGATGTCTGTGATCCAGATAAACCTTTTATAGGGGAAGTAAATGTATCATGCCCTTTGGATGATGGCCTGATCATTGATCTGTGGTTCCATCCATTTAGGGGCACTTGCTCTCAGGTTTACAGGTAAAATAACATTTTTACCCCGTGTGAGGACCCTCAGTCAATCTGCCTCACCAACCACAGCCTAGTTCTGGTTGAAAATTTTTATTTCTTGAGGCTGGCTTTATATTATGCCACATTGTGTACCACTGGATGAATATTTGTTTCTATTCTATTGCCTTGTTGTATTCTCTCTGATCACACTGTTTGCCAAACAAGGGAACTGGAATGGGCTGCATGTTTAAGTAAACCTGTGTCAATGATTTTCTGTAGGGTATACTATATAGAAACCATTTGATAATGGACATACTGATCCATTCTTCTGAACATGAAATACACCTGATATTGATAAATTATGCTGTGCTGTTTCAGGCCATTGATGAGTTGGCTCTGGAAGCAGGCTTGCCTCCCCCATTTCAGACTCAGATAGATTTTGTCTCAAAGTGTCTTCCTAACTAAGAAAGGGAGTGAAGGGAATAGTGAAACATGCCAAGAGTAATCACATTGTGTTCTTGGGAACAGCTAGATAGTAAGCCATTTCCAACCGAGGTAACTGTTATGCACTCCGTGATATGAGAATGCTTGCAGTGAGAACAGGGAGAGGTGGGAGGTCAGCCATGGGAAGCTCATCTGTAGAGAGTTCAGTCAGACACTTCACTTGACTGCCTCGGCTTCCCCAGCTGACTCCTACCGGACGCTTGTAAGCCGCCAAATTGATGGTGTTACCTTTGTTCACTTGGTCTTCTCTAGTTATCTGCTGGATGCTGTGAACTGATCTGATAATGTTTATGCTATCTCCTAGTTGTTATTTGTTCCTTCACTTTTGCTTGCTACGCACTTAAGACATTGACTTGTTCAAAACCAGATGTACGACTATCGTAGGCCTCTCTCCAGACTGTACCAAAGAGCACCTTGAAACATCGCCACCTTCAGAATTTGGGTTTAGTTTCTGTGTTGAGGTGATCAGTTGCATCAGAGATTATCTTGGTGTATAGTGAGTGTTCAGACTCCCCATAGAAGGAAGGAATTTCCCAAGTAGATATGGATGTCACCAAGACAAGGTCACAGAGAAAGATGATGAAGTAGCTAAAGCCTGGAAAATGGTTCTTCAAGTTCAGTTGTTTATAGACACGGCCACTCATAAGGTAATTATTATTTTACACAGTGCTGCTTGTGTTAGGTTTTCATTTACATTCTGAGACGGATGATATTTGAGATCAGTAGTGGTAGCTTTTTTCTCAGCCCATTGTTAAATATGCTTCGTGTGTTTACGCGCCGACAGAGTCAGACCGATTCACTGCACTTCTTCTTACACTGTTAATGAGCCAAACAGTTTTACTCCTTATTAAAACTGTTCCTCTGGCTGAACAGTTATGATGTTTTTATCTTCCACTTTCCTTCTCTTTGGTTCCAAACCTGCAGAGATAATAACAGTAGTAGCGAGCACAGGCCATGGGATGCCTAACTGTGTATGCTGATATTTTAAGCATTTAACATGTATCATTTGGTAACATGTTAGACACTGTCATCACCACCATTTACAGGTAGTGAAATGGATGCTTCCATTCTTGAGGAACTTTAAGTTATAAAAATATAATACCTGCCAGGACACAGTCTTGAACTTGAGGCTCACTGATTCTGAAACTCATCATCAGCCAGAAAACTTTAAAGAAAGAGCAGAAAGGGATTTTGAGATCAGATATTCCAAATTATTGTTTTTATAGTTGAAGGCACAGGCCAAAGAAATGTAAAAGTTCTCATTGGTGGGTCATACAGGTAGCCAATGCAAGAGGCAGTTTCAGTTGGTTATTTTCAAGGAGTGAGAAGTCATTTCAGCCCATCTAAGTGGCCAACGAGGACTAGGTGTTTCCTCCGAATCTATCTCCCATAACGAGGACTTGGAGTGCATTGTACAGAATTTCAAAATAGCTCCCACCAGAGTACTGTCTCATCGTTGGAGGTTAAGAGGAATTTGTGTAGCTAGGAAAACGGTACAAAGGCTGCTCTGTGTAGGGCTATGTTCCTGGCTGTTTGGTTCTAGTCAGACTTCCATAAAGCAAGTCCTGCTAGGGAATTTTCCATGTCTTCAGGACTCTTGGTCCCTTTAAAGTGGATCACATCCAGGGTGAAGCCAGCCCGCTCCCTTTGTTCTTTTCTTAGTCCACACTCCATGTCCTCTCTCGATGTGGAAGGTAGATGGAGTTTGACAGATGGAGAATCAGCAGCAGTCTTGATACTGACTGCCAAATGGGACCAGGGAGGAGCTGTTCTGATGGGCCGTGGCACTGAACTGAAAGAGAAGAGACATATGCACGGATGGAGACAATGGATGTTGAGCCTCTTGAGGGCATATCAGTATGTCCTATCACTGACTGAATGCATTCACAGTTTAGAGAAGAACTTGATGAACAAGATGCCCCTACCTAATAGTTACCTATATGCATCCCATCAATCAATCAGCCAGTCACCTGTCTAGCCGTAAAGTGAATAGCTCAGGCAGTATTTAATTAGTAAAGCAGTTCTTCAACACACATGCATTTCCTAGTTACACTTTTTTTTATTACTAGTGCCTCCTGACCCAAGCACCAGACTTATTCAGTATAAGTATGATGAAGCTGTGGTCCAGAGAGATCCCAGGCAGGGAAAAGAGTACTTACTTTGTTTGTTAGTGATGTGGCTGTGTTTTATTCTTTGTCCTTTCCCAGCAAGTAGCTAGGCCTCCCAACCTCTGCTTGCCTCAGGGAGTAGGTTCATCACTGAGAAGAAGCCCAGGTTGCCCACACTGGAAGAGAGACTGGCTGTAACGTTCTAGGGTCCTTGGAAGGAATTATCTGCACAGGGACCTTTGGGAAGATACGTCAGAGTCCACCCTGACATGTTCCCTTCTACTGTCAGTAGATCCTTTAAGGCACCCCAGTACTGGGAAACAACTTGAGTCTGAGGACGTGGGGCTAGGCAGAGAATGAAACGCCCTAGAAGACTGTGGGTCCCTGTCCTTTGTAGAGAATTCCAAAGCACGCTGTTCAGGACTATCAACACCAACATCTAGAGAGAATTCCACGCCATCAGTTTGCTCTTAAAAATTAAAATCAGAGCAAATTTCTCAGCAGAGGACCGCTTTAAGGACTTTTCACCCGCAGACAATGGAGAAGAACTTTCCAAGGTGAAATTGTCAGTCAAACTGTGATGTTGCCAGCCCCACAGTGCTAGCCCATGTTCCTGGGCAGGGACCATAAATGTATCCCGAGGTCCCTGTGAGCAGATGGAGGGAGGGGCAAGGGCTGCACATGGGAGCCTTGACTGCCACCTGGTGGAGTTTCTTTGGCTCGGTGACTTTCAAAGAAGCAGTAAAAAGCTTCCACATGAAAATCTACACAAAAGCACAAAGTCTAAAACAGATAACACAGAAGCAGGCCACAGAGTCTTATGCTGGGCCCTTCTCACATACCCTGCGTTCTTTATGTGTCTGTGGGACCGTGGCTCTCTAGACGGTAGGAAAACCCTTTCTGATTAGTTTTCACTTCAGACAACCCCAGCGGTGGCAGAATGAAGGCACACTAAAGGGACAGAAGCAGGGAAGTCGTACAGGACGCAAAGAAACAAAACGTACTGGAGATAAATTCATGAACACAAATTATTATATGAAAAGAACTTATCTGTGTTCCATGAGTTTCTGTTTCTACTGTGAACCTCCTTTGAGTTGAGGCTGAAAATTGATTTATAATTCGTTATCACACTCCCCCCGACTTAGATTTAAACCCAGGGGATTATATACATAGTAAAAGCCACCTAATTATTCAAAACATAATTACATATTTACTCATTTAATTGGCATTATAATCTTGCATGTTGTATACTGCTATTATCTCCCTCTTAGAGATATGGGGAAAATGAGAACCAGAGAGTTGAATCATGTCCAGCATTTGAACCTGAGTAGCTTGGCTTCCAATCCTCATTAGTTCAGAGTTTGATTTCTTTTCTGACATCTGCAGTGTCAGGGCACCTGCTGGGGAGCACTGTTTGTCCTGGAGATGACTTTTGTCACCACGGTTTTGTTTTTGTCTCTCATTGGTCTCTAGGACATCATCCATTTGATCACTCTGTATTCATTCAGCTTCTCACATCTACACCTCGAAGGCAGAATCTCTCTGGGGGCTGTCTATGGCTACTTAGACCAGTGGGTTTCAACAGGGATCTTTCCTGAAGGACACATTTGATCAATGCCTAGAAATATTTCTGTTTTTCACAGCTGGGGTCTGGAGAGGAATGCATGATAGACACCTGATAGACAGCATTTCCACAGTTTGATTTGTAATGTGCCCTTTCCCCAGGGCTCTTACTTTTTGGAAGTCATAGGTTCTCTTGGTTGGTAGGTCCCTACCAAGACATCTAGGTCTCCAGTTGCTTTTCTTCCTGTCAAGGCTCAGTGCATGGCTGTGGACAGCTGGAGATCAGGCCCTTCCTGGACTAGAATTCTCTGTGTTCGATCAACAAGCCCAGAGCCCTGACACCTCTTCCTTCTGTCAAGATGGAGTTTGCAAAGGTTTGCTCAAGTCAAGTGCCCACGGAATTATCTTTCCTGATGTTTGAAATTCCTACCAAATGAATTGATCTCTCCCCCCCCACCCCCTTTGTGCTATCCAAACCCATTTCCTGGGGCAATAAATATAAAAAAGTCCATGCTGGGGAGCACTGTTTGTCCTGTGATGATTATTGCAAGTGAGGCTTTGTTTTGTCTTGTTTCTTATTGGCCTCTAGGACATCATCTATTTTGTCAAAGAGCAAAGTTTTAAGGAAATTAGAGAAAACCCTGAGATTGCTTACGTCAGCATCTTCCACACTGTTTTGAGAGGGACCTGCTATTTTTCAACATGTTTTCTACAAATCAGGGTCACTTGTTGAATTCGGCCCGCCCTCCCTAGGAACTTACAATTCACATGAGAATTCTTAGAAGCTCAGGAAAATAAGCTACTTAAAGTTGCGTATCCCAGGGTTTCACAGGGGTATTTGGCAAGAAGCCTTCTTTTTCCACAGAAGCCTCCAAGAAGAGTTTTCTGCATAGTTTGAAAATTATGGTCTGCGGGATAAATGTAACCTTTATCAACTCATTGTCAGAAAGAGGAGGAAACACTCTCACGTTATTGAAAGTCAGATTCAATAGTGCTGGGTGAATGATGGGTGAAGGCAGCAAGAAGTCAAGAGAAACCTCAAAATTGGAGGAGAAAATTTCATATCCTTCCTTCTATTTCACAAAGCACAGGGCACCAGGGATTGAAACATTGTAAGCCACAGAGTGATGCTGCTGAGTTTCTCTGTCTCCTGGGTTATTGGGATGACTTTCCAAATGGTCTCCCGTTTTCAGTCTTTACTTCATCAGCTGATCTCAGCTCTGCAGTGTTACCAAAAATATGTTCCTAAAGGAAAACTCGATCAGGAGATTGCTCTGATCAAACAGCTCAGATGGTTCGATTTTTCCCACAGACAATCCAGACTCTTTTGCAGAGGGCTCAGGGCCTCTTGTCAGAATTGTCCTGAATATGGATGTAGCTTGATGTGATGAGAAATAAGTGGCTCTTCCTTAGCAAGATCGTGCCATGCTCAGCCAACATCGATGTGCCCTAAAGGACTCATGGCACAATGTAGGCAGTACTGGGACACCTGCTTCCAACATGTGTGAATTCTCTTGACGCTTTAAAATACATTGAAGGGAGTTAGAGAGATAGTTCAGCAGTTAAGAGCTCTGGCTGCTCTTGGACTGTACCTGAACTCCGTTCCCAGTACCCTCATGGCAGTTACCAGCTGCCTGTAATTCCAGCCCCAGGTTCCTGGATGCCTTCTTCTGGCCTCCACAGGCACCAGGGGCACACATCAGTTGCTGCTTGTGTGGATAACTTTAGTTGGATCTTCTGGGTCTGTGTACTCATGTCTTCCTGTTGTCTGCTGGGCTCTGAGAGTTCAGTCCGCCACCTGACTCTCCTACCCACTCCCTCCAGTTTAGTTTTAGTTAAAGGTAAATTAGGCAGGAGATAGGAAGGCAGAGGGATTAAGATCAGGGTGTTAGTTCCCTAGATCTTTCTCTAGAAGCACTGAGGGCTCGCTTGGCTCCTGTGGATGTCACTGCACCCTGCAAGGCAAGATGGTCTCCTCCCATTTGCCTTCTATCTTCGTTTTGGGTCAGGGCAGTTACTCCTGGAGCATCCCTGCGTTTCCCCCACATCCTGATTGTGTACCTGTACATAATCATTTAGAAACAAACCTTTTCCAAGTCTCCCAATTCAGAACTTATATTTCTTTCCAGTTTGGGACCCCAACCGTCACAGTTGGCCAACCAAAACAGAACTTTTAGTGTCCACAATTGTCCAAGATTTAAATGATAAACAATTGAGCCTAGCACAAAATATCTGTTTTGTATTTCAAACATCATG
Source organism: Mus pahari (assembly GCF_900095145.1). Lineage (NCBI taxonomy): Eukaryota > Metazoa > Chordata > Mammalia > Rodentia > Muridae > Mus > Mus pahari. The sequence goes on along the minus strand of NC_034592.1, from coordinate 63,793,935 downwards.
AAACTATAAAATGTAATATTACATTGAAAAGTAACTTTAAATAAGGGCATTATTCATTTTTCTAATGTGGTCCATTGACAGGGAAATATTTCAATTCATTTTCTAATAAAAATTAATGAGAGAAGGGAGGAGCTCTACCTGCACATGTTCCTCTCTGCTGAGCTCACAGAATGTGCACACGGTCCTCTCTGGTGACCTCACAGGATCTGCACATGGTCCTCTCTGGTGATGTCACAGGGTCTGCACACGTTCCTCTCTGGTGATGTTACAAGGTCTTGGGCTTTGGCTTGATCATCTAATAAAAACAAAGTGAACTTTTAAGGGTACGTCAGGCCCTCTGAGAAGGCTACCCCTAAGCAGTTCTCTTCTGGAGTCAGATGTGACTTCATGAAAACTCTGCAGAAAGAGTCCAGGTAGGAATTCTGCGTATTTTCTCTTTAGCCCTTTTCTAGTATCCAGTCAGTATTCTTTAGGTTGGCACAGGTTTATGACACGAAAGCCAAAAGACCGTGATCTAGACTGCTGTTTATAGTAACTTTCCATCTCTTCATTATTGGTTCAAATTATACCCCCAAACATGCATGTTTGATAATTGGTGATCTCAGTTTTTATGACTCTAGTCCTATAAAACATTTCCATTAATAGATTTTTTTAGAGATGCATGAGTAGTACTCATATATGGCAGATAAGAAAGACTGATATTTCTGATGTATTATTATTTGTGTGTGTGTTTGTGTATGATATATGTGAGTGGGAGCTCATGTGGGTATGAACACATTTGTGTGGGTGATATATATACATATATACATATATATGTATATATACATACATACACACATACATAGATTCATGTAAGTGTACACTTATATATATGTGTATATGTATATATGTATGTATGTATATGTATACATGTATGTATGTATGTATATGTATATATGTATGTATATATGTATGTATATATGTATATATGTATGTATGTATATGTATATATGTATGTATGTATGTTTACATGTCAGAGATTGCCAATGTCTTATTCTTCCTCTGTATCCCTCCATCTTAGTTATTTGAGAAAGTGTCTCTCACTGAACCTGGAGTTTACAAATTCTCCTGGTCTGATTGGCTAGCAAACCCAGAGACCTTCCCGTCTCTACCTCCCCAGCACTGAGATGGCAGGCATGTGCCTCCAAACATATATGTTGGTGACGCTAACTTCCAGGTTCTCGTGCCTGTGTGGAAAGCACCTTATTAGACTGAACAATTTTCTCAGTCTCACTTTTAGTATCCTTATTAGCTATCTTTTGCTTGTAGATCAAGTTTAAATAATCCTTGATCTTTATTTCTCTGTGTCATAGGTGCTTTCTTTTTCTCTAGGACCATATTTTGGAAAGGCAGTGTGATATGCACGTCCTTTGGCTTGGCAAAAGGGGTAAGGATCCCTGTGTAGTGGTAATGGCACTGGGGAGAGGGATAGCAAAGGAAAGCAGCCCCCACCACTTGGTCACCGTGAAGGCATGGCAGGGTAAGCGGGCCTGCTGAGGTACCAGTGTTGCATGATTGGGAAAGGTCCAGATGACCTGAATATGTGGCTCTTACTCTGTGGTGTCTTTGAACCTTCTGTTGTTACCAGTGCATAGGGTAAAGATCGGAAAATCGGCTGTGGAACCCTGGCCTGTGTGAACAGGATCCCTCACTTTGTTCAACTCTCTGTTCCAGAGGAAAGGTTTTTATTTTATCCTCTGGAACTTGAGCCAGAAATACTGGTGAATTACATTCTTAAAGAATTAATAAACCAAGAGTGTATTTTCCTCTTACAATTTTAGTTTCTTTTAGCTGTGACTATAACTTAGTATTAAAGTTGATAATGTTCAGAATGGATGGTAGCCACTGTGAAAACTTTTTGGTTATTAAATTATTGTTAATAACATGGAGTGAGTGCTTCCCTTCATTTATGTTTCCCCACCTGGTGTTTATACCATGGTTGTTTTCTTCATGTCAGATTCTAAACCTTGTTTTATATTGTAATCATAAAGAGCTTCAGAGGCAAATTGTCTTAATATCTATCATGGTGTGTAAGGTGTAGCTCTTCTCCTAGCGTGAAGGCTGTTGTGAGGAAGCAAGGATAAACTGTGTAAGCTCACACACCCTCCTAGTGCCTTCTATGTGAAGTGGCAGATCTGGAACAGAGTGGCCACCATGAGTCAGCTGTCTCTTCAGGCTCTTTTCACCAAACAGTCACCGAGTTGCTTAATGACCTTGGCCCTCTTGATCTGACTGCATTTTTGTCTCTCTGCATTTCTTTCTATTCCCTGGCTTCCTTGGACACACTTTGGGAGAGGGACACAGTGGGCATCCCAGTAAACAAGTCAGGAGTGACTGGAAAACACAATTCACCGATAGTTATTTTTCCCCTGTAGTCCTTACCAAGAGAAACATCAAGTTCCAAGTACATTTTAATGAAGTAGTCCAGAATAAATGCTGGAAGTTCATTTCCGTGTAAGTATTCTCCTTGTAGGTTCTTTTAAATGTGAAGGAACAGTTTGAGCAGGTTGGCAGCTTGGAAAGCCTTCGCTTTATCAGCTGGGAAGTGATTCTATTTTTTTAAATCACATTTTATTGTAACTCAGTTTCTGGTGTCTCCAAATGCAAAATTATGTGCTCAGCTGACCCTTTAATTAGCTCTCATTCTGTCGCACATGATTTATAGCCCAGTGGCGCACGTATAAGAATGATATATGATTTAATGAACTAGAAAGGCAGAGCAGGGTCCCAGAGATTCTCAGTGCTTCCCTATCCTCTGGAGGACAACAAGGCCCAGTTTTCTGTGGCTTATGAGTTTTAGCAAATCTACTTTTGTTAGCACAAGCATGCACGCACGGGCGCGCGTGCGCGCGCATGCACACACACACACACACACACATACTGACATCTTGAAATAACTGTTAAAAGGAGTGTGAGCAACGCCATTGATACAGTGCTTGTAGTTTGCACTTTCACTTTATCGTCTTAAATATAAGCATCAGAGATAAGGCCACATGAGTTTAATCTTTGGGCTTTGGCTCTCTAGCTTACCACGGTTGGTCAGTTCAATGTTGGTGGAGCGTCTTAGGCAGTGATGGAGATGCTTGTCCAGTAGTGAATGAGAAACAGGATCCTTCCTAGAGCAAAGATAACAAATGATAAATTACCCTTGAACTCCCTTGTTTTAAAAGTTGAACTCATGGTTTTCTTTGAGGCCTTTTCATAGATCCCGTTGGTCAAGGCCACCTCTAGTCCTGCTTCCTTTCCTTCCCTCATCCCCCGCCACTGTCTCTGTGGCTAAATCCTTCAGCATGTGCATTCTCTATTCTTTCATTTATGTTTCTAAATTGGGCCGTGAGATAGTAGGCTGCCATATGGCTCTCCATTCTCCCTTCCAGTGGGTTGGCCCCCCCTTTCACCCCGATTTACACCATAATCCTGTGCTCCTCCCCGTTCAAGGCTTTCTGCCCCCAGCATTTTACCTCCCTACTTTTGTTGACCTATAATCTACTGTATTTTTTCCTTAACACGCCCCTTAGAGGCCCTCTTCTAGTCTTCTGGCTTCCACTTGTGATATAAATTAAACACAAAAATCAAAGATCCCAAGTGTGGGTCAGCACAGGTGGGTAAAGCACACACGTGGTCACGTCTGACTCCTGCTGTCTGTCTGGTGAGTGTTATGATGCGCAGCCTCATGAGTTTGGTCACATTAGATGTGAGAGGAGCCATTCAGTGTTGGTCTTACTGTGACCAGCTTATTGTACCTCACGTCACGTCCTCAGAGCCCGTCCACGTGACTATATGGGCAGAATTTCCAAGAGTGAACAAACCCTGTCAGTCATAAGGAATAGAAACAGGAAGTGTGAGAGGTATGGGTGGGACCCTGGTGGTCACAGTGACGGAGTGCCAGCAACTGTCAAGGGCTGTTAAGAATTTCACCAAGATTCCCAGTGCCACACAGGGGCTGTGGCTCATGAGCTTAGTTTCTGCTTTGTCATTATGCCTAGGATCTACCTAAGTAATTCAGAACACAGAATTCTGACACTAGATCGGGTAAAAGTGTCCTGTAGCCTTGAGAGTCCCCACCGCCCTCCTCCTGCCCAAGTGTGGGTTTGAGACACTGAGAATGGATGGGAAAGTTACGTGCACTCTTCATGTGGGCTCACCAGTTGGTTGCAGGTTGGCTTTCCTGCTTTACCCTCTTCTGTGTACACACACACATTCACATTTTGTGTTGTGTTGCCGTACCATTTCGAAGTCACTTGCAGTGGTGACATCCTGACCATAAATAACTCAGCATGTGACTGATCCTGGGTGGAATTCTTTAACCATACAGAGCTTTCCTTCCTTCCTCCCTCTGCTCTTTAGACAAATTTCTAATTTCCCAGATAATTCTAGTGATATTTTAGCGGATGGATTGTCCTTTGTCTTTGATTTTCCCTAGCTTGGAGTAAGCCACTGCCCACTTTTGTTCATAGGAGTTTGAAGATTTTTGAAGAGAATTGAACAAGTAAAAATAAACTTAGCTTTCTGAGATGTCTCTTTACCATTGGTTGCCTCTGATGTTTGTATTGTGAATAGATTTCACTGTAAGTATATTTGACAAGATAGACCCGTAGATGATGTGTCTTTAGCATACACAGTCAAAGGCTCACGAGGTTATCACATCTAGTGTTCTTTTTAAACTGTCTCTTGTTAAAGGCACATCTGCTTCACTTCTGCGTGGAAAGGGTATCTTTTTCCCTTTGTAATCAATAAATAATCTGTGGAGACACCATGAGACTAAATATCTTGTTTCCTGGTGCCTTCCACCTACTGCTGTTTAGCATCCACATGTACTTGTCTCTTCAGGATTGTCTACTAAGGTGGTGATTTGGCAAAATGATGACTTGCTCTTTGTCTTGTTCCCTGTGCTTAGTAATTGATCTAAAAATTGTTAGGGAAAAGTGCCCTTCTCTATCCCTGCCTTAAAACTATCAGGGTTTTTTAAAATTAATCCATTAAGTCTTTATTAGTTGCTACCATGTTGTATTCTGATATATTTGGATGGAGCTGAGTTTCTAACAGCAGTTGAGCCTTTCCTCTCCTCAGCCAGGTTTAGGCGCTCAGGCTCACTGTACTTTCTCAGCACCAAACCAGCAATCCAATCAGTGGAGCCTCAAGAAAAGGTTCTGTTTTTTTTTTTTTTTTTTTTTTTTTTTTTT
>NC_034592.1:63783636-63788003 GCF_900095145.1 Mus pahari | reverse complement strand
GAGAGAGAGAGAGAGAGAGAGAGAGAGAGAGAGAGAGAGAGAGAGAGAGAGAGAAAACGTGTGTGTGTATGTGCATGGTGCAAGCTTGGTGCATGTGGAGGCCAGTTGACAACCTTGGGTATCATCTCTCAGGTACAACCCATCTTGTTTTATTAGACATAATCTTTTGTTAGGCTGGAGATAGATTACCAAGTAGGGTAGACTGTGTGTCCAGTAAACCCTAGGAACCTGCTTGTCCCAACCTGTCTGTCTCCACAGTTCTGGAATTACAAATGCTTGATACTATGTGTGGAATTTTTTATAACAACTCTGGGGATCAGAGTTGGGTCCTCGTGATTGAGGGCTGACACTTCACTGAGCCATTTTCCCAGATTTAAACATCTGTAAAATTAACACAGTTTAAAAGTGAAAATCGCTGGGCAGTGGTGGCACATGCCTTTAATCCCAGCACTTGGGAGGCAGAGGCAGGCAGATTTCTGAGTTCGAGGCCAGCCTGGGTCTACAGAGTGAGTTCCAGGACAGCCAGGGCTATATGGAGAAACCCTGTCTCAAAACAAAAACAAAAACACACACAACAAAACCAAAAAACCAAAACAACAAAAAACAAAAATGAAAATCACATGAAAAGTTTTATTTAGCTGAGGTGGTGGTACAATCCTTTAACTCCAGGACTCAAGAGGCCGAGGCAGGAGAATAGCCAGGAGTTGTAGGCAGCCTGAGCTACATAGCAAGTACTGGGCCAGTTTGGGGTAGGGTGGTAGTTAGAATGTCATTGCCCCATGCCCTCACCATAATCTCAGGAAGTTGATTAGTGATCCCCAGCTGGTGGTGTAGTTTGCATAGGGTTAGGAGGTGTTTCCTTATTGGAGAAAGTGTGCCACTGGAGGTGGGCTTTGAGTTTTGAAAGCAAAGGCTGCTCCCAATTTGTTCTCTCTGCATTGTGCTTGAGGTTTAAGACGTGAGTCCCTAGCTTCATTCTCTGCTCTTATGTGATATTCTGCCATCGTGGATCTAAGCCCTGGAACCACAGCCTACATAAACTCTCACTTCTAATAAGGTGTCTTGGTCATGGTGCTTTATCACATAACAGAAAAGTAACCAGTACATATACATAGCAAGAATTCTGTGTAAAAAAGAAAACCAAAGTAAGAAAACTACATGGAGTACTCCAAAGTTTTAAAAACACATAAGCCATTGTTAGCTTTAAACTCTCTTGAGACAACATTTTTCACCCTAACATCAATGAATGATGTAATTTTGTAAATGGCATAATGGCAGTGGTGTGTTCACGCTGTTAAAAGGATATGCGAGTAATAGTTGCTGCTTAGCTGTTAATCTTTTATACTAACTTCAGCAGAATGTCATGGCTTAGGGTTTTTTTGGGTGTTTCTCATGTGTACCATGCCTTAATGTGTGAGATCTGAAATTGTTTCTGAGAAAAATCAAGTTGCCTTGTTTATATGATTTTTTTTTTTTTGGTGTATTCTGAAATACTCAAAATATGAGTCCATTGGGGAAACAAAAGATGTAGCTCTAAAAAAATATGTAAATGTTCAGATGTGTCCAGGAAAATTAAAAATTGCATGAAGTACGTGATTGTTTGAATATACCATGTGTGGGCCTAATTCTAAAATAACCTTTGAAATCCCTTCTATGATATGCTCATCTTTACCCCATACAGAGTAATTTTAGGAGAATAAAATGTTTCTTCATGAAGGTAATATCAGTAAAATTATTTCAGCTTGCAGGATGGTTTGTTTATTCATTCAATGAAAATTAATCACACACTGTGCATTTCTTTGGGCCTTGAATATTTTCTCTGTGAGTGTGTCTCACTTTAATTCTTTTAGACTTTGATTATTGGTGTGGATTGTGACAGTTTTTATAAGGTAGACATTTACAGTGGTAGTTGAAGTTGTTAGTCTAAATAGCTCATCGGCTGCTGTGTATTTTGGGGTGGCCAGAGTGTGAATTAGTAGGCTCTCAGAAGTGAGGCAATAGGTTATTAATTCTTGAGCTTTTTGGTACCAAGGTGTGTTTGTTAATAGAGGCACAAAGCAATATCGAAATGTCAGTGAGAGTTTCATCAGCACAGCTCCCTGCCAGACAAGAAGCACAGCAGTCAGTCAGGACAAACCCCCATGCAGAAGGTGCGCTCCGGCTGCTCAGTGTCCTGCCTGATCCTGGGGAACAAGAGTGGCTTTCTTTTCCTAATGTCTAACTTTGTCTTTTAATGTCCATTTACAGTTTCTTCTTCTATGAATCCCAAATGGAAAGGTTTATGGGCAGTAACACTATCCTTTTCCATATAGATACTGACCCTGGGCTGGTAAAACTCCGTTGTCATATATAGCACAGCCTGGAAGAGCTACATCAAGTCTACATTTAAAGAGCAATATGAACATTTTGTAGCTTATAGAGAACTTCAGAGAACATGTTGGGTGGATGGATGCCCAGCGCAGTGGGGGTATGCGGGGTTGGGGGTATGTAGACGATGGAAGACTCCTTTGTAGACTGAGCAGAAGCTCAAGGTCTCCTCTTCACCTTGGGCCTCCTTGATACTGAGCAGTCGGAGCTCACCTTCTGAACGGGGTTTGTCCCGATGGAGCTGCTTCTTGTCTGGACGGAAGTTGTGCTGATGAAACTCTCGCTGACATTTGGATGTTGCACGCAGGCAGTCTTGCCTACCTCAAGATGAAATTGCACACAGTATCATAATTTATTCATGCCTTATGCCCAAACTATTTCTCTGTCATAAGAATTAATAATCTTCCAGAATCCAAATGCATGAATCAGAGAGCTAGCAAGCATCCGAAGACTATTTTTTTCTTTTTAGCCTCTTTACAAACCAACACATTGAGGCAGATGTGCTTGGCACAGAAGTGTGGAGCTTGCCCCACAACCTTGGCTTCTCCACTTCCTGGCCTCCTGCCTATCGATTGCTGCTCCTGGATTTTCCCCCTCTTCTCTCCCTCCCTGTGTTCCCCCTTCTTGTCTCTCTCTGAAAGAGAATTTGAGGAACTCAGGGCACAAGAACATTTTCATCTGTTTGTGTGTGTACTGGCTGGTTTTGTGTGTCAACTTGACACAAGCTGGCGTTATCACAGAGAAAGGAGCTTCAGTGGGGGAAGTGCCTCCATGAGATCCAGCTGTGGGGCATTTTCTCAATTAGTGATCAAGGGGGAAGGGCCCCTTGTGGGGTTCTATAATCGAGCAAGCTGAGCAAGCCAGGGGAAGCAAGCCGGTAAGTAACATCCCTCTATGGCCTCTGCATCAGCTCCTACTTCCTGACCTGCTCATCCTTTGGTGATCAACAGCAATGTGGAAAGTATAAGCTGAATAAACCCTTTCCTCCCCAACTGCTTCTTGGTCATGATGTTTGTGCAGGAATGAAAACCCTGACTAAGGCCGTGTAGAAGCATACTTTTGCAAAACAAGAGTCTGTGCCCTCATTTCATTCAAGGAGTCTATGTATATACAGATGTCACCACATATAAGAAGGAAATTTAATCAATAAGCCCATTTTCATGCATTATTTGCAAGAGTATTTTAGAATACCTGGGAGATGTTCATTTAGACATATTAGCTCTTCGGTCCTTCTTAGAAGGGGGAGCAAAATACTCATGGGAGGAGATACAGAGACAAAGTGTGGAGCAGAGACTGAAGGAAAGGCCATCCAGAGACTGCTCCACCTGGGCATCCATCCTATATAGTTACCAAACCCAGACACCATTGTGGAGTGGAGGCCAAGAAATGCTTACTGACAGGAGCCTGATATAGCTGTCTCCTGAGAGGCTCTGCCAGAGCCTGAAAAATACAGAGGCAGATGCTTGCAGCCAACCATTGGACTGAGCCCTGAGTCCCCAATGGAGGATTTAGAGAAAGGTCTGAAGGAGACGAAGGGGTTAGCAGCCCCATAGGAGGAACAACAATATCAACCAACCAGATCCCCCAGAGTTCCCAGGCACTAAACCACCAAAGAGCACACATGGAGGAACCCATGGCTCCAGTTGCATATGTAGCAGAGGATGGCCTTGTCCTACATCAATGAGAGGAGAGGCCCTTGGTCTTTGAAGGCTTGATATCCCAGTGTAGGGGAATGCCAGGCCTGGGAAATGGGAGTGGGTGGGTGGGTGGGTGAGTACCCTCATAGAGGCAGGGGAAGGGGCAATGGGATAGAGGGTTTTTGGAGGGGAAACCAGGAAAGGAGAAAACACTTGAAATGTAAATAAAGAAAGTACCTTAAAAAAAAAAAAGTCCTGGGTCCCATTTCCAGAGTGGGGAGGATTTAGACACCTTCCCAAAGGTGTGCCTGACCTCAGAGAGAGAGAGAGAGAGAGAGAGAGAGAGAGAGAGAGAGAGAGAGA
>NC_034592.1:63750362-63782931 GCF_900095145.1 Mus pahari | reverse complement strand
GATGGTTGTGAGCCACCATGTGGTTGCTGGGAATTGAACTCAGGACCTTCAGAAGAGCAGTCAGTGCTCTTAACCGCTGAGCCATCTCTCCAGCCCTGGAACCAACTTTTAAAAAATTATTTTCATTCAAGCCTTGCGTGGACATAGATTATTACACAGGTAGGTGAATACCCACCTGGACTCCCTGGCAAGAACATGTTTGGGTGTGTAAGAGACGGCCTTCCGCTCTCCAGTGAGGCTGATTTCGACGTTTCCCCGCAGTGAGAGCCCCTTACCCCACACTGTGACCACCAGGCTGGTGTCAGTGTTGGCACTGTGCAGACAGGTTTTATGTGTTCTGGGCAATGTGTTTATGTGTTGCTGTATTTATTTTCATCTCTACCTTTTTTTGATTTTTAAAAATTTTATATGTATGAGTGTTTTGACTGTATGTATATCACATGTGTGCCTCATATCTGAAGAGGTCATAAGATGGTGTTGGATCCCTTGGAACTGAAGATAGGATGATTGTGAGTTGCCATATCGGTGCTGGGAACTGAACCCAGGTCCTCTGCAAATGTAGCGAGTTCTCTTAACCACTGAGCTCTCTCTTAGGTTCCAGTATGCATCCTTTGAATGGCATGCTGTTTAGCACAGCGTCATCTGTTTGTCATCTGTGTGTCTTCTTTGATGGGGTGACTACTCGTATATCTTTCTCTTTTTTATCCTGATTATTGAGAGTTACCGTACTTTGTCTATTTTGGATTTGAGTTCTTCATCAGGGTTGTGTCTTGCAAATATTTTTCCTAGTTCCTGACCACCCTTCCATCTTTTAAAGTGGTGCCTTTTCAACAGAAAGTTTAGATCTCAGTAAAGTCCCCTCCTATCCATTTTCTCCCTCTCGCGGATCATGTTTTTGGTGTTGCATGCTAAGTCTCCTCTCCAAATTGAAGGTCATCTAGATTTTTCTATTTATTTTCTCTTAGAAACTTTATGGTTCAGTGTTTTAAATTTAGCTTTCCAATAAACTTTGAATTGGTATTTCATGGAAATTCTAAGATGATTGTGTAAATGAGGTTTATTTTGCTATTGTTAGTTTATCTAATTTTTACACTCTTGAATAAATTAACATTCCCCAAATAATATAAGAAGATATTGTAATCATTGGAGGCTCGCGAGAATATTTAATATTTTTAGTAAACGAAACCTCTCTCTGTGGAGAAATGTTATGAGTTTATGGGACTCTCTGTCAGTGAAGCACCCTCACATTTGACGTTTAATGAATGACTGGGAGAGACTACAGGGTGGCGCGTGCTATTTAGAATTGCTTTTATTTCTTGAGCAGAATCTAGAAGTCCAGCAAAGCATTTGCCTGGATATGGTCCAAACAGCTGCTCCTCTGCAGCTCCCTTCTGTCTGCTGGCCTTCGAGAGGCTGGTTTCAAAGAGTTTGGAAATGGAAATCTTTGTCTTGTCCTGCGATGTCCTGTCTCTCTCCCAGTCTTCTCCCACTCCCCTCCTCATCTCTCCCCTCCCCCTTTCTTTCTCCCTCCATCTTCTTCCTTCTTTCTTTTTAGACCAGGGTTTGTTCTTGGCTAACAAACCTTAACATCTGCTGACATTATTGATCCTAGGAATTAAAACGTGAGATGATCTCTGGAAATATTTCCAGGCACGGAGCCCAGTCAGTCCATAAAACCCATATATTTCACATTGTGTTAGTTTTGTGAAATCTTTTGAGCCGCCAGTTTCCGGTACTTTGGTTCTATAGGGACCTCTAAAGGAAAGGGCTTAGTTTCTCCTGAAGTGAGTTTTCATTTGCCACCCTCTCGAACTTTATGAAAGTGGAGAACACGTTTGTTTGTTTTTGTTTGTTTGCTTGTTTGTTTTATCCCCCCACATGCTTCCTTTATCCCCCCACATCATTCTTTGGCAGAATTGTAGCAGCTCAAAGTACACTGGCTTGCTTTGTGTTGAACCAAATAATCTGAAAGATAAAATTGAATAAAGGCTTAATTTGTTTTTAACTTAAGTGGGAATTCAGAAATCAGGTCATGTTAATAAGGATTTTTCTGAATAAAGGTGATTAGCTCTTAATTATGTGTAAAATGTATTGTGCTCGCAGTGAAAGAGTTATTGACCAAGTTGGTGATGAGCATGTGAATTTTGATTCGACTGCCCTTTGTGGGATGTATTTTTATCTCCTGTGATTGTGGCTTTCCACACATCCTCACCTCACGTCTGCCTTCTCTTAGAAAGAACGTTATTGCGTTCCAAAAAAAAATAAATGAGGTAGACTCAGAAATTTCTTTGTCATTTATATCTTTGTCCCCTAAACAAAAGGACATCTACTAGTATCTTTTGTAATAACCTCACCTGGAAAACACTTTATGATTTTATAAATACTTTATAATTTTCACAGTAATTCATAGTAGATTACAAAGACAAAGTGTGATATGTATATGACAATACTCCTAAAGAGAGAAGGGTTAATTTACAGCTATATACAATAACATTAATAAAGCACACGATGAGTAAATACCACGTGCTTCTAGCTGGAATAAGATTCAGCATAAAGGAAGCTAGCCCATGATGTCAGAGTTGGGGGTGGTGCTTACCCTTGAGGATGGTCATGAGGAAGCTTGGGGAATTTTGAAATCTTAATAAAGGCTATCCAGGATTTGTTCATTTGTTAGTCCTTGACTGGTGAGTGTGTGTGTTGGTGTGTGTGTGTGTGTACATGTGCACTTGTGCACATGCTGTTTTTAATAGTGTACTTCAAGAAAGGAAATGCTGCTTAAGAACTTTGTATAGAAGGCCTCACTGTACCTATAGCAGTTAATTAGGACAAAGAGATACAGGCCAGGCCAGTTATAAGGCATGCATGAACCTGCAATTATATTTTGAAGACTTGATTAATAGTACTTAAATGATACATGGGATTACTCTTTACATTTTGCACTTGATAATATTTCAAATAAATTGTTTATATTTGTCTAAGCATACAATATTAACTCCCCATTACTGGAGACAAATATCCATTCTTTTAAAGATGCCATACATTCTTTGATGAAAGGAGATAGTGAATGCTTAAATTAATATGGGAGGATCTTTACCTGCTTCTCATTGCTTTCAGGACAGAGGGTCGATGGCATGAGTGGCACATAAGGACCACAAGATGCTCCTTGAGTCTGCCCTCCATTGTGTAGATGTGTCCACCACATCAGACACTTGACACTCCACGAACACTGTTTGTTTACTGCCAAGAAGTCTTAGCTCAGGCGGTCATTGTGTCTTCCCTTTTCCCTCATGCTAGTGTCAAGCTTTTACATCTTTGAATATTATATTTCTTCTGATTCATAGCACAGTATCTGGCATATGTGGACCATTGATTAGTTGAAGGAAGCTTGAAGATGGTGTATCTTATAATATACTGTGACATTTTATCTCCTCAGATAATTATGTGCTTCTTTATTTACTTTTTTTTTTGGTTTTTCAAGACAGGGTTTCTCTGTGTAGCCCTGGCTGTCCTGGAACTCACTCGGTCGACCAGGCTGGCCTAGAACTCAGAAATCCACCTGCCTCTGCCTCCTGAGTGCTAGGATTAAAGGAGTGCGCCACCACGCCTGGCCTTTATTTACTTTTAAGATCACTAAGTGTACTGTGAGTTTTCAGTTTGTCTTTGTGTAATGTAGTACTTAGAATATGGTAGGAAATTATTAGGTTACTGAGTGAATGGAAGATTTGAAGTTTTGAATTAATGCATATTAGAAGTCAACCAAAATTGTCTTTGTCCATCCTGTAAAACGTGAATTTCACATGTATCTTTCATACTGCATTATTTATAGATGCAGAGGCAGTGTTTTTTTTTTTGGAATGTATTTTTGTGGGTAGGTGGGAGGCAGGGAAAGAAGCCCAGGCAAGTTAATGGATAATCTACAAAGCGGAAGTTTACACCGAGCAGAAGAGAACAGAACCTGCCAGGTTTATTTCGGTGCAGATCCAGTGCCCCTCTGCACTGGTGGTAGTTGAGAACCTTGCTGCTCTGAGACACTCATGGGAATGCCTTGTCTCCTAGAGATGGATGGGCCTTGAGTATGTGATGTCTGAGCAGTCTGCAAGGACTGAGCCAACTGATCTAGTTCAAGCCATGATGGTTTCCTTTTGCTGTTAACAAAGTCCACTCTCAACATTTACCCCTGACCCCTGACCCCATCATAGCTCTTTCTTGTTTTGTTGCTATTTTATTTGTGGCTTTATAGGGTAGTATCAAGAAATAGCACTATCAGTCTTTGTTAAAAATACCCTTCCCTTCTGAGTACTTGAAAAAACTCAGCCCCTTTGCACTAAAGACTGAACGCTTGCTCAGCTGCTCCACACCCCGAACCGTTCCGTGTGAGTGGCCGCTACATTTGGGCCAGCTAGTTTTCAGGTTTTTTTTTTTCTCCCAGTTCCTGTTGGGTTTCGACACTTATTTCCTGACCATGGGATGGGACACAGAGGAGTTTGAAAAGGTGGCTTTCCAAAACTGTGGCAATAAACCCTGCAGAGCTGTGGGGGTTGGCATCAGGACACTGACTGAATTCCAGGATTTGGGGAGGAAGCAGAGGGAGGGACATCCTGAGGTGGTAGGCGGTGAATGCAGGGTTCAGGAGGGCATGGGACACTGGCAGTACTTCACCCTCCTACTTACTTGAGAATTAATTGGATCTGGGGGAAGCAAGCTTTGACAGTGTAACTGCATAACGAGCCAGGAATTTCCATTCCAGAAGGGTCCGATGAGTCATGTTCAGGGAGTCACCTGCTTTAAAACATTATTGCTACTTGATTGATAGAGATCTGAGCTTCCAGATAAATCCTCGGGCCATTTAGAAAAGGCAAAATGAAAGGGTTTTTGGAACTCATCTCTATTCTGTATGAGCAGCTTACTCCGCGGCTCTTTGTCCTTTAGCAGGAAAAGTTTTAATGAATCACGACATGCTTTACACAATCAAGAAGTGCTTTTAAGCACAGACCAAGAGGATCAAATATTTATTCTCCATCTGTATTCAGGAAAGGATGAGTGTACAGTTTGTTTTTCTGTCAACAGGAAAGAGTGAATTGATAGCTTCTGGGGGCCGGGCTGGCTCTGTGTCCGTAAGCGGAGGATTAGGATTTGTCTGCCCTGCAGAGGACAGACAGCATTTGGACTAGACATAATCCGATCGTATTACAATACAAGGCCATTCGAGTCCATTCAATGTCCAGTGACTGCAAATACCTCCTAGTCACTGATTGGTCCAGGAAAGAGCATTAAGAAAAAAAGATAATGAGTCTTAATCCAAATCCTCAAACCCCAACATCTGCGGCTTCAAATGAGTTTTCTTTGAGACTTTAGACTGGGCACCATGTGCCTTCCAAGTGAGAGATGGAACTCTATTTTTCTTTACTTCCCCAAAGAGGAACACCTAGTTATTTTCTTCTAATCTGAGTTTTCATAGCTCATATCTCTTCTAGAATAAAACAGAGAAACCGTGAACACCTTAGTGTTTTTGTTTGAAAGCAGACAGGCTGTTGTTTGAAGCAGAGTTAGTGAGCATTCTCATGATACCCCAGGGACCAAAGGTCACAATCCAGAAACCTCCGGGCAGACAAGCACAGCACACATGTTAACTTACTTAATGGTCATATTTTTATCTGATTAAAAATTCCATAACAGAATTATGAGGCTGGGGTTTAAATGTTAGAGAACCAAATGTTGTTTTGGTGTGTGATTAAAACGTAAAGTACACTAAAATAAAGAAGCAAAAACCAAACAACAATAGCAAGAATAGGTGTGAGTTGTGGTCACAGTGAGCTTTTAAAGTGCCCGCTGTGATCATATGCGAATCACAAATTTGATTTTCTTCTTATCTGGAAATTCCTAGATTTATTGTTACTCTAGCAAGGATTTAATCAGTGTTCATTCTCTGTTCGGTGTCTCACTAATTCCTTTATTCATACTGAATCTGTGCAGGGGGAATATTGTGCCGTTCTGTGTGGGATATTATAAAGAGTAGAAAACACAAGCAGCAACTTAATAAATGTCAGAGATTTAGTTTTGTAGCTAACATATTTGGTTAACTATCAAAATCCTTCTTCTTTTCCAAATAATTACTACCATTTTCCAACCATGCGGACTGAGTAACAGATGCCCGCACCTTCAGAAGAGTCCCTTCATTGTAAGCCATCATGTGCGCTATCTTCAGTACCTGGGGTAGGAGGGGTAATTCTCCCTCTGGTAACAAATGAAGCTGTTGCCTTAGAGGTGACTAGAACCTTGCAAAGATTTTCTAAAAGCCTCAGGCTGGATACAACACCTGCGCTCAGCAGGCTGGTGAGCAGTTGGCCTTGGTGACAGGATAGCCGGATGGTCAGAGTCTCTGGTTACCTGAAACAGTAAATTTCCTTTATTGCTTGAACCTTTGAGTTGGTGTTTTAATTACTTGCAACCAAAGACCCTTAAACTAATACACTATTTGAAAATAATTGAGAATCCCTTGATTTATAAATATTTGAAAGCCTTTATTTATAAATATTTGAAAGCGTTAGAGCTAACGCTTAGAATAGATGTTCTCACTGGCATCTACAGGGTCTGTGAATGGTGAGTGAGTAAGTGGCTTCATCAAGCTAGCTGTGTGATGGTGTCACTTATGAATTAACTGGAGTACAGTGAGTTGGATTATTATTATTATTATTATTATTATTATTATTATTATTATTAAGAAATTAGCATGCTCTCCAGTGAGCAATGGCCAAAGACTTAAGGTCTGAGTATTAAGTGAAGGAAACAGAAGTAACAGTAAAATATAAAAGAAACAACTAGAAGCAGCAGAGATCCATCCAGTCAGAATGCCTCAGAACGGGAAAGACAGTGGGAATGGACAGGATGGAATGGTGAACACAGTTTTGACAAAAACAAACAAACAAACAAACAAACAAAAAAAACCAAGGAGTCCAAAATGAGCTTGGCTTAGTGGCTTTGGCTGACCTGGCAAAGATAAGGATAAAGTTAAGTTTATCTAGCCTTAGCAAGCAACTCTATCCTTGTCTATAATGAAGATGTCCCCCTCTGTGAGTTTCACCGTCGTAAAGCATCACGTATTCTGATGCCATATTCTGTGGTGATAGGATTGGGTTGGTGCATACAGGATCCCACAGGACAGCCGGTCTCCTCCTCCCCTCACTTGCTCTCTCACCACACTGGGGTTAGTCAGCTGCAACTTTTCTTTAGCTGGCGCGAAGCTGCCTTGTGGTTCTCTATGAATCCAAGTGCCTGAGTGCTGCCACTTCCTGAGTCCCTGGAAAATGACAGAAGCCATCCAAGAAGAATGTTTTTCAAACCCTGGCTGAAACCAGCTTTCCCCCTCTCCCTTACATCATTCCAAATTAGATAATTAAAAAGAAGTCTCATGTCTTCAAAGCCCCATTTTCAGAAAATTTTACAAAGAGCCCAGGACTGATATTGTGCTTTGTAAGTAATTGATATTGATGGCTTATTTTTATAAGCCCAGAATTCTGTTTTTATGTGCTCCTCGTGTGTATGTATGTGTGTGTGTGTGTGTGTGTGTGTGTGTGTATGTGCATGTGCGCATGCACAAAAAATAATTCTTGAGTGGAAAACTATGCAATGATTAAGTTTTTACTGACCTGGCTTCTTTGTCCTCTCACTCAAGGAGCAACATCTGGGTTCACTATATTTCCTATGTTTATTCCTAGATGGGAACTACATGATAACTGGAGTTGCAGATTAAAATCAGAAGGCAAGGGGAGGCCTTTTCTTAGGGTTTGTGTGTGGCGATGACATTCAGGCTGCAGTGATCTTTCTGACACCTTCTGTGCATGGAAAGGCTCTGCTATATTGACTCGATACCTTGGTCTATGTGTAAGTACTACAATTAGGACTGTACTGAATCAGAATTTTTATATCATTTTTAATCATTATTATCTCATGAAATTTTCAACATTGAAGTACTTTACCAAAATAAGTTGGTTGCATAGGTCTGTGGCCCCCTGTTAAAAAAACAACAACTAGTTGCTAGGGAAGTGATACACTTTATGACCTTAATTTAAGGACTCAAAACAACAGAAGAATCTCATATTAGGAAGATACATCATTAACAGGGACAGAGAGCATCTTATTTGGAAATGAAAGCTGCAAAAGGGGACAAAGCCAGTGTTTGCCCACTGTTTCCCATTGCCCTGGGTAAACCACTGTGCTCATTGGAACTTTATTTAATTTATTATTTCAGTATAGTATTCATTTTAGGAATCTATTATGTAGGAAATTACTTTCTTTCATGGAAAGCCAAGATTTTAAATTGCTTAAATAATAAGAATTCTGTAAGGCTCCTTTGGAGGGGACCATTTTTCCTCAAAAAGAGAAACATAATGAACTTTTTTTTTTTTTTTTAAAAAAAGAGACTTAATATGCAATAAAACGACACACCACACTGACTTTTAAGCATATGTAGTTGTTAAAAGCTATTTTAGTAGTGTGTTTCTGGATGCTGTAGGAGTACTCCCTCCTTGCATTCTGTTTTGTCACATTAGTGAAACTCAGTTATAACGTATACAGTTTAATTAACATAATAAGAATTAAGATGTATTCTTTCTTGGCCCATGAGAACTACAATCAGGATGGTATTGGGAACACTAGTGTGTCAGGCCAGCAACAAGAGTGTAACTATATAGTCACTCTTGGATCAAGTTCCCCTTGACAAACAAGTAAATTGAAGAAAGATTAGTACCTAACTACACACACACACACACACACACACACACACACACACACACAGAGTATGTATTATAATATATGCATCTGCTTTTTATATACACACACAGACAATTTGTACTCCTGTGTCCTGTGTTGACAGTTGGGAATTTGTCTGTTGGCCAGCTGTAGCGTGACTTGAAGATTCCCTGTAAAGTTTGGCAGTTATTCCTTGAATTCATACCTTGGGTAGCAAAAGGAAAAAAAAAAAAAAAAGAAAAACAGTTGCTCCAAGTTCCATTTACCATCTTGTGTTAAGGAAAATATGTTAAATTGGAAACTGTGCATTTAGAATAGACATGGAGAAAGAGTGGTAACTGGCTAGATGTTGGTAGTTAAGGACTTCATTGGATTCTCCATTCTTAACTCCCCTTTCCCAGATTTAAACTTCACCCTGAAATAAAGTGTCCACCAGTCATGCTTTTATAAAACCATGAGTTCCTTTTTACAATAAACAGACCACCAAAGCTAGAAATATAGCTACGGATGTTCAAGAAGATACTTAAAGAATAGAATTATATGTCAAAATTATATACTACATAAAAATGCACCAATACAGCGCCAACACCAGCTCATCGCTGACCACAGCAGACAGAAAGCCATCAGCCCACCTTCCAGTTTGTTGAACTTCCTGGTTCCTTTGAAGTCCCAAGCCAAAAGGGAGTAAGAATTAAAGAGAAACTGGATACCCAGAGATAGTCTTTAAGAAAAATAAGGCAATATGACATTTGACTGTAGGCGTAGAGTGAATTGTGGGTATTTTTAAACGTGCATATATTTATAAACATATGTCTGAGATGCTGGGAGGAAACACAGAGAAGTAATACCGTGTTTTAGAAAGACTCACCACCTTTGTTTCTTTCCATCCTAGAAGAAGCTTTTGCAGATGCAACTGTGGGGAGGGATGGTGACTATGGGTACAGTCGATGTTTCTTAGGGTTCATGATACAATAAGCATTACAATAAGCATTAAAGCAAGCATTTAGGCTGAGAACTTTCCCTTTTCTGATAGCTAATCTCCGTTGTCAGTTGGATTGGATATAGAATCATTGAAGAGTTTGATGAGACTCACCGTTAGGTATGCCTATGAGGATACCTCCAGAGAAGATGCGCTAAGGGAAGAAGACCACCCTGATTGTCACTGGCGCATTCGGGATAGGCTGAGGGGCTGTATACTGAAGGCTAGTGTAAAAGTGGTGCTAGGTCTCTCCTTTTCTCTGCTTCCTGATTGGTCAGGAAGGAAAGTACTGTCTGCTGCCCCACACTCTGCCGTCACGATGTGCAGTGAAGTGACCATGAACTGAGATCTCTGAGACCGTGAGCCAAAGCAAATTGCTCTTCTTTTTATGTGTTTTCTAGCTATTCAGAAGTAAGAATAGTTAAAGCATCATCCTTTCCTTTAAGCATTCAATGGTGAGGGGCTGTAGCGTCTCACTACTCTGTCGCCTCTAACTCAGCTCTGGAGAACAAGACAAAATGAACTGACCCGAGGGGTACTGTACACACTGAAATAAAAGACATTGGTCTGCATACCATGCCAGTGTTTCATGGTACTTAGTTTTAAATGTTCAAACACTTCTGCTCACAGTGTGTTTTATGTTTATGTGTAATTCATACTATCAAGAGATTTAGCCCTAATTAGTCAAAAATTACTTCAGTTGAACTTGAATTTAAAATGAAATGTTTAATCAATATACACTGATCAATTATAATACTTATTTAAAGAGCCATTTAGTGAGGGAGAATAATTAGAGCAGGCCATTTCAAGCTGAAAGAAAAAAAAGCATCTTGCTTGCATATGAACATTTAGCAATTGACTGAAGTCCAGAACTGGATACCAAGTCATTTTGGTGCATTCTTCACATATAATTTATAGTGGATGTTTTTGAGACACGCAGAAGGAAAGGCAGGTTTTAGTAAAAGTGTACTGTCATAATTTTCAGAAAGCTCTTTCAACACACAGGAGTCAGAGATTTGGAAGGCTCCCGGGTTCTTCCAATACGTGTGGACTGAGTCACACACATGTGCTCACACACATACACAGGCCTCTGTCTTTCCCCAATAAATTCTTGCCTTTTCAAGCTGGCATATACAAGTGATTCCCTCAGTCAAATCAGGGCATACAGTGTAAAAATGTGTGTAGCCACCAGAGCACACACATACTTCCTCATGGACACACAGATACACACACTCAAGGCAACATGTGCACATAATGATGTAGGCACACACAGAGTCAGTCACGCCAGCATACCCATGTGGATCCATTCAAACTGTCGCAGTATGCTACAACACATGCACTTCCCCCCATACACACACACACACACACACACACACACACACACACACACGGGAGGGGAGGGAAGAAAGACTAGCCACACAGCAAAGTTTAAGCTTCCTTTCTCTCTCTCTTTACACTATTTTATAATGGAGTTCTGATTTTTTTTGTCCTGATCTTGGACTTAGAAGTGGCTAGTTCATACTACTTACTTCGTGCAGTTATATTTGGGATGAGACTGATGGTCTTGGTGATGCCTCATTTCTTATTACATTCTTATCTCTGTGAACCCCTCTTTCTCTGGATGCCAAGGGAGTTAAGCAAGTAGACAATAAAGTTACTTTGTGTCCTATTTGTGAGGTTGCGGGGTTAGAGGAAAGCTAGACAAAAACTACATGAGATTTGAAAACATCTTCTTTGCTTTGTCATAGCACAGACAGTGTTCTTGTGTATTTGCATTCAATGGTTGTCCTTGGCTAGCTTGAAAAACATGTGTGGCTGGTGAGGTAGGTCAGGAGGGGACTTGAATTGGGTTCCCAGCACAGCTGTCTCATGGCAGTCTGACATTCCAGCTCTAGGAGACGCCTTCTTGCCTCTGTGGGCACCACATGCACATTCACAACAGCCCCACAAGCTATACACATATTAAAAAGAAAATATTAAAAAAGAAGTGGCGTGTAATGAGGCAGCAATATACCTTAGCATCTCAATAAGAGACTGGAGCTGAAAGCATGTCATTGGCTGCCCTTATGGAATTGAGAGATGGGTTTTACGCGTGAATGTGTAGTGGCAAATGTGTGTTCTTCTACTTGCAACAGAGCTGAGGTGTCCACTGCCCTTGATGGTGAAAATTCCACTTTTGTGTGAAGGATTGGAAAGCACTGTCTGGAACACACCATGTGCCAAGCCTCTTCAAGGGAATCTGGTGCTCGTCCTTGTGGGACATTGTTACTAATGAATAAAGGGGAGGAAATCTCCCATAAATCACGTAGTCTGGTAGTGCACTGATTGTAAAAACAGCATTGACTCGAGGGAACGGCACTTAGAACGAAGCCCGTTCTATCCTGGAAGGAATGGTAACTGCTCAAGGTCATTTTACCCGGCCCCTATCTTGAGCTTCATAGTTGAACGTAGAAGATAGGCAGACATTTCTACTTGAGGGAGCCTCTGTTGGTTGTCTCAGAGAAAGTGTTTCTGTCCCATCTGGAGACCTGAGCAGAGGATGCTGTCCTACTGGCTGGGTGCCATGGAAGGCCTTATGGCTGACAGGGCGTTGGCTTTCATTGTGAAGAGAATAGTTTGTCAGAGAGTCAGAGCAGAAAGCACTGACTTGATCTGACCTACCCATTTTAAAGAATTTGTCTGGTTACTATGGAGGACATAGACAGTGAGGGACAGAGCTGATGGGAAAGCTGTCACTGAGGACCAGTGGCTAGCAGTAACTGGGAAGTGATGGGGAGCCGTTATGTCCTGGAGTTATCTTGAACACTGGATAAATAAAACATACAGCTCCATCCCTAACAGGCATGTCTGGAGACCTGCGGGTGATGACTTAAGCCTCCAAATAGAATATTCAGATGGGTGGAGTTCCCTGCTGGCTGGGTTTTAACTCGGGAGGAAGAGTACATAGGGGTCTGCTGATGAACCACTCGGTAATAATGAAAACACAATGGGAAAATCCTAATGGGTTCAAGTTTAGGCAAGAGATTGATACTGCAGGCCCATGTGTGTGCACGCCTGCATGTATCCTGTGTGCTTTATTGAGACTGCAGGCTTATGTGTGTGTAAACCTGCATGTGCTTTATAAACTGTCCGTGTGTTTAAGTCAGGAGCCTGGATGAGGGAATGTGGGGAAGATGTTTAGAGACTACACCTCAGAGGTCTTTAAAACTCACAGTCAGGCATGGAGTGCACTAACAGAGAGGAGTGTGAGGTGGATACAGTAGAAGTACCAATGGCAACAGTGGCCCAGAAGAAAATGAGTTATGTTCATGACACAGAGTGATTTCTAATTGTGTCATAGACTGATAAGGTAGCAAATAATCCTAAGACTGAGAACTGGCCCCTGATTCTCCAGTGTAGAAGACATTCATGTTTGAGAAATTTGGGGTGAATAAAAGAATCTAAGTCAGCAAATCAAGTAAATAACAACAACAAAAAAAATGGCATAGCTTTGCTAATAGAATAGTTTTATGGTAAATACGATAATAATTGCTTTTGAGTCCCCAAACTGAATGATTTGATAATCTGTGTGCACACACACATGCACACGCATGTTCATGTTTATGTGCACCTGTGTGTAGGTGCACTTGCATATGGAGGTCAGAGGGTAACCTTGGGTGTCCTTCCTCAGGATGTATCCACTTTGGTTTATGATACAGGGCTTCTCACTTTGGCTCAGATTCTCCCAGTAGGCTAGACTGACTGGCCAGGGAGCGCAGGGGTCTTCCTGTCTGCCTCTGTAGTATTGGGGTTCTAAGTTGCACTACTGAAACTGGCATTTTACCAACTTAGCGCATTCCTAGCTACAATTTCATATCTCCATGAAATTTGTATTTAGAAAGACAAATAGGACTATTCTCTCCTGTGATTTTAGTTACCCCCCCCTTCTGTTTCCCTCTCTTAATCACCACCATTCATCTGTGCTCACCTCGGTCTCAGCCGACGAGCCTGTACACAGCGAATGTTGTAGAAGTATATGCCTGTAAGGTCCAGTGTTCTGCTTTTAGTAGCTGTGGGACAGCCTGCCTGTATCCATCCCCCGTTCTGTGCCGTCCTCTTGCAAGTACCAAAGGGATGATGGCCTTCTTGTAAAGCTCTCTGCGGCTACTCTGAGATGGTCCCATCCCTGCTTATCGCAGTGACACCCACTGTTCAGCTCTCAAGCTTGCATGCGGCCTGTTTTTCATGTGCTCATTAACATATTAGTCACATTTTTTTTCCATCTTACGACCACAGGCAGTTTGTATTCCCATCAAAACAATAGTGATGTGGCAGAGCATTTGAAAGGAAATGAGGAATGCAGACTGCAGTGACTGTTGATGATCTGACTTCTCAGAGATGATCATTATTTGTGTTTACGCTCAGCTATTTCTCTGTATGTTTTTGATAAAGATCCAAGTGTATCTGGACCTTAAAATTTTCCCTTCTATTTCTCTAGTGTCACATTGCAGCGCTCTCCACATACCACTAGATAATTTGAAAATAGCTGCTTTAATAGCTGGACTGTGTGACACTGTGCTTGTGGTATGATTTATATGTTCATTCCTTATTGGAGTTTTTTTTTTTTTAACCTAGTTTCTATTTTTGGTATAAATAAAACTAGGGTGAATTTCTTTGTACATAAATCTCTTACTATATTTAAGATTATTTTCCAGTTCCTAGCAGAAGAAGATTGCTGAGTCAGAAGATCTGTATGTTTTCATGGCTCTTGCTAGATACTGCTTTCTTCTAATAAAATGATTCTGCCACTTTCTGTGCTTGCTGGGAACTTTAAGTGTGTTCTCAGAGTCTCTTCAGTGTTGAGGACTTCCTAAGAAATTGCTTTTGAAATCCTCTTTGCTAATTGGGCAGTTTAGTGTCACTGCTTAAACATACTTGATCACTAAAGGACACACATTACTTTTTTATGTTTGTAGGGGTCATTTATTTTCCTTTCTAATGGATTTCCCTTCGTGTTCTTTACCCGTCTTCCATGCCCTCCACTGAAGTGGAATGTGCTTACAGTTTTTGCTGACTTCCAGAATTTAACACATGCCTTTTGACAACCACTTGTCTGTAATATTTAATATATATATTACATAGATATATACATATTTGTAATTTGTAGCCTTTTACTTCTATACTTCCATTGACTTAAAGATCTTAGGCAATCAAACAATTTAAAATTAAATTAGTGTGGGAGTCATAGCCCCTAAAGAGGCTGAACCAGACATGTGGAACTGGTATGCGATGATAGTAAAGAATGGAATGGGGACAAACACTCAAAATTAGGAACACTGTTTGAATTAAATTCCATACCATGTGCTTAAATGTGTCTCCAGGTTATTAAGTGCATTGGTCGATTTCTTATCACTGGGACAGGAAACCTGAGAGAAATGTTTTAAAGGAAGATTTATTTATCATGGCGCACACGGTTTCTGAGTGCCTAGTCCAGGGTTGCTTGGCCCACTGTCCTTAGAAAGAACATCATGTGCTAGAAGCACATGGAAGAGAAAACGTTCAGCTCGTGATAGACAAGAAGCAGAAACAGAGATATAGGAAGTGACACAGTAATACAATATGGGACATGACCCCAGGGACCTACGTCCTTCAAGTAGGCCTCATCTCCTGCCTTTTACTACTGCCTTAGTTAGGGTTTTACTGCTGTGAACAGACACCATGACCAAGGCAACTCTTATAAAGGAAAACAGTTAATTGGGGCTGGCTTACAGGTTCAGAGCTTCAGTCCACTATCATCATGGTGGGGAAGCATGGCAGCATCCAGGCAGACATGGTCTGTAGAAGAAGCTGAGTGTTCTACATCTTGGTCCTCAGGTAGCAAGGAGAGACTGCGTGCTGCACTAGGTGGAACTTGTACACGTGTGAGACCCCAAAGCCCACCCCCACAGTGACATACTTCCTCCAAGGCTACATCTACTCACACCTCTTAGTAGTGCCACTCCCTATGGAACAAGCATTCAAACACATGCGTCTATGGGGGCATTCCTATTCAAACCATCACAACTATCTCCCTACAATGCCATTGTTGTAGGAGTCCACCAAGGGGTTAATCATCTCCGAATCTGCCATCACAAACAAACCCAGAGCTCAGCTCTATTAAGCCCCTAGGTGTCTCTCAGTCCAGTGGACAGTGAAGATTAACCATCAAGTGTGGATTCAAAGGCTAACATACGGAAGAGCACATGAATAAGTTTCAGTGGATATTTATAAAGGTAGGGGGCCCAGAGACATGTCATGAAAATTGCGACTAACTGGAAAGCAGTCATGTAAAAACTCGCAGGGGAAATATTCAGGCTACATAGAAGTTATTAATTTATAAATAATGTAATGGAGGACTCCTAGGAGCCAGTTTGAAAAGTTCCAAATAGACTATGGATCAAAGATCGGGAAGGGATAACTTTAAAAAGCAGCAACTAATAACACTTTTCAAAGCCTAATATCATTAATTTTCAAAAAATGCAAAACAAATGCAAGTATATAGAAATACATACTGCACACATATATGGAAACAATGTAATCATGATTAGCTGGTCAGAATTTCCAGGTATTATATTACTTTACTGAATCAGCACTGTCAATCAATGTAACAATTTTTTAAAAACTATTATAATTAGGTGTTATGGGAGGAGTTCTAAGACTGGCTTTTAGAGCTAAGTAGTTAAAAGAGAAATTTTTTTATAATCTTTGGTTTTAGGTGCAGAGTTTCCTATTAAATAATTGAAATATTTTGTAGGCTGTAGAAATGGTAATGATAGTGGGTATTTATACTGATTGAAATGGAGAAAATGCTTAATACAAACAAAAACTTCCAATCACAAAGGGAACATGCTTCATTTCATATAGTAATCAAAGCAGAATTTTGACATAAACACATACTTAGGTCACATAAAATACAACCAAAGTTTTCCTTGGTGATGGTGAAACCCATGTTTTCTTATTTTCTCATGCATTTTTAACTTGATGAGTTTCTCACTTCTCTCTCACATTTGGTAACTACAAAAGTAGATGTCATTTACATTTTTAAGATCTGTTTTTGTTTTAAAAATCATTTTTCCCTGTGACTAAAGCATGCCTTTATAAAACAGTGACCTTGACAACAATTTGGCATTTAGGGGTATACTGGAGAGACAGCTCAGCTGTTCAGAGAATGCATATTCCTCCAGAGAAGGCAGGGCAGGGCTCACCACCCACACTGAGGGGCTCATAGCTACCACAGCTTCAGCTCCTGGGTATCTGAAGCCCCTGGCCACCGAGGGCAGCTGTATACACGTGCAGGTACTAACATCCACAAACGCACATAATTTGTTACATTTTAAAATTAATAAAATCTCCTTCCATTTGGAATTTACTTAATTCATGGTTCCACATGAGACTGTTTATCTCCCTAAATAGTCAGCATTTAAAATACCGAGCATGGGCTTTGAGATTACTTATTAGGTAATGACTTGGTACCTGGCACTCCTTACCAAAGATCACCAACTCTCTTCTGTGGAAGTCTCTGTCTGGAGACCATTTGGTTCTCCATTTAAATATCTGCCCCATGATATCATTCCACTGTTTTAATTATTATGCCTGTCTTATGTCTAACTACTGATAGGACACTTGGTTTAGTTTTACTTTATAAAGAAAATACTTACAGATTTGTTTTCCAAATTGATTTTAGAACCAGAAGTTTAAAGTCATTTCCTCCTGCTTCTTAATCAAGGTATATTGAATAGATGCTTTTTTTCTGAATAATTCAAGGCTATGATTACTTATGAATCATCAGAAATCATTAGTTATCCAGATAAGATAGATTCTTTGCTCATGTTACAAATGTCTCTTGATTATAAGATTTTCTAAAATTTCTGTGATAAATTTGCATTTTGTAATATTTTTCTTCAGTGATCCTTCCAGATGTTTTTAATCTCTTTAAAAATAAATCCCATCTGTAGTAGAATACACAGTTCAGTTTTTTTTATCACTTGTGTAAAATAAAATCAAATGACTGAACTCTGTCCCTTCTATATTGATTTTTCTAAGATGTTTTATATACATTGCCTCTCTCAGTCATGTTTAGTGTATTTCCCTTTTAAAGTTTCATTTTTAGTTGATATAAACAGTAATTACATATATTTGTGGGTTTTGATATCTTTCAATACATGAAAAAAATTAGCATGTCCAGCTCCCCACGTTTTTATTATTTTTTTTGTGGTGAGGAATTTATTGTACTTTTGTTTTTCTTTTCTTTTTTCTTTCTTTCTTTCTTTCTTTCTTTCTTTCTTTCTTTTTCTTTTTCTTTTCTTTTCTTTTCTTTTCTTTTCCTTTTTTTTTTTTTTTTTTTTTTTTTTTTTTTTTTTTTTTTTTTTTGGTTTTTTGAGACAGGGTTTCTCTGTGTAGCCCTGGAACTCACTCTGTAGACCAGGCTGGCCTCGAACTCAGAAATCCGCCTGCCTCTGCCTCCCAAGTCATTTTTATTTTCAAAGCACATTGTTTTAATTCTGTCCAGCTTGTCCAACAGAACACCTGAGCTCCTTCCCCTCCCTGACTGTAGCTTTCTGTCTGGTAGCATCCCCTGTACAGGTGATAACCACCACTCACCCTTTACGCTGTTTCTCTGAGTTCAACCCCTTTATGTTCCACAGATAAGGCAGATCACGTGACATTGTTTCGCTGGGCTTAGCTTGTTTCCTTTAACGTAGTGTCCTTTAGGTTCAGGTGCATTATTATAAATGACAGAATTTCCATATTTAAGACGAGTAGCATTTAGTTGTGTATAGGTACTACATTTGCTGATGGACATTTGCTTATCTTGGCTACTGTGGTTGGTCCCTTCAGCTCATGACTTCATTTCATTTGGATGCAGACACTTTAGGGGCAATGCTGGGTCCTATGGTGATTTTATTTTTAGTTTTTTTTTTTTTTTTTTTTTAAAGCATTCTTCATACTGTTTTCTAAAACATTCGTGCTAATACTACCAGCTGTGTATGAGGGGTCTGTTTTTTCCACATCTTTGACAACATTTGTTAAATGTTACCTTTTTATTCATGGCCGATCTAAACATGTGTGAGATACTCCTTTGTGCCTTGATTTGATTTTCTGTGATTAGGAATGTTGGGTTTTTTTTTTTGTTTTTTTTTTTTTGATATTGTTCGCCATATTTTGTCTTCTTTTTAGAAAAGTCTATTCTAGATCACTGCCCATCCTAATAGTTTTATGTCTCTGAATAGTTTGAGTTCTCTGCATATTATTGAATATAAGCCCTTTAAATGATGCATGATTTGGAAACAGTTTTTACCAGTCTGTGAGTCTGTGGCTTTGTCCTTACTCCACTAATGGTATCCGGTGCTGGATCCCATTTATCTGGTGGTGGGCGTGGTGATGGTGGGTGTGGTGGGTGTGGTGGGTGTGGTGGGTGTGGTGGGTGTGGTGGTGGTGGTGCTTTTCCTCTTCCTTCTTTTTCTTCTTCCACTTCTCCTTTTCCTTCATTTTTCTTCCTCTGCCTCCTCCTTTTTCAACTGTGTGCTCTGACACCATTTCTAAAAAAAATCTCCGCTCGTGTCTATGCTATGGAGTCTTTGATCACCTTTTTCTCGTAATTTTATAAATTTATATCTCATGTTTAAAGCCTTTAGTTACTTTGAGTTGATTCTTGTGTCAACAGTGAGGTAAAGGTCCGTTTTCACGCCTCTGTATCTGGATTTCTCGTTTTGTTTGTCTTTAGTACTATCAAATTTTTGAGACAAGAGAATGAATGTCCCCTCCAGTGTGTGTTCTTGGCAACTTTGTAAAAAAAAAAAAATCACTTGAGCATAGATGTGTAGCTTTCTTTCTTATGGATGGAATGGAAGAGACCCAAGAAAGGGTGCATTCTCTTCAACTCATAAATTTGATAGTTGCTCCTTTTGCATGCAAGTATGAAGAATATGAGAATATGGGTAGATGACAAAGGCAGAGAAGAGTCGATAGACTTGGTGAAGCCCAGGTTTTCTTCTTGGTGCTGAGTTCTGTGCCTGCTGTCCTTCTTCACGAGTCAGAATTTGACTTAGGTCACTCTTTGGCAGACACTTTGGTGGTAGAACTGAAGGCAGAATAGTGGGCCAGTAAACTCGCATCGCAGCATAAGGTGAATTTTAAGTCTGTGAGGTTTTCTTTTTGTTCTCTTTATCTGGTATTATAGAGGCACTGATCTTAGCCTCACAGTTATTAACCTATTTCCAGTTCATTAATCCTGAATGGCATTTTACCTCATGCATGGAAGAGAAACTACCAATTCTCTATAAAAATGTGGGTAAAGCATTTGTGTGTTTTACCTGCTGTTATCTTTCCTATCATAAAGATTGTCACATCAGGCTAGACAAGGTGTTGGTATTATTTTTGTAGATGATTTGTCGCTAATTTTATTTTCCTGTTTATCATAATACATATTTGGGTATTCTTATTTGTTGTTTTATGCAACACTATAATGTTATTGCTGCAGTAGAAACAATTTATTTGCTGAGTCTCTAAAGCAAGATAGAACCCATCAAAGTTAAGGACCCAGACACAGCAACGGATGCTTCTGTAAAGGTATTTTTTTTCTCCCAAAAAAGGGCTTTGATGAAATATATGCAAATCACCCCCTTGTCTTTTATTTTTGGAATATTCTTTGTTATACCACATTTCCTTTGTTTTTGTATGTTATTATGAACAGCTTTAAATAGAGAGAGAAGTTTATAAACTAGCTTACCAGCAAGCACCTGCTATGCCATTTTATTAAGTATCAGCAGTTTTACCTTACCTATGCTTTTGTAAGGTCAGCCCACTGTTACAGATCCAGCCAAAGCGCCTGTGTGTTGATACTGGGTGTCTTCCTCTGTCACTGTCTACCTTAATTTTCTGAGGTACCTAGAACCAACCAGTAGGTAAAACTGCCTGGCAAATGAGCCCACAGCATTCTCTGTCTTCACCTCTTGATGTTAGGATTTGTGGCATAGGTTTCCATCTCTGGCTGGCTGGCTGGCTAGCTGGCTGGCTGGCCGGCCAGCCTGCCTTTGTTTCTTTCTTGTGGATGCTGGGATCCAGATTCAGTTCCTGTGTTTGCACATTTTAACCACTGAACCTGCCCTGCCAGTATCTCAGTGTTCTAGATGGGGAAACCTAGGTTTTCCTTATCCATAGATTGAATATAAAACGATTTGGTTTTCCACAGATCTACAACTTACATTTGGTTACAACCCCAGTAAACACCAGACCTAAGTTTGGACACAGGGTGTGTGTCTCCAAAGGTTAAGCCCTGCACCATTCAGGTTCTGTGGCTTATGAAATATGCACATTTCAAGTCATGATTCCCAGATCATGTGCACCATGTTAAAGAATGTGGGCCCGAAGAAAGAAACTGGAGTCATTTGACTAGCCTCCTGATTGTTGTGTCCCTGTGACTGGCACATGGTGATCTCTGCATTGCAGCCTAGGAATCTCTCTGACGTCGGTAGTGGCGCTGCCATATCCAGAGGTCTCAGGTCAAACATGTACTTACATTCCGGATGCTAATGGTGGTCATGGTGGTAGAAGCAATGAACTGCACGAAGATGGTAAGGAAATTAGTGATCAGACCTGCTCCCTCCCCCCACCCCTATGAGAATCTTGGAACAGAAAACAAGAGAAGGAAACAGCTGGAAGCAGAAAACGGTGCCGATGGCAGAGAAGGCAGAGGTGGTGGTGAGCATGTGTGTCAACTAAGTACATCTGACCAGACCTTGTTCCTCGCTACAGATCTGAGCTGAATGGTCGGCCCTCAGATTCCTCCTCAGTCTTACCCTAACAAAGAACACCTGTCCTTCTCATTTTTAAAGACAGTTTTATTATCAAGCCCTATTGTGATGCATCACCTCAGGGAATTTTCACTCTTGACACCAAGGAGCCTGTCTAACAGATGTTCAGTTCTTTTTCTCTTTTTTTAAAATTATTTATGTTACATCCTGATTGCAGCTTCCTCTTCCCTCTTCTTCTCCTAGTCCCTCCCTCTCACCACCCCCATCCACCCCTCCTTCCTTTCTCCTCAGAAAAGGGGAGGCCTCCCATGGATATCAACCAGCTTTGTCATATCAAGTTGCAGTAAGACTAGGGACATCTTCTAGTGAGGCAGCACACTTAGGGGAAAGGGATCCAAAGGCAGGCAACAGAGTCAGAGAGAGCCTCTGCACCTGCTGTTAGAGTTCCACAAGAAGATCAAGCTGTACTGTTGTTACATTTGGACAGAGGGCCTAGGTCAATCCCACGTATACTCTCTGGTTGGAACGTTCAGTCTCCATGAGTCCCTATAGGCCCAGGTTAGTTGACTCTTTAGGTTATCTTTATGGTGTCGTGACCCCTCTAGAACCTTTGATCATTCTTCTTCCTCTTCTGCAGGATTCCCCAACCTCTTCCTAATGTTTGGCTGTGGGTCTCTGCATCTGTTTCCATCAGTTTCTGGGTGAAGCCTCTCTGATGACAGTTACTCTAGGTTCCTGTCTGCAAGAAGAGCAGAATATCATTAACAGTGTGAGGTGTGTGCCCCCTCTCATGGCATGGGTCTCAAGCTGGGCCATCCCCTCAGTTTCTGCTCCATCTTTACCCCTGCACATCTTATATGCAGGATATATTGTAGGTCAAAGGATTAGTGCTGGGTTAGTATCCCAGTCCCTCCACTGGAAGTCTCCCCTGGTGACCAGAGATGGCCATTTCAGGCTCATGTCTCCCCATTGCTAGGAGTTTTAGTTGGGGTCACCCTCATAGATTCCTGGAAGTTTCCATTGCCCTAGGTTTCTAGCTCATCCCAGAGATCTACCCCCAGCCCCGTTCCAGCTGTGTCTCCCAGGACTCTTTCTGGCCATCCTCCCTGCCAACTGATGCCTCCTGTACTTATACCAACTCTCTCCCTCCCCTTTCCCCTCCCTCTATCATATCTATTCCATTTCTCTTTCTTAGTAAGATTTAAGCATCCTCCCCAGCCCCTTGTTACTTAGCTTCTTTGGGTATATGGATTGTATTTTACGGGAACTATACGCCATGGTAATCCCAGTCCGGGAAGATGTTTAGTTCTTTTCAAATGCCCCGCTACTGCTTTTTCTTTTCTTTTGACAATAGAGGCCAACTTCTTTTTTACAAGGACTTTCTTTTCGTGATTCTTCATAGGATCCAGTCTGAGACTTTGTATTCAGTAAATGACAGGCTGATAACTTCCTGATCTATTGTACTTCATATTGGGAATTTGAACCTCTGTGTTGGTTGTAGTTTTGTAATGATACTGTATAAAATATCACAGAGCCTACAACTCTCAATATGTGAGACCTCTGACATAGTCTATTATTTAAAAAAAGCATTTATGTGAAAAGTTTTTGAATTAAAAATAATTTTATATTAACATCTAATAATTGTATAGTTTTTTTTTTTAAAAAATCTTTGTTTAAATGTCAGGTAAACATACTCAAGTACACATAAAAATACTCTCAACCACTTATCATTTCTCAGGAAATCTCAGGAATGAGACTACTCCATCTCATGTTATCTTTTCTAGTTGTTGTTAACTGAGATAACACTACTTTGGGGCTATTTCATATTTATTAAGAGTGTCTTGGGGCTTGGACATATGACCCAATGTGATGAGCACTGGGTCTCTTCCAGAGGACTCAGGGTTAATTCTCAGTACTGATAGGGTGAGAATTCTCACAACTGTCTGTAACTATAATCCTAGGGGATCCAATACCCTCTTCTTGCCTCTGTAAACACTTGATCCACGTGGTACACAGACATATATGTGCGCAGACTCTTACATGTAAGATAAATATAATTAGTCTAAAACTCATAAAGAGTAGTATTACTTTAGCAGATGAGCAACTTGTGGCGTAAAGTTGTGCATCTTGGGTCATTTACGACACGCCATTACCAGCTTGCTGTGAAAACTAGATTCTAAATTGGACAAATCATACATGACTTGAGGCGAATTGTTGAAGCCTTTTGGGCGTCTGTTTCTTCATCTGTGACACATGGACAATAAAAACATTCCTCTCGATAGAGCATTCCAAAATTAAATTAATTGTGTCACTGTTGTAAAATGCTCATAAGTAGGACTCTGCAATTAAGGGTTAGCTGTGGGTTGTTATTTGGTGTTGGTTTCTAAGGCTAGAAGTGATCCAGGCCCCTTTATTCAGAGGTTTGTCTGCTAAGGCTTTTGGTTGGCAGTGAAGGGAAGCAGAATAGCAAACCTTAAAACAGACAGCGGAGCTTCATGGGGAACACTTACCAGACTCCTTCCCTGAGACCAGTCATTTTGCCTTCAGGAACCGGTCTACAGATTTGCAGTGTATGAGAGCGACTGTTCTCATTGACGGCATTCAGCTTCAAAATGGCTGTGCTGTTTAATATGATCAGAGGGTGATGTAAGGGCAGAGCATGGGCCACTCGTGGAAAATACTTTAGGAGTGATTTTTGTAAGGTTTAATTTGAGCTAAAAATTCATCTACACATCTCTAGCAAGGCAGATTTTCCCAAGACAGATGGAGGCTGTTTAAAAAAGTTGGTCGCTTGATTCTGATTGAGACTGTTTTAATTTTATCACGGGGCACTTCAAAACAAGGAATGAAATGTAAGGTAAATTATTATCTAAAATAAGCCTTTCTCTTATGACGACGTAAAAAACAGGATGTGAATTTCAGAGGGGGGGAACGCGTTGATGTTGTCAGTGAAACAAGAGCGGCTCAGCCTCAGAAGGGGCTTGTGGAGGGGTGACGTTAAGGAATGTGCCGGGTGGGGGCTGGGGGTGGCGGCGGAGATGATTTCAATTACATAATGGAACATTCCCAACGGGATGCAAAAGAGAAGGGTGTGAAGAGGGCTGCATATTTTAAAGGTTGGGATGAGCAGTGTGTGTTCTCAGGGTCTCTGCTCAGTATGGCAGCCAGCTGCTCACCTCTCAAGCGAGAAGAAGAAGAGAGGAGCTTAAGCTGAAGTGTATGTGATTTCAGCGGTCTGCACAATGAAGACTGTTAAACATGGATTTGAATTGGGTAATCTCAGTCCCCACAATACTGAAAAATGTCTTAACTGCCAATCAGCCCGAAATTTTTTTTTCCCATGCAAAGACAGAATGATGGGCCCAAGGCCTCTTATTAACTACTATTTGGTTTCCCTTGCATTTCAGCACGTCAGAGCAATTTCTTACTTGAAAGTATACGATTTCTTCCCCCAGATTCTCCCCTCCCATGACCTTTCCCTCTCCTTCCTTCAGATGCTCTATAATTTTGCGTCTCACCACTTTCCATCCCTCCTGTTCTGCGGTGCTGAGATTTCACTACAGATGTATTGGAAGACTTCTCTGGGGGGGAATAATGACATCCCTGCCTCCCGAGGCCTGCTCTCACCCTCTCACCGTGGGATGTGTGAGCCATTCATTTCGCTGCACTTTTCCTCTCAGGGTTTTCTTTTTCTTTTTTTCTTTTTTTTAATATGCCATTGTGCTACACTCTAGAGATTCAAAATTAAATAAGGCACAATTTCTGTCCTGTTTTACCATGTAGTGGTGCAAATGCCAGAAGTGATATTCTAAAAATGTGACCTGGTCCCTTGTGCAAAGAAGGGAGTTAGGAGCTTTGCTGGGGGAGTGAATATTTGTTAACAAATATGCCCACTGATCAGATTGTCTTTGGGAGTACATATTGAGATAGGAGAGAGTAATGGAGCCATTTTTTTTTCCTGACACTGTCTCTGGTCCAGGTTAGCAGAACAGTTTCTGAGCAGCAGTTCCATGCACTGGAGGGGGATGCACCTGTTTCAGCCACTACTATTCTAGCACAGTAAAGGTGTTCTTGGGACATTGAGATGACTTGGAGGGTCAAGGCATTGGGAATATTTGAAAATATTCTGAGATTAAGCCAGATGATAAGCACAAAAACCCCTAGTAAGAATTAGGGTCTGAGGGCACCCAATGGAGGAGCTAGAGGAAATATCCAAGGAGCTGAAGGGGTCTGTAACCCTATAGGAGGAACAGCAATATGAACTAACCAGTACCCCCAGAGCTTGTCTCTATCTGCATATGTAGCAGAAGATGGCCTATTCAGCCATCATTGTGAGGAGAGGCCCTTGGTCTTGCAAAGATTATATGCCCCAGTACAGGGGAATGCCAGGGCCAGGAAGAGGGGGTGGGTGGGTTGGGGAGCAGAACAGGGAGAGGGTATAGGGGACTTTTGGGATAGCATTTGAAATGTAAATGAAAAAGAACAGTAAATAACCAAAAAAAAAAAAAATAGAATTAGGGTCTGAAGAAATACCTTTTAAAAGAAAGGGAGGATTCCATGGGAAAGAAATGTGTTCCCTTGGGCTGCTAGTTCGAATCCACAGTGAAGTACCTGAGAACCTTCACTATGCACTAGGTAAGAAAGGAAAGCAAAGGTTGTTGTAGGTGAAAGTAGCAACCATGGTCATGTAAGAACATGTCTTAGCTGGATGTGGAACTCTGCCTCAGATCTGTGGTCAGCTCCGAAGGGCTTCTGTGGCGGCAAGGCAGTGTACACAGGACCAGTTCCTGGTGGTGTGAGTCTGGTGCCAGATACCAGTGCCTTCTCTGGTTTTTGTGCGCATTTGAAACAATTCATGACCAAATTCTGCTCTTCTTCCAGCCCAGTGATAGGAGAGGACACGGCTGGTTGGTTAGAGATGTTAGTACTAACAGCACGCGGGCTTTAGACGAAAACACACATGGCAGATAAGTGTGAAATTTGACCCAAAATGCCTATATGCAGTCTTGGTTTTGACGTTTGCTTATAAGCTTAGGTATGGCTGTTTAAAGTGTAATCCTTAAGACATATCTCTGGTTAAAAGCAATCAGGCACATTTACATTTCTTCGCTGTTGGTTAGGAGTAGAAGTCACACTCAGAGTTTATTGGAAGGAGTGGATAGTTTGAATGGCTGAGAGCTGACACCTTTCCATGTGGTGCTGCAAGCCGCATATTTATCCTCTTGCTTTAGTGCTTTATTTAGCCTCCCACATTGGAGCTTGTGAGATACCTCATTTCTTTGTGGTTTATGATTGCTTAAAAAGTTTTATAAGAAAAAAAGATGAATGTTAGCTTTATTTTTCTTATAAAATATAGACACATTTCTTCTCTAACTTAGATTATGCATAAGCATTGGAGATAAATTTTCAGAAATGAGTTTCTCTCTGAAGTTGTATTTTCTACATTGAATAATCACTGTTGGAATTAAAAAGTCACTTGAGATTAACAAGTTGCTTTTTTTTTTCTCAGAAAATGCTTTATCTGCTTTCAGAGTTTTAGCTCTTGGATGTCAGATTAAAATTCTGAAACATGTTTGATTCATCTCAGAATTGAATGTCAAGTCCAAAGACAGATATTTATAACTGAGTTCTCTTCAGGCAAACGGGTTCCAACCACAGCTCCGATAATTGCAGAGTTCTTGTTCACGGTCGTGGTGTCGCCATTTTGAACGAACAAATTTAAGCTTTAAGATTGGATTTTAGCAAAGCTGATATTTAATTCCATGAATATTATGCTTTGTACTTGCAGAGCGCTTTGGGGTTTGCACACTGCTTTTGGATAGGTATTCCAGGCTCACATACCACAACGCCATGTCAGGATCTTTTCCACTGTAGGATGAGTAAACACAAGATCCACGAAGTGAAGTGATACGGCCACTTAGCCCTTAGCTCACATTTCTGTGTGGCTCTTCTGAATCCAAGCTACTTCTGCATAAAGTTCCTATTACAAATGTTTAAAAAGATACAGCACTGCTTAAAAGAAAAGAAGAAAGGAAATTTGCATGCAGTTTAGAACAGTTAACATATCAATATTGGAAAATTTGGGAGTTTAACAGAAATAGCTAGTTTAATTACTTAATTAGTATTTTGGACACAAAATCTAGCTATGTTATTCATACTGAAGGATACTGCAAATTGGACATTAATTATAAATCAAAGACAAAAGTAATAAGATGTGCTAAAAATCCTCATTTTTATTTCATTTTTTAAAATATTTATTTATTTGTTTGTTTATTTATTTATTTAGAGACACGGTTTCTCTGTGTAGCCCTGGCTGTCCTGGAACTCACTCTATAGACCAGGCTGGCCTCGGACTCAGAAATCTGCCTGCCTCTGCCTCCCAAATGCTAGGATTAAAGGTGTATGCTACCACCACTGGCAAAATCCTCATTTTTAATGACACTAAAAGATGAATACATTAGTGGCCACTAGTTTTCTAAAGAATCTTCTCAGCATTTGGAAATAACTAAAGGGGAAACAAAGCCACTTTATTGTCTTTCACAAAGGAACTGTACCCCAGGATCACTAAGACTTGGTGAGGTGGTTTTCTTTCCTTGTAGGCATCTTCTCCCTAGTCAATGAAGAGTGAAAGACAGAATTAGAATATTACCATTTTGCAATAATGGCTTCTGGTAATGACCATCAAGTATATTGTCATGAAAAGAGAGACAAAAAGTCTTCCTGTGTCTCCCTGCGATTAATCAGTGTGGAAGATTACATCTCAGTGTGACAAAGCCTTGATCTGGCGGCCAGTTTTCAGAGAGAAAAGGGAAAGGAAGCAGGGTATTAGAAGGCACCATGGGGCTGCAATCAGCAAAACCCAACCCTGGAGAGCTCTGAAGTACCAACAAGCCTCCTCGCCCACAAATAAACGGAGCAAGGGGAAAAGGTGAGAAGCAATTATAGACTAAAATAGCCTCAGAAATATTAACCGACTTAGACTTTATTCATATGTCAAGTGGACAAATATCTAGGAAAATGTATGCCTACAACAGCTGGGGGGACAAACACTGGCTGCATAGTTGATGATATTAAGGAGTTATTACTTCCCTTTAAAGTGTGTGACAGCATCACCTCATTATACCACGTTGGAAAAATCCACATGCTTTAGAGGCATACTAAAAGATTTATGGATAAAGTATTATTTCTGGAACTGTGTCAAGATAACATGGGTCCAGGGAGTGGTAGATAGTTTTGGGTGAGACTCCCATGAAAATTGTACAGACCGGGAATAAACTGCATTATGTGCCAGATAGATGCTCTAGTCATTTCACACGTATCACCTATGATTCTTAGAACTAACTTCCCTGAGTTCTATGACATCGGCCTTGCATCGGCAAAGTTGCCCTTTGGATTCCAAGCTTGTCCTCCTCTGCTCAGCTCCAGCAGTTTACAAAGGGTGGAGTTTTTGAGCAACAGCGTCCCCTATTTTATTTACACTTCCCCTCCCCCATTTTCTTGATCAGTTCTTTGCCCAGATTAAAGTCTCTTGGGGGAAGATTGTCATTTGCATTTTGGCTAAATGAGAGGCTCTCAAGCTAGTCAGCCTGCTCCAAAGCCATCCTAACCACTCTCTGATTCTTTAATGAGGCAAGCTGGTCCTCTTCCTCACAAGACAGGGAGCAAGCAGAAGCTCAGCTTAGGGTTTGAGGCTCACCTTAATTGTTCAGAGGCTCTCCTTGGCACGCTGTGTTCACTGGTGGTGGTGCTGGTGGGCTGGCACGGGCAGTGGCTCCCAATGTGAGGGGCTCATTGTTATGCATGTGCACAAAGGAGGAGGGAAACCTACAGGGAATGACATCTTCAGTAATAGAAACAACCCTCAGATAAATCCCTCATGATGCCCCAGGGGGAGAGTGCCCTCAGTGAGGATCCTGGAGAGATTAGGAAATGTGTGGGCCCTCAGAGCCTCTTATTTAAGTCCTCTCTGGAGGTGCAAATTAAAAACCCTAAGATGGCAAAGTCTTTTGCAAAACAGGTCCTCTTTATTTCTTAGAGTGACTCCAGTCCATGACATTTGCACCTCTTTAGGTAAAGTAGCAGCCCAGAGAATGACTGGGGTAGGCTTTGTGCTTGAAGAGGTTCATTGATTGACTCTAGGACATGCACTAAGTTAAGAGTGATTTGCAAAGTCTTCCACTTCTTTGGGATAGAGGCAACTTGTATACCTCCCCAAGAATGAATAACTTAAAGAGTCTGAGACATAGCTATCTGGTAGAACATAGCTATCTGGCAGTACTAGCATGTATAAAAATATTAATTAAAACATTTGAATAAATGTAATCTCTTTTTTTTTATAATAAAACATTTAAATCATTTTACTTTTTTAAATGATATCCCCCTTTCCAGTTTCCCCTCCACAATCCCCCATCCCATCCCCCTTCTACCCCCTCTCCTTTGCCTTGGTAATCTCCTTTTAAAAAGATTTTATTTATTTTGTGTATGTGAGTACACTGTCTCTGTCTTCAGACACATCAGAAGAGGGCATAGGATCTCATTACAGATGGTTGTGAGCCACCATGTGGTTGCTTGAGCACTGAACTCAGGACCTCTGGAAGAGCAGTCGGTGCTCTTAACAACTGAGCCATCTCTCCAGCCCCATTAATTTAATTTTTAAAATACATGCAATTCCTAGGTGGCCAATGGTTGTTCAGATAATTGCTCCAACTTTTCTCAAGTTTTAATTGTTTTGGGTGAATGTATTTCTTCACATTCTCAGCAAGGGCAACCAAATTAACCTTCCATAGTTTCTGTCTCAATGGGAAACAAAGGAAATGAATTGGTATTGTTTATAGCCATCTGTTCTTCGGTTGAAATGCAAAAACTTCCTTCATGCCTAGACGTGCTTCTTGCTTGCCACATAGCTAATGACCAACTTCCAGACACAGTGAAGGTAGAAGAACGTTAGCTAGATTAGGAATTGCTCCTGAAGCTGAAATACAATTATTCCAAAGAAGAATGTAGTGCTGGCTCAATCATACAAATAATACTACAAGTAAAACACATATCCTTGATTCAAGTTTGCCAAAACAGATCAAGAACATCGCTGCTTCATTATTGCAAAGCACTGCACAGAGACAGCACACAGCAACAACCCTAGCAATGCTATTAAGATTGCTTAACCCTAGAATATAGAAACAAAGGAAGCTAATGAAACAGATTCCCTTCTAGACTTTTAAATATAGAGATGTTATTTACACTTTATGATCTTGAAGAAGCAAATATGGCTATTTGCTTATACAAGATTTATAATCCCCTGTGTATTAGTTTATGTTGCGGTAAATCTCCAACCCAAATATGCCCCGGCAATGAAAACACAACTCACAACACAGTTAATATGAATACGTGCTGTGCGCCTAGATTGGGTAGATTTCCACTACACTACCACCTTCTACATCTATGAGACCCCTTAGAACTTGTGGTTTCTCCAGGCCATGTGTGGCTGCTCTGCTCCTCCTCCTCCTCCTCCTCCTCCTCCTCTGAGTCTCCCTCCCTCTTCCATTTTCTCCTTCTTCTCTCTCCTCTCCTTTTGCTCCACCTTCCCTTTTGTCTGCCCAATCATCAGCTCTCCTTTATTTTACAAATTAAGGTGGGAAGCAGGTTTAGAGGAAATCACCAGAGTGCTGACTCATTCCTTGTTGGAAGCCACTCACAGAAGAATGGAGTTTACATCAAATATAATTAGCCTCAGGGCTATCCGCAACAAGTTTATTTTTCATTGCTGTCATAGAATACACTGAGAAAAAGGCAGTTTTGGAGAGAAAGTGTATATATTTGCCTTGAGGTATATGAGACATCCCCAGGATAGTGGGAAAGGCGCTGCACAAGAGTGTGAAGTATGCTCGGCTTTCTGAAAACAGAGACCAGGACACAAAGCCGCAATGTCCACCCCCAGCGGCATACTTTGTCTAGCGAGTCTCCACCTTCCGCAAGTTCCACAACTTCCCACCCAGTGCTGAGGACGAGCATTCAAACGTGACCCTACCAGAGATGTTTCATATTCAGTCTGTAGTAATTTATATTACAACTGTCAGAGCCATCATAGTTGAGGAAGATGATGATAACCTTGGGACTTTTTGCCACTACAGTCATGCGGGGAGTGCTGCAGAAAATATTTAGTCACAATCTGGAGTTTCTACCCTGCCTTAGCCATTCAAGTCTCAGATAGAAGACACACAACTTTGATATTTATAATAAGCCTTAATCGGCACTAGAACAGGGCAGATATCTACCCTCTAAACTATTAGAATCTGCTTCTGAAAGACCCCCGAAGGGAGAACCCCACT
Source organism: Mus pahari (assembly GCF_900095145.1). Classification (NCBI taxonomy): domain Eukaryota; kingdom Metazoa; phylum Chordata; class Mammalia; order Rodentia; family Muridae; genus Mus; species Mus pahari. The sequence continues at coordinate 63,751,108 of NC_034592.1, read as the reverse complement.
CAAATCTCGGGGTTCACGCACACCCAAAAGGCACCGAGACCGAACTTGCTGTAAACACACGAGGAAGTTTATTGAAGACAGGACAAGACAAGAGCTCAGGCCAGCATGCTGGGGGTTGAAACTCATACGCCACGCAGGGGTAGAGGAGTTCGACCCTGACCCGAATTTGTGACAGGCTTATGAAGGCAGAAACCACAAAGGAGGGAGGAGGGTTGGGCAGGAAACAGGGGAAGTCCAAAGTCACACATTTACTTAACAGTTTAACAGTTAAACTATACCAGGTGTTACATTAAACAATGTTTTAGAGCGCAGGGACATTCCACAGAGGACAACAGTTAGGTCATGTTCTACTCTGTTACTCTGAGCAACACACACCTGGGGCATTGGGACATTCCACAGAGGGCGTTTGGACTTTAAGAATTGCTTTTATAAGTAGGTTCCGGGTGCGGTCACCTGCNGGGNACCAAGGTCCTTGAATGTAGAGGTCATGCCTTTTAAATTTTTATTCTTCATCCCCCACTTTTTCTTTTTAAAATGATTCTAATCTTAGAATCAGAGTAGCAATTCTGTCTCTAACAAAGGCAACTAGTTGATTAATTAGAGTCCAAAGGTTAAGAGTAAAAGCAGAATTAACAGTGACCAGTAATTGCTGACAACATTGGTCAGCCTCCTTAAGGAGAGACACATGAACTCAGATTGGGATTTCTTTTACTTTCACGGTGGTGGGCGTCGTCAGCTGCACCGAA
>NC_034592.1:63745119-63750351 GCF_900095145.1 Mus pahari | reverse complement strand
ACCAAGGTCCTTGAATGTAGAGGTCATGCCTTTTAAATTTTTATTCTTCACTTCCCTTTCAATAACCTTGAATTCTTACTTGCCCTGTTCCAGCTGGGCTGTTCTTAACTCCAATTAGCCTTCTATTCTTAATTCACCCACCCCATGGCAGCTTCCTCCTCTCCGAACCTTCCGCTCCGCCTTCTCTTTCTCTCCTCCTCCTCTTCATGGTCCTTAGCCTCCAACCCCAAGCCCAAGAACTCACCCCTCCTCCCCCCACTATATAATGTCCAGCTATAGGCTGTAGGCATCTTTACTCATCAACCAGGAATAAGTGGGGGGCAGGCAAGATTACCTAGTACCACTTGGGTCTACCTGCTAATTCTCTCCTCCCTGGGAACAACCAGGCCTTGGGGGCCAATATTTAGCATTACAATACATACCAAAAGATCAAACCTCAACAAGGGAGTTTTCATCCATCCCCACTTGCTTTGCCTTCAGTAGTTGACCTGTGTGTAGAACTCATCTTCACTAAGTTGTTCTAGACTGTGACAGGAAACAGAAACCTTCCATATAAGACCTTCCTTTCCTGCCTTCCTCCAACTTTTCCTAACAACCCCCCCCATCCTGCATCTTTCATCCTTTTCATCCCCCTTGAAAATGTCCAACCACATCCTTGCCTGTGTCTTTCCTCCGAGAACTCTTCCTTCACTCTTCTTTTTTGTTCTTAAATTACAGGTGCTCTGCAGTTTTGTCTTCAGAGTCATTTAGATCTCCTAATCTCCAGGAAATACTTTTCACCTTTCTCTAGTGGCCTCTTCCAAAGCCAGAATGCTTTGATATGAGAACTGTTTTCTATTCTTCTGCTCCTTTTCTCCTTAGCTTCCCTTCACTCAGTGTCCCCTTTAGGATGTCACCATGGACGAGTCTCTCCTCTCCTCTGTGATTGAGGCAATGATTCTCTATTTCCTGTCATATTTTCTCCAGCTATAGGTCACACGTTATCCAAGATGACTGCCAAGTTTACCATGACCCTTCTGTTTCCTGTTAAGATTGCACAATTTCCTGTTAAGAGTAACAATCCTATTAAGATTTGGAACACTGTGCCTAAAATTACAGACTGTATGTTGGCTTTGATCCCAGTAAGATTTTAAGTTTCTCTTAAAATATGCACCTCTCTCCTATGCACCTCTCTCCTAATTCCCCAACTGATTTAGAGACATAGTGAGAATCAAATTGTTATTAACTATTGGAAGTCAATAATGATATTCTTTGGGTAAGAAGCCTCACTTCACGGACTCATGAGTGGTAGCCGGCCGGTTGCTGACCTATGGAACTGTAGCCATGTTATTATCCTCAGCTGTGGGTGCTCACTGAACCTTTTCATGGTGTGAAGCATCTTCTTAGGGTATGGGATATCTGTAACTCGGCTACATAGCGCTCTCTCTCTCTCTCTCTCTCTCTCTCTCTCTCTCTCTCTCTCTCTCTCTCTCTCAGGTCAGTATGGAAAGGTTTCCCTGAGATAAATCCAAAGATGTGGATTCAGACTTAAAAACAGGCTCAACCCAAACGTCTTTTCTTCCCTCAAGAAACGTGATTACAGACAGGCCTGGAAACACGCCCTTTGCTTGTATAGTTGGTAGCCTCAAACATAGTGGCTGCACTTCCCATTTTGAATTTCAGACTGCAAAGTAAGATTACGCAGGTAAAACAAGACCTTCTCTCTACCTCTTGATTGTTCTGCTTTGGCTCTGTTGCCTTTTGTCTGCCCGTCTGTTACCTTTCTCCCTCACCTAGAACATCATTAGAATGCCATCGTGGCTGCTGATCATGGTTCCTGTGTCTACACGGTCAGATTCTATGCCACAGCCTCGTGTTCCTGTACACCTTTGCACTCCCTGAGAAAATTAGCCCTTTTTTTTTTCATTCACAGAAGACATGGAATGCATGGGGAAAGCCTAAGGCCAGGAGATAAGAGATAGAGAATTCTGGTTAAATTCCAGTTTTAAGTTTCTCCCCGAGTTGCGTAACATACGATTTTGCCATCTTGGGATCTTGCTGGGCATGTGAGAAGGAGGAGGCGCTTGTTGCTTTTAAGCTTATCGAGGGTGGGGTGGAGAGGAATTGTGTTGCAGGCCCGCAGCACAGTCTCAGCCAAAATGCTTCTCTGTGGTGGTTTCCCCCCTCAGAATCTAGAACACTCCATTGGAATCACTTCACATGAAGACGCTTGGTGTTCTGTTCAGCTCTATGGATAGCTGGCTGGGAGTCTGCAACATCAGGCTGAATTTCCGAACTCTTGACATACGCATCCATCTTTCCCTTCTTCCTCCCTCCCTCTTCTCGTTGGCTTTTCCCTTGCTGCTCTTCATCAAGTGATGCACCTGAGTCAGGAATCTCACGGTCTAACTGCATCTGTCCTGTGCCATGTTGCTTTCATCCTTCAGAGTGATGTGTTTCTCTTCGATGAAAAGAACTTTCTCTTCGTCTGCAGTCACTAATTGGAATAAGTACCAAATGGTACCAGACCTTCACCAAAAGCACTCATACACATGATGGTGATACTAGGAATGATCGAAGACGTTGTAACAGGAGTCTTTCTTTTTTAAGAATAAGATATGGTAATATTACTGTGTTCCCCAGGACAGGCCCAGGCCCTAATGAAATGAGGCCAACAAGGACCTTTCAGTGCAAACTTGAAGAGAAGCCAGATAAATAAAAATTTGTTCAGTACTTTCAAAAAAATCAACAATAATGCAAATATCCCGTAGTGAACAAAATGTCAAAATTTAAATACAGACAGGATCAGTCTTGTGATTCTTTTCTTTGGTCTTAGTAGTTTTCCACAGCACTGTTATTGATTTAAAATAGCACATTAAAGCATTGCTGACGTGGGACACTTTTGTGGAAGATGGTGGCCTCTCCTTAAGTCTCACACGTAGACAGGTACCCCCGTTTGCCTTCCTGCACGCAGTCTCGCCATATCTCTGTTTGCCTAAAGCAGGACAGTCCAATTTCTTGCATTTTGTGCCCGAATCTCTTGACTTTTTGCTAACATTTGTCCAGAACCTCTTCTGTGATATAGATATTGCAAAATATCTACATTTTGAGAACGTTCGCTTGTATGTCAGGATTTAGAGTCATCTCAGAAATGAACCCGATTTTGTAAACCACTGTGTCACCGGAAGGCTATTGGAGGTAGAAGGGGAAGCAACGAGACTGTAAGTCAAACGTGCTGTGCTCATTCAGAATTGGGGAAAATAAGAGGAATCAACATAAAAAAAGGAAAATGTTTAAGTAAATCAGAATCAGCCTGGCAAGAGAAGTGATGACGGAAGGAGATTTTTGTATAATTAAATGTCAGTTTGCATTTTGAAATATTGCCTGCTGCCTCCCCCTCAGTCACCAAGTGAGACGACAGGGGATATTCTCTCCGAATACCAAGACCTGATAGCAGCCCCCTCAGATCTCTGTCAAGGTTGCAGGCCAGATCAGGAGTAGGAGAGGGCATCGCTTTCCTAGGGCGGTGCGACGTTCTGGTAAACTGTGTGGGACATTGTGAACTCCCTGTAACCAAAGTAAATAGACAGGAAAAGCATAAGAAAAAAAAAACAGCATGGGGAAATCCACAAACCCCACATAAACCTTTGTCATGTGAGAACAGGGTGGAGTGCTAGGGGTCATCTAGTTCATTCTCCTTCATTTACAGTAGAGGAATCTGATGCTCAGGCACATGAATGGTTTTTCAAGGCCTCTCAACTATCAAGTGACTGGAGGAACTACCACTTTCATCCACTTGATGATGGACGCCTTACGCAGGCTGTGGAGCAGGTGAGGCCCTTGGTCTCAGTGTCCTGTTCCTGGAAGGCAAATTATTTCAGATGCTTGTAGTTCTGGTGTGGCAGGACAAGGAAATGGGAGAAACTTCCATACCAGATGAATGAATGTGCTCTTGGTAGTCTAAGAAATGCTATCTATCTATCTATCTATCTATCTATCTATCTATCTATCTATCTACCTACCTATCTCCTGTCTATGTATCTATGTATCTATGTATCTATGTATCTATCTATCTATGTATCTATCTATCTATCTATCTATCTATCTATCTATCTATCTATCTATCTATCTATCTATGTATCTATCTATCTATCTAACTACCTGGCCTGTTCCACCAATTACACAGATGTAAACTTGTTGAACCAGAGTCTACCGGTGTAGGACTTGGGCATGTAGATTTTGGTAAACTCCTCCTTGTGTTTCCAATGAAACCGTGCATTAAATACAGCTATGTTTGATATTTGAGTTTTAAGATAGATGTGTCTGTATCAGTCAGCATCAACTTAATATAAAGAAATTTCAGAGCAAGCTTGAGTGGTAATGTAATGGGATGTGTCAGAGCCTCAGGAAAGAAAGTCATGGGAAGGCGATTTTGTCCAACTAATATAAGAAAGGGAGGCTTGCGTAGGTCTATAGTAGCCACTGTGAAAGTGTGTCTTTCTTGTTCCACTGAGGACCAGAGTAGACCAGAGTCAACACTTGAGTGGCAGTTGGAGTTTCCTGTGCAGTTGGTTTGACATGTGATGGTTCTGGAATGAAAAATGGCTTTGATCTTTCTTCTAACCTCAGATGTCGACACCTGAGTTGAACATACTCTGTGGTTTACACACTAACACTCATCCCCAATGTCTGAGAAACTCCTTTGTTATTTCTGTGTCGCTCTCTTCTGAAGCAGGGAGCTAGCGTTCTCATGTGTTTGGCAAGGTCCTTTTAGAATCACCCCAAAGTAGGAGAAATGTGTCCAGTACCTCAGTATGTTTGTGCTCTTCTCATATGGCCTTTTGAGGTGAGAGAGAAGAAACATCTGTCTTGATGGTTGTCTCAGTGAGCAGAGAGGTGTGGCACCCGTTGAGGGGAAGGGAGTGGAATGGGAGGGGTGGTGTTTGGTGGGCACTCCATGGCAAGGTGCTCAGTCCTCTTTCTCTTCAAATTGCACTTGCTGATTTGAAGGTGCCAAGGAGATTCAGAATGCCGAATCGGATCCACCCATGCCCCCTGGCGCTCTTCTTTCTCTTCTCTCTTCTCTTTTCTATTTCTATTTCTCCACATCTGCCTGATTGCCAGTTGCCTTGAAAGTAACTCGCACATATTTATATATCTGAAAACTGTGAAATTTTTCTACAGTCGGATGCAGTTACCAGTAGATCTTAGAGTTTATGAACAAATTCTATGTAAGGTGTTCTTTAAGGTAGT
>NC_034592.1:63740119-63742619 GCF_900095145.1 Mus pahari | reverse complement strand
TGCCAAAAGAATGTTTCTTCAGGGAACAATCGTTAATATGTACAGACGTACACATAGCCCAAATACTCTTTCCTAGGGATGTTTATAAGTAATCAGAGCAGGAGGGTGGGGGGGGGGTGGAGTGGAAATATGGCTCAGTGGTGGAGCCTGTGCCTAGCAACATTCAGGTTCCCCAACTAAGAGGCTATCTGCCATTGATGGCTGCAGGGAAAGGGAAAAATCAGTCTTCTGCAATGGAGTGTCACTGGGTATAGCAACCATATTCCAGGGCAGACTCCAGGTCCAGGAGGACCTGACCAACATGAAAATATTTCTTTGGAGAATATGTGTATGTGATGGAGTGTGTGTATGTGTGTGTGTGTGTGTGTGTGTGTGTGTGTGTGATTTTTTTGAAAGAATGAGGAAGAATATGAAATTGGGAAGGTAGGGAGATGGGGAGGATCTGAGAAGAGTTGAGGGAGAAGAAAGAATATGATCAAAATATACTGTATAAAAATTTTTAATAACTCTTCACCACTGTCCAAAGCGATGGCCAGCCTGACCTCTAAGGCATTAGCTGGCTTCACATACCCCCTTATGTAGTAGTTTAACCTTACTACCTGATCTACCTTATGCTAGTCTTTTTTAATTAATTTTTTCACAGTGTATTTCAATCGTGTTCCCCCTCTCCTGGCTCCTCCTTGATCCTGCCACATCCCTACTCAGCTTGCTTCATGTTCTTTTTTCGTTTCTCTTTCAAACAAACAGACAAACAAGAACCCAAAATAAAAAAAAAAAAATCAAGGAGCACAAAAAGACTCCGAAAAACCACACACACACACACACACACACACACACAGAAAATCAAAATCAAACAAGCAAAAGTCAACAGGACAAAAGAGCCCCCACCCCCAAGCAAAGTCTGCAAAAATACCACTGAATATGTTTTGCGTTGGCCGTCTACTCCTAGTCAATCCAAGCCTGCCCCGAATTGTGTTTGATACCCTGTGAGAATGTTGGGGAAAAGTCATTTGACTTTTTTTCTTACATTTTGCACAGATGCACAGTTGCAGATGGGGGTAGGGGTGGGACCCTGTGTCCATTTCTCCCTCTCATTGCTAGGACGCCGTGTGACTGGAACCCATGCAAGTTTTGTGCATGCTGCTGTAGTTCATATGTGCACCGGTCCTGTTGTGTCCTGCAGACACCATTTCCCTGGAGTCATCCATCATCTCTGGCTCTTACAGTCTTCCCACCTCCTCTTCCTCATGGATGCCTGAGCCTTGAGAGGAAGGATGGATGGAGATATCTCATGTAGGACTGAGTGGTCCAGAGCTTCTTACTCTTCTCTACACATTGCCTAGTTGTTGTTCTCTGTGTTAATTCCATCTACTTAAGGACGCTTATCTGATGAGGGCTGACTTAGGCGCTGATCTATGGGTTTAACATTATGTTATCAGGAGTCACTGTACTGTTATAGCATAACAATAGGAGCAGGGTTTTCCCCCAGGTCTATGACCCATCTAGTCTCAGGTTCTGGGCCAGCATTGCAGAATCAGGTATGGGTTCCATCTCAAAGAATTGGCCTTAAGGCCAGTCAGAAAGTGGTTGTAATCTTAGTGGCACTGTTGTAGCAGTGTGTGAGGCAGACAAGTCAGTGTTATCTTTCTGGTCTGGTAGCAGGCAGAGTATTTTCCAGTACCATAAATGTGAAACGGTAGTGGTAAAGGGACTTCTTGGTACCAGCTCAACTCCTCTCTGTTCAGTGACGTAAATTAGTATTGTCTCCAGCAATGGGGCCTAAATCAGGGTGAGGAGAGCAACCAATAGCCTTGGCAATACCCTGTGATGTTTGGGAATCTTCATAGGGTTTTGTGTGGCCTTAGTATTAAGTGACAGTGGCCTTGTGAAAAAGAATTAGGAAATATTTTTTTGTGGGGGGGATGGATCTCCAGGTGGGGCTGTCTCTGGATGGTCAGGCCTTCAGTGTCTGCTCTGAACTTTGTCTCTGTAACCCCTTCCATGGGTATTTTGTTCCACATTCTAAGAAGGAGTGAAGTGTCCATACTTTGGTCTTTCTTGAGTTTCATGTGTTTTGCAAATTGTATCTTGGGTATTCTGAGCTTCTAGGCTAAAATCCACTTATCAGTGAGTGCATATCATGTGTGTTCTTTTGTGATTGGGTTACCTCACTCAAGATGATATCCTCCAGATACATCCATTTGTCTAAGAATTTCATGATTTTTTAAAAATTTTTTTCTTGGTTTTTTGAGACAGGGTTTCGCTGTCTAGCCCTGACTGTCCTGGAACTCACTTTGTAGACCAGGCTGTCCTCGAATTCAGAAATCCCCCTTCCTCTGCCTCCCAAGTGCTGGAATTAAAGGCATGCGCCACCACTGCCCGGCAGAATTTCATGAATTCATTGTTTTTAATAGCTGTGTAGTACTCCACTGTGTAAATTTACCACATTTTCTGTATCCATTCCTCTGTTGAGGGACATCTGGGTTCTTTCCAGCTTCTG
>NC_034592.1:63720835-63737336 GCF_900095145.1 Mus pahari | reverse complement strand
CTTCCATTTTTAGATCCTGGATGTTTTTGTTCAATTCTTTCACCTGTTTGGATGTGTTCTCCTGTATTTCTTTAAAGAAGTTATTTATGTCATTCTCATAGTCTTCCATCGTCATCATGTAAAGTGACTTTAGATCCATATCTTGCTTTTGTGTGATGGTATATCCAGGACTTGCTATGGTGGGAGTGTTGGGTTCTGATGATGCCAAGTAACGCTGGTTTCTGTTTTTTTGTTGTTGTTCTTACGCTTGACTCCCACCCTCTGATTATCTCAAGTGCACCCTGCCCTTGATATATCTGATTGGAGCCTGTCCTTCCTATAATCCCAATTGAGTCAGATCTTCTCAGAGTCCAGCTTTCTTAGTGATCCTGTGATTCTGGGATCATGTGATGCTGAGTTCCTGGTGTGACCAATCTTTTTGGATCCTGGGATCCTACTATCCTGGGTGTGTTAGAGTGCTTGAAAATGCTACCTCATCTGGGGACCATGCTGCTGTCCATTGAGTTCTAAACCAAGGTAGACCATCACCAACCAGAAGGAACCCGAGCCACTGATCAGGTAGGGTTCCTGTGTCTATGCTCCAGCTCTCCCCAGGGACCCCAGTTCTCTTGGAACAGATGTTATGTTCCACTTACCAGTGATCCTGAGATCCTGGGTGTGCTAGGGCACCTGTGGGGTGCAGAGTACTCTGGAGACCATGGGACTACCTGCCAAATTTGGGCCTAAGGTCAGAAAATAGTTTTTAAATTTCTATTTTATGAAATAATTTGAGGAGTATTAGTGTTATTTATTTGAAGATTTGGTAGATAGATATCTGTCTGTCTATCTGTCTGTCTATCTATCTATCTATCTATCTATCTATCTATCTATCTATCTATCTATCTATCATTGTTTGAGAGACTTTTAGTTACTATTTATATTTCATTAGAAGTTATAAGTCTGCTTAAATTAATTTGGTATTGACTTAACTTTGGTAGGTCTGTATATATCAAGAAATTTATACATTTCTTGTAGGTTTACCAGTTTGGTGGATTTTAAAGGTATGTTCTCATGATTTGTTGAATTTCTTGGTGTCTTCTGTAATGCCTTCCTTTTTATCTCTGATTTTATTAGTTTGCATCTTCTTTGTCCACGTTTGAGTTAAGTTGGCTAAGGTTTTGTTAGTCTTGTTAATTTTTCTTAAAGAACCAATTCTTTATTTTATTGACTGTGGGTTTTTTTGTTGATATTTCTTAAAGAACCACTTCTTTATTTTATTGATTGTGGTTTTATCATGTAATGTTTTCTTTCTCCATCTATTGTGACTGATAGTTTTTGCTGGGTATAGTGGTCTGGCCTGAAATCTGTGGACTTTCTTAGTTTGTAGAATTTCTGACTGGGCCTTTCTGGATTTCAAAATCTCCTTTGAGAAATCCGGTCTTAATTCTAATCAGTCTGCCCCCCCCTTTTTTTTTTTCTTTTGGTTTTTTGAGACAGGGTTTCTCTGTATAGTCTTGGCTGTCCTGGAACTCACTCTGTAGATCAGGCTGGCCTCAAACTCAAAAGTCCACCTCTCTTTGCCTCCCAAGTGCTGGGATTAAAGGCGTGCACCACCACTGCCCAGCTTCAGTCTGCTTTTTAAATATGACTTGGTCTTCTTTATCGCCAGCAGCTTTTAATAATCAATAATCTTTCTTTCTCTCTCTCTTTCTTTCTTTCTTTCTTTCTTTCTTTCTTTCTTTCTTTCTTTCATATATATATATATATATATATATATATATATAGTTTCGATTTCTATGTATTGCAGATTGTTTTTTTATTATCCATTGTATTTTGTGTTCTTTATACTTCTTGTATCCTGATAGGCACCTCTTTCTATAAGTTAGAGAAGGTTTCTTTATTGAAAATATTTTATGTACTTTTGACTTGAGTTTCTTGCCCATCCTCTATTTCTGCTATTCTTAGTTGTTTTTAATAGTGTTTTAGATATTCTGAATGTGTTGTGCCTGAATTTTTTAGATTTAAATCTTTTTTAAAATATTTTATTTATTTATTATATGTAAGTACACTGTAGCTATCTTCAGACAAACCAGAAGAAGGCATCAGATCCCATTACAGATGGTTGTGAGCCACCATGTGGTTGCTAGGATTTGAACTCAGGGCCTCCGGAAGAGCATTCAGTGCTCTTACCTGCTGAGCCATCTCTCTCGCCCTTAAATCTTATTTTTAAGTTTTGAGCTATCCATTTTTAAATCTTTGTCTTCAAGACTAGAAATTCTTTCTTCCAAGTCTTATATAATCTGTTGATGAGGCTTACTTGTGAGGTTTTTGCTTGACATTCTAAGTTTTTCATGCCAGTTTTGATTTTCTTTAGATTCTTTGATGTCTTGAAGTGTTTTCAATATTTCATTAAACTGTTTGTGTTTTTACCAAGTCATTTATTCATATTCTTTTAAAGGAGCATATTCATAATTACTAATTTGAAGTCTTTGTTTTGGCCTCAGCTATCTAACTTGCATTTCTTAGGGACTGCTGCAATAAGATTGCTGGCTTCAGGAGGAGGCATATTATTTTAGGTATTAATTATCATATTTTTGTTCTAGGAACTAGGCATGTGGAGTTACCATGTTTAAAATTTTTTTGTTTGTTTGTTTGGTTTGGTGTACACATTTGGCCATGTGTTTGTTGGGCAGGTGTTCCATTCTTTGGTTGACATAGTCTACTCCTAGGCCAGTGTGGTGGCCATGGGATTCTTGTTAGGAAAGTGCTTCTATGCACCAAGAGGCAGTGTTTCCAGGGAATGTAGGTGGGTGAGAGGAGGGGCTCCTGTAAGCAGGCTGCTATAGAATTGAGAGATCAGGATGGGAGCCGGAAAGCTGGTATCCCAGCCCATTGTGGCCACTAGAAGTTCCTGGTTTAAAGTTTCTGTGGATCAGTGTTGGCATAAAGACATGGAGATGGGCTGTAAGGAAAGGCTGAGAAGGTCAGTGGTAACTAACTGGTGTTATTGGTGAAATTCAGTCATATTGCTGTATGTAGCTAGAAAGTATCCATTCTTTTTTATGTATGTTATTCTTTCGTTGAGTTAATATATTGAATTAATATATTATAATGTACATGCTCATACTCATTATCCTTTTTCTTTTGTTAGTTTTCAAATAACATACAGTATATACTCTTGGTGGATATTTGGGTATTTTTTAGTGTAGGTCTAATATATATAGCACTTTCATACAGATCTTAGTGAATGTGTGTACATTCAAAGAGAACACCAACATATATGTTGGTTATATACCTAAGGGTAAATTTGCTGGATCTTCAAGTGTATACATGTTCTACTTTAGTAGATGTTTCCAGTTTTCATAAATGGTTGGTAGTAGTGTGCTCATCTGGCATCTGTGTATCAGGTTTGATTTTTCTATTTCCTTATTAACTACATCATGTTTTCTGTTGTTTCTGTTTTCACTAGTGTCACATCATAGTGCTCATTTGTGTTTCTGGGATGCCTAAAGAGCTTGGACACCTTTCCATGACCTTACTTCTTATTAGAGTACTGACTCTCTTCTGAATTCAGAGTTTTTTCATTTTCTGAATTTTCTCAAAATTGCTTTTGTGCTTTCTTAACCAGTGTCTCTATTTTCCTTTCTGACCATTATGCCATGATGTAGTTCCTTGTCCAGGGACACAAGAGCCTGAATCAGGTGCCGATCTGCCACTCAAGAGCAATCATGTTTACTCTCTCCCTTCTCTTTATTTCAGTTTCACACACTAGCTGAGAGCTTACTCATGNTTCCCCGGATGCTTTGGGCTTCTTTTCTTGCTCTGAGAAGGCTACCTTCATCTCTGCCCCAGGAGCTGCTTGCAAACTCCACAGCTGAGTCTGCTTGTGTTCTTGAAGGTATGACTTTCTCTCCTCCTCTCCTCCATCACCCTCTTCCCAGCAACTGCCAAGACTTACAGCTTGCCTGCCCTCCTGTTTTTCTCTCAAATTCATTCTGAATTCAGGTTCATTTTTCTGTTGAATTGATGGTCTTTAAAGCTTCAGAGGAGATTTCATGTAGCAAACTTAATCCTTCTCTGAATGTATATGAATTGATAATATCTTTTTCAATAACTTAGTTGGTAGGTATCCTTAGTTGAAGAAATAATTTTGACTTTAATGTATTTAATATTTCTTTTGTCTTGGTGTCAGTATTTTTATGTCTTTGCCGACTTTGAAGTTATGAAAGCTGTGCTCTCCTCAAGCCACGCCTACCACCTACCACCACCACCCCTCACCTGTGCTTGACATCACCCCTCACCTGTGTTGGACACTGTCTCCCCTCACTTCTACCTGCTACCATCACCCTTATGCCTATCATCATCACCATTTACCTATGCCTCCTACTGTCACCCCTTGCCATACTCTAAGAGAAGGACAAGCCTGAGGTATGCAGTAAGTAGCAAAATACGTTTTATATATAAAAAAAATAGAGACATCAATCAACTCAATTCATTCATGGAAATTGCTATCCTTTCTTCACTACATTATCAATTGTGTCCTCAGTACATAAGCTCACACATGCACATCAGTTCACCATACACACCATGGTCTTTGTTTGAACTAATTCCTTTATTCTGGTCAGTTTATTTTTTCCCCTCAACTAAAACCAGGATGTCTTACTGTAGCCTCATGATAGTCTGTGACCTCTGTCGATCCAAGCCCTTCACCTTAATTGTTCTTCAGAATTGCCTTGGTTGCCCTTGATTCATTGAAACGCCATATACATCTTCGAATCATGCCAATTTTAAGAAATTACATCTCCCAGGTTTTAGACATCATTACTTTGACTCCACTAATTCTGGACAATAAGCACATTAGTTTTGTAATGAGAAAATGCAAAGTAATTTCACAAATGAAGCACAACTGGGTTGAAGAAATTTAAAGAAGATTAAAAATTATTTTCCAAGAGGGAAACAAAATGTTTCAATTACAATTATATTCGATTGTGTGTGTGTGTGTGTGTGTGTGTGTGTGTGTGTGTGTGTGTGTGGTGTAGTATAGTCACTACTAGTCCCTCATATAAATCATGAGATAAGGTTTTATTCTTCATGTAAGTGGTAAGTGTGGAAAAATTACACATGAACAGCCTAGCAGGACTTTGTGTTTTCAATAACTTAGTTGTTCTTTAATGCTGTTAAGGTACAGAGGAGTGTGTTGTGTGCATAGGTGGCTATTCACTGCATTTTACTTGAGGTGCTTCCAGTTTACATCTGTTGACCTGGCATTATAGCATTTTTCCTGGGGCAAAGATATCCTTCTTTGACCTACTAGTTCAAAAATAAGCCTATATAAATTTGAATTCCTTCCTTCCTTCCTTCCTTCCTTCCTTCCTTCCTTCCTTCCTTCCTTCCTTCCTTCCTTCTNTTTTTTTTTTTTTTTTTTTTTTTTTTAACTACAAATGCCACACCAATGTACTACCCAAGAAAATAGTTTCCTTTGTGAGCAAGTTATTATAATTGAGAACTGGTCAACTGTTTTCTAAATGTTCCTTTTACCCACTAAGCCCACATGATGTGTTAGGAAGAATGGCCTTTGGTGATGCTGGGTATGAAAAATCTTCATGACTGAGTTAAAGGGCCCATGATGGAAACTGCCCTCAGCCAAGAGTGAGTCTGGTACTGGCAGGGACCTGAATGAAATCATCCCTGCTTTTATGTTTTTATAACTCAAGGACAACTTTGAGAGAAAAACAGGAGGGCAGGCAAGCTGTAAGTCTTGGCAGTTGCTGGGAAGAGGGTGATGGAGGAGAGGAGGAGAGAAAGTCATACCTTCAAGAACACAAGCAGACTCAGCTGTGGAGTTTGCAAGCAGCTCCTGGGGCAGAGATGAAGGTAGCCTTCTCAGAGCAAGAAAAGAAGCCCAAAGCATCCGGGGAANCATGAGTAAGCTCTCAGCTAGTGTGTGAAACTGAAATAAAGAGAAGGGAGAGAGTAAACATGATTGCTCTTGAGTGGCAGATCGGCACCTGATTCAGGCTCTTGTGTCCCTGGACAAAGAACTACATCATGGCATAATGGTCAGAAAGGAAAATAGAGACACTGGTTAAGAAAGCACAAAAGCAATTTTGAGAATAGGAGTGGATTAGTGAGCCAAGAGTAAAGCATCTTAGTTAGGGTTTTACCGCTGTGAACAGACACCATGACTAATCCAACTCTTAGATGGACAATATTTAATAGAGACTGGCTTACAGGTTCAGAGGTTCAGTCTAGTGTCATCAAAGTTACCACTTTGATAGCATGGCAGTGTCCAGACAGGCATGGTGGTGGGGGAGCTGAGAGCTCTACCCTTCATTTGAAGGCTGCTAGAAGACTAGCTTCCAGGCAGCTAGGATGAGGGCCTTAAAGCCTATACCCCCAGAGTCACACTTTCTCCAACAAAGCAACACCTCCTAATAGTGCCACTCCTGGGCCTAAGTGTATCCAAACCACCACAGCATCTAAAGCCCAAACCATTACTTCTTTGATGGACTCTGTAGCATTCTGTGGAGCCATCTAGTGACTTTCTGTCCCCTCTTCCATGCAATAGGAGGCTCCTATCAGGTGGGATTACTTACTCTCACTTCATAAAAAACCTTCTGGGTTTTCACAGGAAAATGTTCTTGGGTGTTCCCCGGCCTGGACAGTGAATGACAATGTCAGGGGCTGGGCTCCCGTGTCTGTCCTTGCTGAGGTCCTCATTAGTTGTTTCTAAGTTCCCTCTCCTGTGCTTTGTCTCTGTCTCGTGTTGTACAGATGAGCCAGGCTACAGTACAGATGGAGGTCAGGCCATCCTTACCATAAAGATTATGTGTGTCTATTGCTGTTGTACTTGTTTGTGTCTTTTTTAATATATACACTAACAATATACACTAACGTAGAAAGGGGACCTCATAGGGCCTCACCCCTAGACAAAGATCTTCAGGTAAGTAAGGAATGCTTATTGTAGGAGAAATAGCCTTCCCCATAGATGAGACCCCCAATTATTTATCAAATACCAAGTGGTCAGCCCTGAAATCCTATACATACAGGTAATACTAAATGGACCCAGCAGGTGGCATTTATAGATTTATGTGGTTCTATATGTAACAGTAGCAGATAACGGAAAAAGAAGTCATGAAATTTGAGAGGGAGCAAGGCAGGTACATTGAGGCTAAGGGACAAAAGGAAAGAGGGAAAGATCATATTTTAATTAAAAAATTAAAATTAAAATTCAAAAAAAGAGGGGTATGTAGCCCGGATGTAGCATCTCTTATAGCCAGAAGGGGTTCCTAAAGCTTGTTTCAGTTGAATATAAAAAGCTAAGTGTTAATTTGGCAGGAATAAATTTTACTCTTTCATTAATATAACTCGATATATAGAAATAAAAAACTATATCATATTTTAGATGTAGGTGTACTTAATTATCTCCTTAGGGTAATCGTTTTAAGTTTGCAAACCTGGTCTCTTGACTTTGATTCATCCCCCAAAGAAAAGAATTCCCAAATAGTATTCCTTTTTTTTTCTAGGAAAGTTCATGCTGTGGTTAAATAAATAAATAAAAATTAAATGTAGTGCTTGAAGATTATTTATTTAATATCATGAAAGCTAGCATATCACATAATTCTCTAAAGATTAAAATTATGGTACAATCTAATTTCTATCCTAAAATCATTTAACTGCTTAAATATCTGTATCTTAAAATATTCAGTATATATTCTGTATCTATTTAGCTAGATCTGTATAGCAGTCAATCTATTCCTCTGTTTAACTGAGCATTTTACTCATTGTTTTGTATATAACATTAACAGCGTTCTGAGTCAGCATTTTTATTGCACCATTGTGGGCTTGCACTAGGAAGCATTCATGTTCCTCTGCTCATGTGCTGCATGTGTTAAGCATATAGGAAAGCTGGCTGTGTTGGTGCATGTCTAGCTACAGTCCCCAGCACGCGGAAATTTGGCTCAGGGGGATTACACGTGTGAGGCCAGCCTGGGGTACAGATGGAGACCCTGTTTCAAACAGGAATATAAAAGATAGCTTCAGTCCCTGCTTTACCTGAAGTATACAATTAAAGCTGAAACGTATTCAGGCATTAAGAATAAATTGCATTCTCATTGTTAAAGCTGTCTGAATTTGATGGCCCTGGGCTACTTTGAAGATCAAGGTTTCCAGAAAAGACATCTGTTTATAAACACATTTAGCTTTCAGGTCTTTGGAAAGTCAAGACTAAATTCACTGGCAGCCTTTGAGTAAAGCTAAACTACATTTGAATTCTAACACTTGCTTGGGCGTATAGAATACCTTCTAAGTGCCAGCCATCTGATTGGTTTTCTGTCTGTAATGATTAATGAGAATACAGTTTGTTTGCTTTATACTTAGATACTCAAATGTCCTTCCCTGTTTGTACACAATATCATACAAATATAGAAATGCAGATCTGAGGATATAGCCCATAGGTTGAGCTCTTGTCCAGCATGCTTGCACAACTCTAGATTCTATTGCCAACACCATAATAAATCAACACATAAACAAATTTAAATTTAGACTCAATGCAGGGATTCTACTTTTCTTTTTCAGGACTTGGGGGACCCTTGAGAAGTCAGTATACAGTTTTTCAGTGTCTGGGACCCTTGAGATGTTATTATATAGTTTTTCAGTGTCTTCACCAGCAGACCGGTTCTGAATCACTGTCTCCTTCTTTTGCAGGTTAGCAGCATCCGTTAGTCCATTGCTGCTATCTTTTGTAGGTTAGCAGCATCCGTTAGTCCATTGCTGCTATCTTTTGTAGGTTAGCAGCATCCGTTAGTCCATTGCTGCTACTTCCCCACATGACCTTTGCCCAGGTGCCACCCCAGTGCCCCATAGTGACAAGATCATTTGTTAAGTTTTTGTTGTCTTTACTGATGAGTTAGGGATGTGTTTTATTTTTAAGGTGTTGCTTTTATATTTAATTTTGCACGCATGCTTGCATGTATGTGAGTACGATACAAATGGAGGCCAGAATTGACATCAGATTTCTGGAACTGGGGTGCAGGTTGCTGTGAGCCACCAGACATGTGTGCTGAGAAGCAGGCTTGGGTTATCTGCAAGAGCAGGATGCAGTGTTACTTACTGAGCCCCTCTTCATCCCCAGAGGGCTTTTGAGAAGGGACAGAAAGACACTAGAGGAGAACTAAACGCTGCTGCTAGAGAGAGGTCCCCTTGGGCTCTGAGACCAAACCCTCTAGAGGGGTCACCACTGTGAAAGTCATTTCTGCGAACCCTCAGGCCTGTCACCATGTGTCAAGAGTCAGCGTCTCTCCTCATTCCAGGGTTACCTGAACCATAGGCTTCCGCTCCTCTCTGATCGCCCCTCTATTCCCCGTTGCCTGTCAATCTTTGGGAAGACAGATAGTGGAAATATTTCATTTCCTAAACATATCCACGGAATTTATGATTGTCTCTTTTTTTGTTGTTGTTTTCTGTTTTGTTTTGCCGTTTGGACAGTTTCAGGAAAAAAGGGGACTTGCTGTGAAATCGTGCTATTTATCCAGAATATGTGCCATCAAGCAGCTCTTTTGGGCAGAGCCTTAGCCTCCCTTTGACGTTCTTCTCTTACTGTAGAGTGTTTCTGCTTCACCCCTTGCCATGGGCTCTCCTCTAGTCTCCCAAGGCAATGGCAGGGGAACACACTCGTCTCCCAGAATGTAACAAAAACTGTTAGGAGCCGGAAACAAGAAAGGAATACTTTATGAAAGAAAATATCATTTTTGGAGGAGCAACTCTGTGGTGGTGAGGATGCCTTTTGTCCAGCTACGGAAGGCAGATTGGCATCCTCGGAGCCAGCACTCCAGAGTGTCCATTACCCAGTATTCTGGGCCTCTGTTTTTGCCTTCACAGACTACAGAGAGCCTCTAAGATGTTTTCTCTCAAATGAAGGATCAGTGTGCCTCGAAGAGCTGAGTTCAAACCTTTTCTCAAGATGTGCTTAATCTGGCGATGTGCTAGTGTGGGAGCATACTGGGGGTGGAGGGGAGGGGGTTAGGGAAATTAATTAATTTCTAATTAATTAATTAACTAATTAATTAATTAATTAGAAAATCAAATGGAAGAAAGTACTAGAAGCACAGCAGCGCCTGCCATTCTCACCCAATTGTGACACCAACATCTTTTGGGATCCAGATGAGTCTGGGGCTTCCTGTTATAGTCCACCTCACCAGTACTCAGCAGAAATGAGTACTGGTGTACTCATCAGTTAGTAGGTGATTGAAAGACCCGGGACGGAGAAACAGTGTAGCAACATTGAACCCTATGCAGCAGTTTGAATCCAGTGTCACAGAGCTACAGTGAGGAGGAAGTAGGAGACAGCTGTGCACAGAACTCTCTGGAGTCAAGCTCTGGACCGAAGCAGCAGAGTGACTACTTTAGTAGGGCTCCCTTCTGCTTGTTTTGTACCAGTGCGCTGAGGGCTTTGAACCCAGAGCCTTGCACATGCTAGCGAATTCTATGAACTGTACCCTCAGCTCTGAACTCTTTTTTTTTTTCTCACAGGTTTTTATTTTAGACTTTTTTTTCCTATCACCACGGATTGAGAACAGCTAATTATTGTTAGTCAGTGTTGGATGAATGTGAAATTGGATTAAATCAAGTATAGCCGTCAATATCTAGCTCCTATTATGAATCAGACACTGAACCATACAACGAAAGGAACACATTCTATTCACCTCTTAATTTCCCCCCTAAATGGACATCCTGGAGGTGAACTTAATATTAAGTGCTTGCATTCTGTATCCTTGGGAAGTGAACGCACTCTGTGTTCGAGCCCAGCAAGTGCCTCACCCATGTATTTTCAAATCCACAAAGCTTGCCTGCACCTTCCCCACAACACTGACTGTTTTATTCCCTGTTAGACTAACCACAGGAAGGGGTGAGGCTGTGTGGTCAGTGATACAGTGTTACCTTGCAAGAGTTGGGCCACCCACAACAGAAACAGTTCAAGCTTTGAACTTGGAACTTGGTTCTTATGTTCACAGTGAGCGCCATGCACACACCTTAAATGTGCACACACAACACTACATTAACTTATTCAGACAGAATTCAAAGCCTTTTTGTACTAACTTGAATCATGGATGTTGAGGGTACCAAGGCAAATAAGGAATTTTTCAGTCTTCTGGGGTTCTTGAAGTCTCGTAAGGGAGGAAAAATTAGCTCCCAAAGAACCTAGCCCACTCTTGTCCTTCCTTTTTTTTTGTCCTTCCTCATTCATCTTGTTTCTTGTCGGTCAGACTGGTATGCACTGCACACCCTAATCACTGTTGCTTCCTGGTTGCCTGTCCAATAAATAAGTGTTTACTCAGTGAGGAAATAAGACCTAGATTGAGATTTAAAGTGATCACATGAGGGCAGTGTGCCATCCTGGATTTGTGAACAGAGAATTGTGACTGTAGAATCTTGATGTGCAGAGACCCTGGCAAGGACTGGAGGACTCTAAGTGAAAAGTCCCCAGGGCGTGGCAATGAGGGGAATATACGCAGCCAGCTCCTCCAAAGGTCACTGTCACACTGTCCACAGGACATGGTCCTGCTGTTTCACAGAATTCAACGTTTACCTCTGAAGCAGCCCTTTCCAAGTTATTGTAAAAACCACTGACGGCTGTGCATATGGGACCGGGTCTAGAGATAAGTTTCTCCTCAGAAAAGTCCATCTAGTCAGTCACCTCTTGATCACTTAAAATCACTCGTTTTGATACATACTGATCGTCCAATTTGGGCCTCCAGTTCACTTTCCAGAAGGCAGCTCACAGCGTCACCTTTTCATACATTGACTCGTATCAGAATATGTTTTTCTTTCATGGGTCTACTTAAAGTAGCAGGATGCTTATTGCTTTCAAAAATTCAGCATCCCTGAAGGGCTTTCTGCCCCATGCATACAAAACATGTCATCTAGGAGAGCCCGATTTAAAAAAAAAAAAAATTAAAATAACAAGTGAGATTTTTCTCTTGCCTTCCACTTAGACTCACTGTTCACCTCACCCTTAGCCAGAAAGTTTACATTATCGACACTATCACTCCACACCTGGTGTGAGACTGGCATGATGTCATTTTGGACCCAATGTGGATGTCAAGATTCTGATATTTGCCACCTCTAGGTCCTTTTCCCAAGACCACTGTAACTAAATATACTTTGGTTGCAAGTGGCTGTTAGTGAGAACCAGCTTTGCTTTCCCCTGAGAAGGCAAGGAGGTGTGGTGAATGAAATCAGGTCTTGGACTGATAACTGGGAGTTGGTGAACATCGCTTAAGGTGTTGCCTTGCAGCATTGCCAAAGAGACCTGTGGATGTGGTTCTTGGAGGGTTGAAGGATCCCTTAGGAAAATAGCTCTGGGAGGGGGCATATACTTTACAGGCTCCTGATTTCTGGGTATGCACGTGTAAACCAATGTAAAGTATGCCTTGTTTCTAGGACAACTTACAGTGGCCAGAAAAGCAGCGGCAGCTGGGTTACCTTTTTATAATACACAAAAGCAAGGTCATTGTTTCAATTCAGATTTAAAGGGGTGGGGATAACATGGCAGATATCTTGCTTCTATGAGATACCACTTTCAGTTACAACATGCACAAGGTCAGAGACATTGGGAAGTGTCAGTTTTCAGGAGAAAGCCCCAACAGAGCAGCTCTTAGGTGACTCAAGGATCTCAGTTGCTCTCTAAGTTACCAGCGGTACAGTCAGGGCTAGTGATGGTCTAGCTTTGCAAGGTTCACCGGTCCCAGGTTTTCTTGCTTTACAGTGATTAGTGTTCTTACCAGGGTGCAACATTGATTAGCTCATTTAAGAACTGTCTGTTTATCAATTCTTCTCATTCACTAACTCTTACATTTGAGTATTCGGAGAGGAGGTATGGTGATGTTTGAGCATAACTTTCATATTGCACTGACGCTCTGAAGTGTGTCGAGGTTTTGGATTTGAAGTCAAAACCAAAAATATTTATATGTGTGTAATTCAAATTTCATTTTAATAATAATTTGTATTTTCAACTTAGCTCTGGGAATTGCTTACTAGCTACTTATGTATACTTTGTGTGGATTTCCCCTCCAGTCTTTTAGTTATGGGGCAGGCATGCCACATATCATGTGTGGAAGTGGGAATCAGTTTTATCCTTCCAACATGTAGATCTTGGGAATTGAACTCAGGTGGTCAGGCTTGGCACCACGGGTCTTTACCTGCTGAGTCATCTCACCAGCCTGATTAAGCCAAAAAGAATAAGCAAAGTTTTATAGAATCCCTTAAAATGGTAGCACCAGGTAAGACACTATATGGGATGAGTTTTTTTTTGGTTTTTTTTTTTTTTTTTTTTGGTTTTTTGAGACAGGGTTTCTCTGTATAGCCCTGGCTGTCCTGGAACTCACTNTGTAGACCAGGCTGGCCTNGAACTCAGAAATCCACCTGCCTCTGCCTCCCAAGTGCTGGGATTAAAGGCATGCGCCACTACGCCCAGCTGAGTATATTTTATGTATCAAGTAAGCAAGATGTGAACTGCCCTCACAGCTAGGTATATGTGTACAAATAAGAGATATATCTGGCATATTGCATGTAGAATCAACATCTGTCTTTCTGGTAACACCCTTCTGAATTTTCGTTATTCAGCTTGTGAACAACCACTTGTGAACTTGTGTTTAGTTTCTCCTTCCTTTCCAGAAAGCCCAAAACAAACTTGGATAAAACAATCACTCAAAGCCAATAAAATATTGCAGACCCTGAGTTTATTCCATACACAACGATCTATCACCAGTCATGATGAGTCCTGATTATTCTTTTTTTTTTAAGATTTATTTATTTATTATATGTAAGTACACATAGCTGTCTTTAGACACTCCAGAAAAGGGCGTCAGATCTTGTTACAGATGGTTGTGAGCTACCATATGGTTGCTGGGATTTGAACTCAGGACCTTCTGAAGAGTAGTTGGTGCTCTTAACCACTGTGCCATCTCTCCAGCCACCTGATTATTCTTTTATATGGGTTTTTTTCATCCTCCTTGGTCAGGCACCATCCTCTTTAGTCTGTTCTTTCTTAAGCATGCTACATTTCACTTGCTTTCTGCCCAGTTGTTCACTCTCATGTTTATTTTCATTTTGTCTTAATTGAGATGAGTTTTGGAGTACAGTTCATCCTGGTGTTAAACTGGAAACTCTCCTTCCTCCGTCTCTTCAGTGTGGGACTGCAGGGGCTTGTCACTGTGCTTGCATAACCCTCTCCCCTCAGAGTGGCTTTCTCCTCACTCAACCCGGGACCCAGAACAGCGACACAATCACATGGGTAGCATGGAAATGTCAGCAACCTGGGAAGGACTGGAACGAGCACTTAACCTATTTAAAGTAGAACTGAACAATAAATGAAAAAGAAGGCAAGGTCATGTTCATTAACTGAGGGTCTCAAGGTACTGAAGTTTTCTCTTAAAGTCCCATAGGAGGGTCATTATTCTTCATGATCCTGTTTTCTACCTAACAAATGAAAGAAAAGATCAGAATTTAAACACAAAATTATGCCAGACGCAGATTCTGTCTTACTCCTTTAACATATGCGTCGATTTACTCTAATACTGTATTTCTATTTTCTTTTTATTCCAGATGCTCTACATTTCAGGCTTATCAAAGATTAAATTGATATTTATGGGCTAACCTGGAAATTTACAATTTGTTTCACTACATCTGCAAGAAAGTATGTGCAAATTCCAGTTGACTGATTTGTAAAGGGGCTTTTAGAACACAATTCAGTGTAAGTTCTGGTGATACTATGTTTTTAATCTTTCTCAACCCTAACTCTGACATGGTTCTGCTTGTGTGTGTGCAATTGTGTGTGTATCTGTGTGTGATGTGTATGCGTGTGTGTGTGTGTGTGTGTATGTGTGGTATGTGTGGTGTTGTGTGTGTAGTGTGTTGTGTATGGTGTATGTGTATCTGTGGTGTGTGTGTTTGTGTATGTGGTATGTGTGGTGTTTGGTATATGTGTGTGTGTGTGTGTGTGTGTGTGTGTGTGTGTGTGTGTACTTTCTGTTTATTTTTGTCTTCACATATTCTTTGGAACAATTTTGTGTTCAAAACACTCCTTCCTGATTTGAACAGGTGTTTACAGGCCTATTATGTAAAAGGTGCAGTTTTAGGGCTAAGCCATATGCACAGAAGAGATATCTGTCCCCACAGAGATCATATTTGGTGGAGGAAATAGACATATGACAAATAACTTCTGAGACATGCAATATACAATGTCATGGACTCTGTGAAGGAAGTCATATAGTTCTGTGCCACACATGACCAGGCCCTGTCCTTTCTCTGGGTTCAGAATGGCTTCCCTGGAGAAGACCACTGCTAGCTAAGGTCTTGTGGATGGGCAGAGTTAACGGGACAGAGGGAGGGAGAGATGATAGAAAAAGGAGAGGTATAAAAATCTCAGATTGGCTGAAGATCATATCTGCTCAAACCTACCATTAAAAATGAATTATAGCCGGGCGTGGTGGCGGATTCCTTTAATCCCAGCACTGGAGAGGCAGAGGCAGGCGGATTTCTGAGTTCGAGGCCAGCCTGGTCTACAAAGTGAGTTCCAGGACAGCCAGGGCTACACAGAGAAACCCTGTCTCGAAAAACAAAAACAAACAAATGAAAAAGAATTATACCTGCACTGGAAGGTACGAGAGCACATATAAATTTATAGGCCCTTGTATTCTTTTCTTTCAGTTTATCAAGAACTACTCAAGCCCCGGCAACCGTTGTAAAGATGGAATCATGAACATGGCAACCTTCCTACGGGGCTTGGAAGAGAAGGGGTTGAAGAGCGACAGGCCTGGGGACCAGTTCAGTAAAGAGAGGGAGAAGGTTCTCGTCTCCTTTTGTGAAGTGTGCAACATCCAGCTAAACTCTGCTGCTCAGGCCCAGGTCCACTATGACGGCAAATCCCATCGAAAACGGGTCAAGCAGCTGAGCGATGGGCAGCCCCCACCCCCGGCCCCGGGCTCAGTGCCACTGCTGGCCAGCCCTTGCCCTTGCCCTGGGCCAGGCCTGAACACCAGCACAGGTAGGAAGCAGGTGCTGTGGCAACACTGCCTTTGTGGAAAACTGGTCCTGTTACAGAAATTGGAGGGTTTAGAGCCAATATTGGTCAGCTTATAACTGCCGCTACACTGTAGGCTGTCTCTCTAGAGTAAAATCTAGGAAGACATTTGTTCACTCTCAGAGAATTCACACACACACACACACACACACACACACGGGACCATGGACTTACTATTCGCCTGTATTGTCTGAGCTTTTGAAATTGTGTTTAAAAATTGATCAGTGATAACCACTGTTTCTTCCCCTCTTCAAAATTAGGTTTTCCGTATGTATTTTCTATTGGGTGATGTCCTACTTGATGGTATATAAAGAGCTACAGCTGCCTCACTAAGGATGATATCCTCCAAATACATCCATTTGCCCAAGAATTTCATAAATTCGGGAGTCCATCCCATCATCAGCCACCAAACCTAGATACTAATGCTCATGCCAGCAAGAT
>NC_034592.1:63715875-63720559 GCF_900095145.1 Mus pahari | reverse complement strand
AAAAAAAAAAAAAAAAAAAAAAAAAAAAAAAAAAAAAAAAAAAAAAAAAAAAAAAAAAAAAGAGCTACAGCTGCATTCATAACGGCCCATGACCCTGTAAGCTAGCACTGATGTAGCACAGTAGCTTGTCTTGCTTGCTCTTTTAGAGTGCCCCCAGCAAGCAGTGCAGTTGTGGAGCTGACAGCTGGAACAGGCCCCATCCAAGCCACCAGGCGTCTCAGTTCTCATGTCCACTCTCGTGTCACACCCTGTCATGAGCAGGCAGAAGCACAAGCTTGAGAGTTTGTAACCCTCGCTCTGCCCTCCTGTCTGGACTGCCTTTTCTCTTCTTTTCTTTTCTTCTTTTTTTTAAAAACATGCTTTATGTAGTTTTTAACTCTTTTTTTGTTTTTTTTTTATTATATATTTTCTTTATTTACATTTCAAATGCTATCTCCTTTCCTGGTTTCACCTTCCAAAACCCCCTCTCCTATCCCCCATCCCCCTGCTCACAAACTCATTCACTCCCTCTTCCCTGTCCTAGCATTCCCCTACACTGGGGCATAGAGCCTTCACAGGACCAAGGGCCTCTCCTCCCCTTGATGACTGACAAGGTCATCCTCTGCTACATATGCAGCTGGAGCCTTATACTCTGGTTGGTTGGTTTAGTCCCTGGGAGCTCTGGGGGTACTGGTTTGTTCATATTGTTGTTCCTCCTATGGGGCTGCAAACCCCTTCATCTTCTTGGGTCCTTTCTCTAACTCCTCCATTGGGGACCCCATGCTCAGTCCAATGGTTGGCTGAGAGCATCCACCTCTGTATTTGTCAGGCACTGTCAGAGCCTTTCAGGAGAGAGCTCTAACAGGCTCTTGTCAGTAAGCACTTGTTGGCATCCTTAATAGTGTCTGGGTTTGATGACTGTATCTGGGATGGATCCCCAGGTAGGGCAGTGGACTGCCTTTTCAGCCCCTTACTTCATTCTTGGGCAGCCTATCCTCTTCACAGTGCTGCACAGTGGTGGCTTCATTTGGCAGAACTAATAAGAATTGACTTCTATGGTTACCTCTAAAGAAGGTTTCCACTCAAGGTGGTTGTCCTTTGGCCGGAAAAGATTGCTCTTAAGTGAGGTAGAGGAGCTCTCAGATCCATCTGGCCAGTGCCTGTTCCTATCTCATGGCTTCAACATCTAAGGAGGCAATGTAGGGGTGTCAGTTCTTGGGGTGTGGATTTTGTATATTGTACCCAGATCCGCATTGATGTCAGGTGGAAATGTCTGTGTGCAGCACATAAATAACATTTGTATTTAAAGCTAAGCGCAACCACTTTTCTTGCTTAGTATAAAATAAATTTAACTTCATTAAGCTAATTCTCCTAATCAGTGCTTATCACACCGTGATATAAGATACATGCTTATAATAGTGAAAAGTTACTCTCCCTTTCTGTAATAATTCTATAATAAATTTCTGTTTATTATAATGCTAATTGCAATTGTTCATAGAAGCATGTGTATGCTTGTATTCACTTCCCTTCTAAGAATATGTTAGTGTTAGGCTGAAAATTGATATCTCAGTTAGAAAGCAAATTGGCTGAATAATGGTTTGAGAATTACCTCTCAGTCAAATGACTGTAGTTACCTTAGCAATTCAAAATGGTACAGCTTCATAGCCTGATGACAGAGGAAAGTTTCTGTCACAGGATGCAGCAATCAGTGAGTGGCACAGGCACAGATTTTACCATTTTGAGCCTCTACTCAAAGAGGACCAAGACTGGCATCGAGTCATTTTCTCCCCACTTGCCTTCCTCAGCCTCGATCTACCACACTGCTGTTTTCTGCTGGGCAGCAGCTCTCTCAACACAAGTGTCAACCCATAGTTTCTCGCTGTCTTTTGTTCAGAAGGACTCTTTGATGAGGGAGCTCGAGCTCTACTTACAAAGCATTGATCTCACTGATCTAAATGAAGATTTACCTCCATGGCCCTGGGGGGCTTAGAGTAGATCTCCACACAGACACTGTCGCCGTGCTCTACGTCAGTCCACCGTCAACCCTAGAGATGGGATCGGGGTTCAGATGAAGGAGTGGTGACTACTTCCCTCCAGCTTTGGCTCTTCTTAGTTAGAGCCTGCTGCCTCAGCTTGCCCTCAGCTAGGAGCACATTGCACCATTTCTCAACTATGTGTGCCTCTGGTTTTCCTGACTGCTGTAGTAATGTCAAAAATGGTGCCTCCATTCTCATAAGTTACAATCTAAGGATCTTGAGGGCATATTCAGAGGACGTCTTTAAAATGTGGAACCGACTGGATCCAGACATGTAAAGAACAAGGCTTTTTTGGGGGGAGGAAGCTTCTCTTTCTTGTTTACATAGCATGGGGGGGGGGGCTGGCAAATAGCCACCTAGAGGAGGAGAAAATAGCTAACCATAACTTAAACCTGAAGCCTTCAAGAGTACAGAGAAGCAGTCGGCCAACTGGACACCTTTATTCCTGACATCTAGCCGCAGCAAGCACGAAGCGGTTAACTGAGGTAGTTTAAGCCACTCTGTGTTATACTGCCCTAGTACTCTAGCTACTGATATGTTGCTAGGGCTTGTAACCACCTCATGTTCTAAGGGAAAAGAGGGAGTCATAATACTGTCCTACCTGATAACTATTCAGGAAGTGGCTTCTTCTTTTTCATGTCAGTCTTAGAGTGTTGGTGTAGTATTGAAGCACATAGGCAATTCCACTGAACATTTAAAGGAGGATTAACATCACCTTTACACAATCTCTTTCAGAAAATACAATAGGAAGAAATGCATACTTACTTACTTTATATGAGCAGTATCACACTAATACTAGAAGCAGAAAAAAAATAAAACAGAGTATCAGATAATATCATTTCTATACCTAGAATCAAACTTTCCAAAAATGTAAACCGTTTTAATTCAGAAACATACAAAAAATATGACCAAAGAGCTTTGGAGTATATAAATAAATCTAGCTCAGTATATTAAAAATCAGTCAAGTTATTCAACATGTCAGCAAACTTAAGAAGGGAACTCGTGATTATAGTAATTGACGCATTGTTTTTCTTGGAAATATTTGATAAATTCTAATACTTATTAAACAGAATAAAGGATAATTATCTAAATTTAATAAAGATAAGCCACAGAATGCATGCAGCTTTATGTTAAAAGATTGAACGTTTAGCCTCTAGGAGCTAGAACAAAAGAAGGATTTCACTTTAATGCTTCTAATTCATCATGAAGTCCTGGGAGTACTGGACTCTGAAATCAAACAGGAACATAAATAGAGAGCACATAGATTAGAACAGAGGAAATAAAAGCATCTCTTTATAAATGACATGGTAAAATTCTGAAGAGAGCTGTTAGAAATAGTATAGGCAAGGTTATATAAGAATCAAATATCACATAAAAATCACATAGATATATACCAAATATGAAAATGTAGAAGCCAAATTATAAAAAGCAACAGGACCATGAAAGCTAATACTAAGTTAAAATGAAATGCTCAGCTTTATCTTTTTAAAAGCATCTATATGCTTGAAATTATAAAATACGGAAGAACTCAAAAACGTAAACAGATGGAGCTACATACTATGTTCATGGATTAGAACACTCAACATATTTAAGATGTCAAGTGTCCCTAAATTAATCTTGTATGTTTATAAAATTTCCTACTAAAATTTCATAAGTGTTTTGAACCAAATATAGACATGAGTATTCTAAAATTCATGTTCAAAAAGCACAAATCCCAGAACAGCTAAAACAATGTAGACAAAGATAAATAGTGAAGAATCTATCCATATTGATTCAGTAATCAAAATAGTGTGGTTGTAATGGATAAATAAACACACGGATCAATGAGAAACACTGAGCCCAGAAACAGCCGACCCTTACATACTAAATTGATTTCATTTATTTAGTGACTGGGGAGAGAGGGCTTATGCATATGTGTGCATGTGCACGTGCCACTGTAGGCACTTGTGGAGCTGACCAGAGGTCAACACTGAGTGTTCTCTCTATTAATGCCACCTTATTAGCATGCCAGGTTTGGGGATCAAGGCTTCTCAATGAATGTGAATCTTACTGTTTCAGATAGAAAGATCTGAACTTACTAAACCTTAAAGCAGCCGGGGAGTGAATGAGTGCTCGTTATATGCTGGAAAGTGTATTTCTGGGCTCCAGCTGTGAGCTACTAATTCAGCATTTCTCAGCTGAAAGCCAGAGATCTTGTTATTGTAAGAGCTTCCCAGATGATGCTCAGACTGCCACTGTGCTGCAGGACCTGGATGTAACCTGTCAAGGATGGTCTGTACCCTGAGTTTTTAACTTTAGAAATGGCAACTGAGCTGCAAGCTGGAGGAAGCGAGGCTGCTGCTTGGAATGAGGCAGAGTCTGTGGACTGCTTCCTCACTGTAGTGTTTGTACCTCCCATCGATTGATGCATGTTCGGTGGGGCAGATATCTCAAAGTTTGTGCTTAATAGTCAGTGCCCGGACTTGGGGGTGGGGGAGTCTACCATGGAAACTAAGCCACAAACCAGGTATGATGCTCAATGTGTGGCTCATGTCTACAGCAGGGGCAGCTTAAGTTGCTTAGAGTTGCTTAGAGAATGAGTGTGTATCCTTCACACAGATACACACTCATTCTCTCTCTCTCTCTCTCTCTCTCTCTCTCTCTCTCTCTCTCACACACACACACACACA
>NC_034592.1:63673909-63715840 GCF_900095145.1 Mus pahari | reverse complement strand
GAGAGAGAGAGAGAGAGAGAGAGAGAGAGAGAGAGAGAGAGAGAGAGAGAGAGAGAGAGAGAGAGAGAGAGAGAAACATGGCAATGAGTAATTCATCTCACTCCAATGCCCTTGTCCTTTGAGTCAGCAGCAGGATCCTTGCCAGACAGAGCAACAAACACATTTTTTGTGTTGTTCACTCTGTCCTTAAGGAATGTTTGTGCCTGCCACGGAGAATCATATTGCCTGAGGGGTTTGGTGGGAGCCGGCTTTGTTCTGGGTCTTTTGAGATCTACTTTCCTCAGAATGGGAAAGACTTCGCTGCTCGGGAGTTGTTTCCAATCTTGCCCTAGGCAGGGCTTTACCTCAGATGATGTTTAAAGATAAGAAAGGTCGGGCCAGGAGCCTGCTTGGTGGCAAGGGACAAATACCCAGATGAGATCAGAGCTATGCTGCAGCTGGAGGTGATCATGGGAAGGCTGGCACCTACCCTTGCCCTAGAGACTGCGAGGTGGGCGTTCAAGGTTGCTCTTGCTGTGTTCAACAGCGGCCAAAAGCAGCACAGGGAGGACGGTGCCCTACTTGGCTTCCAGGTTATGGTCCACCATTAAGGGATGCCAAATGGGGAGAGCAAGGTAAGTTACCTGGAGACAGGAACTGAGGTGGAGAGCAGAGACAAACCTCTGCTTGCTGCCTTGCTTCCCCTGGCTTGCTCAGCAGCTACCCTTCTTATACAGCCTATTGCCCCGGGATGGCACTCGCTGCAGAGGGCTAGACAAGTTTGTGTGCTCCAAGTAGACAGGGCTAGTAGAACACACTCACGTGAGACTCCATATCAACTAGCAATTAAGAAAATGGCTCATGGCCACGGCCATTGGGCAATCTGATCTAGGCAGTCCCTCAGCTGAGGTCCCTCTTTCTAGGTCACCCTACCTTTGCATCACATTGACAGTTGAAATGAATTCTGACAGTGGGTGCAATTCCACTTGCATTATTTTGCGGGAAGTAAAGGCTGGAGAGGCAGGCCCTTTTTCTGACATCACAGACTCAAGGCCGGAAGTCTTCCCTGCAACCGGGTCATCTCTCAGTGCTTGATGCAATGAACTAGACGCAAAGAATGTCAAGAGGTCAGGGGACCACGTCAGCTGACATTTGACTCTTCCTGTTGGTTACTGACGCAGTGGTTCGTTTTCCTCTCTCATCTGCAACGTCCGAAAAGAATTTCTAATCTTTGTGTAAGGTTGACACCCTAAGGCTAAAAGTAAGTCAGTCGTGCAAGGGAAGCGGCCAGAGAGAGCAAATGTTTAGAATGTCAAAGTTGAGAACAGGCTTGGCACCTCTGAAAGGGAGAGATGGACTTGGAACAGAGAGGTACAAACAGTTGAAGTTTGAAAAGACGGGCAGAGACCTTAACACATTTCCACCCCCTTAAATATGATTTTCATATAATCCCCATTCCCTGGGTCAGAACAGTGTGTTGGGCTCAGGCAGGTTTTTCTTGCAGACTCTGCATGTTCACGAGTGGGTGGCCACCAGTGGTGTCATGTATACGTCTGGGCAACTGGTGCCATCAGTAGCCAAGCTCATTCTGACCACCAGCCTCTGCTTTGGGGCTGCTTAGACCCTTCTTCTCCAGAGAGCATGGCAGAGGAACACGGTGAGTCAGGAGGAGTGAGGCTGCTGGGGTGGCTTGGGTCAGAGCCGGTCAGGCCCAGAGCAGCCCAAGTTGGTGATGGAAAATGACCCTACCTACGTTCTGCAAGAGGCACCTTTCCCTTGTCCTTCGGGAGTGTGTGTACGAGTGTGTGTGCACATTCACTGAAACTGTAGCTCACTGGTTGGGCTGTATGGACTGCTCGGGGAGCTCCAGGGATACTCCTGTCTGACCTTCAGCAAGGCTACGATTACAGGAGTGTGCTGCCATATGCAGCCCTTTCAGGCTGTCAGACAAGTGCCGGGTTTCCTTTTACCAGACGGAGTCATTCTGGGTCAGGAGAAGGTGAGTGACAAAACCCTCCTTTGCAGTAGGGGTTTCCGGTGAAACGTTGTGAAACTTTGTGTCTGTGCACCCCCAGGTTTGATTGGCACCCCCAGGATTGATTCTCATTCTCTCTCTCTCTCTCTCTCTCTCTCTCTCTCTCTCTCTCTCTCTCTCTCTCTCTCTCTCTCTCTCTCTCTCTCTCTCTCTCTCTCTCTCTCTCTCTCTCTCTCTCTCAATGCTACAGCCCAATATCAGCCCCTGCCTCCTCCCAGTATCCCCTCACACAAGTCCTCTCCCCTACTCTACCTTCCACTTCTCTTTGAGAAGGGGAAGCCCCCTTCTGGTTGTCATTCCCCCCACTATCCCTCCTCTCTGCATATCAAGTTATTAGGGGACTAGGCACTTCCTCTCCTACTGAGACTAGTCAAGGCTGTCCATTTAGGGGCACAGAGTCCACAGGCAGGCAGGCAGGCAACAGATTCAGGGACAGCCCCTCCTCCAGTTGTTGGGGCATGAAAACCAATCTGTTTTTCTGTTACATATGTGCAAGGGACCTAGGTCCAGTCCATGCTTGCTTTTCAGTTGGTGATTCAATCTCTGGGAGCTCTCAAGGGTCTAGGTTAGTTGACTCTTTTGGTCTTCCTATGGAGTCACTGTCCTCTTTGAGTCTGTCAGTCC
Source organism: Mus pahari (assembly GCF_900095145.1). Lineage (NCBI taxonomy): Eukaryota > Metazoa > Chordata > Mammalia > Rodentia > Muridae > Mus > Mus pahari. Next base: position 63,713,202 of record NC_034592.1, on the reverse strand, counting down.
TCCCAACTCTTCCATAATCCTCCCTGATCTCCATCTAATATTTGGCTGTGGGTCTCTGCATCTCCTTCTGTTGGCTGCTGGGTGGAGCCTCTCAGATGACAGTTATATAGGTTCCTGTCTGCAAGCATATCAGAGTATCATTAAAAGTGTCAAGGACTGGCTTTTGCCCATGGGGTGGGTCTCAATATGGAGCAGTCATTGGTTGGTCATTCCCTTTGTCTCTGCTCCATCTTTGTCCATGAACATCTTGTAGGCAGGATATGTTTATGGGTAGAAGGTTTGTGGGTGGGTTGCTGTAATTATCACTCCCTTGGGAGTCTTGCCTGGCTATAGGAAGTGTCCATTTACGGATCCATATCCCCTGCTGCTAGGAGTCTCTCGCCCACATAGACCCTACGAGCCCCCCCCCAGCCCCAGTTCTGTGGCACACCCCAAAGATTGTATTCCTCCACCAACCACTGATTTCTCCCCTGCTCTCCCTATATATGATCTTCCAGCCCCCATCCCACTCCCCTCCCCAACCCTCCTTATTCCCAGTCTCTCTTTCCATGGACCTCCCATATCTATTTTTTTTCCTCTTTTGAGAAATATTCAACCATCCTCCCTTGGGTCGTCCTTGTTTTTTGGCTCCTTTGGGTCTGTTGATTACAGCGTGGCTTTTCTGAATTTTATGGGTAAAATCTACTTATAAGTTAGTATATACCATGAATGTTCTTTTGGGTGTGGGTTACCTCACTCAGGATGATATTTTCTAGTCCCATCCATTTGCCTATGAAATTCATAATGTCCTTGTTTTTAATGGTTATGTAGTATTCCATTGTGTAAATAACTGGATGTCTGTATGTAGAAGAATGCAGATAGGTCCATATTTATCACCCTGTACAAAATCCAAGTCCAAATGGATCAAAGACCTCAATGTAAAACTGGATACACTAAATCTAAAAGTACAGAAAGTGGGGAATAACCTTGAACTCCTCTGTACAGGAGACAACTTCCTAAATAGAACATCAGTGCCTCAGGCACTAAGGTCAAGGATCAACAAATGGGACCTCATTAAGCCGAAATGCTTAGGACACCATAAATTGTATAAAATGCCATCCTACAGACTGGGAAAATATCTTCACTAACCCTACATCTGACAGAGGCTAATATCCAAAATTTATAAAGAACTCAAGAAGTTAGATACAGTAACCCAATTACAAAATGGGGTACAGAGCTCAACAGAGGGATCCCTAATGGCCAAGAAGCACCTAAAGAAATGTTCAATGTCTTTAGTCATCAGAGAAATGCAAATCACAATGACTCTGAGATTCTATCTTACACCTGTCAGAATGGCTAAGATTAAAAAACTCAAGTGGTATCACAGGCTGGCAAGGACACTGAGCAAGGGGAACACTCTTCCACTGCTGGTGGGAGTGCAAACTTGTACAACCACTTTGGAAAGCAATTTGAAAGTTTTTATATATATATGAAATAGTTCTACCTCAAGACCCAGCTGTACCACTCCTAGACATATATTTAAAAGATGCTCCACCACCACACAAAGACACTTGCTCCACTATGTTTATAGCAGCTTTATTCATAATGGACAGAAATTGAAAAAAAACCCTAGATGTCCTTCAGCTGAAGAATGAATAAGGAATATGTGGTTCATTTATCCCAAGGATTCTTGGTTTTTCTTTCAAACTCTTCCCTTATTTTATTCCTATTCTACGTTTTAAAAAGTGCTATTACCAGAGACTACCCCATCCGGGAATCCATCCCATCATCAGCCACCAAACCTGATACTAATGCTCATGCCAGCAAGATTCTGCTGAAGGGACCCTGATATTGCGGCCTCTTGTGAGGCTATGCCAGTGCCTGGCAAACACCGAAATGGATGCTCACAGCCAGCTATTGGATGGAACACAGGGTCCCCAATGGAGGAGCTAGAGAAAGTACCCAAGGAACTGAAGGGGGCTGCAACCCTGTAGGTGGAACAACAATATGAACTAACCAGTACACCCTGAGCTTGTGTCTCTAGCTGCATATGTAGCAGAAGATGGCCTAATCGGCCATCACTGGGAAGAGGGGCCCCTTGGTCTTGCAAACTTTATATGACCCAGCACAAGGGAAGGCCTGGGCCAAGTAGTGGGAGTGGGTGGGTAGGGGAGCAGGGGCGGGGGGGGGGTTTAGGGAACTTTCGGGATAGCATTTGAAATGTAAATAAAGATAATAATAATAATAATAATAATAATAATAATAATAATAATAATAATAATAATAATAATAAAGTGCTATTAAAGAGCTTGTGGGGGTGAGACACTGCATTGGACACTATGACCAGTAAAATGTGCGTGGGAGGTGGAATGGGTGCGTGGGAGGTCTCTGACTCTCATCTTGCATCTCATGTAGACTTAAGATGCTAAATTTATATATCCTCACATGCATTTTACCAGACCTTAAAGATTTACCAGACCTGAGATTTAAACTTTAAGCTTGAAGTTGCAATGACACAGAATTACCACACGATGGTGCCCAAAGTCTATAGAAAGTGACTTATTCCCAAAGGTGGGTGGAACTTCTTTCTGTTAATGAGTTTGGAAAAGGAGGTGCCACACAAAAGGATGAGTGTTGTGTGTGGATATGCACACAGAGGCAGAAACACGTTTACAGACTTTGTAAGTATTTTTATATGCGCTAGGAAATCTACAGGGGAGTCTTTTGTGTGTTGTTGGGGAAGTGGAAGGAAAGCTAGTTCTCCAGTTTGGGAGAATAAAGATATCTGTTTAAATGATCTGTTCTCACCTCTCTTATGGAGAAATATTACAGGGAGATTGAAAATGTCTAAGTTTGTGTGCTCCAAGCAGACGGGGCTAGTAGAACACACTCACGTGAGACTCCCAATAGCTTTTTACCTTCCTCCCTCCCCATTTCTTCTCTTTTAAAAGGATCCTGACACGAGTCTCATTATATAGCCCAGGACAGCCTCTAACATAATCCTCCTGCCTCCAACTCCCTAGTGCAGTCTTCACAGGTGTGTTCTATACCGTGTTCTGTTGGTTTTCTTTTTCATTTATTATTATTTTATTTTATGTGTATGGGTGTTTTGCCTGTATATATGTTTTTGCACCTTGTGTGTGCCTATTGCCCATAGAGGCCAGAAGAGGATGCCGGCTCCCCTGGAACTGGAATTACAGATGGTCGTGAGCCACTGTGTGGGTGCTGGGAATGGAACCTGGTCCTTTGGCAGAGCAGCCAGTGTTCTTCACTGCTGAGTCATCTCCTGCCCTGATTAGATTTTTGCCAAGATGAAAATATAACAAATAATTGAAGAAGTTATCAGTTTCATTTTAGTGTGAGGCAGGTGGCTAAACTAGTTTTAATGTACTTTCACCCTAAAAAGACTTTTTTCTTATAATAATGATCATGCAGTTTTGTTGTTGAGCAGGGCCTAGTAGTTTTCATGACACGATAGACTTTAGAGGGGACACCCCCTCGCCCGCACTTGGGCTTTTGAGACTAGACAGGAGCACACGAACATCTCTTAGTCTCTTACCGTTTTTCCTAGATCCTAATGAGAGAACCAGGAACTATCTCTCACTGATGTGAACTCAGAAGGTGACACACACCACCGGAAATGTTGTAGATTTTCTGAGTCTTTGTCTCACCTGTACCGGTGACTGTTTAATTTTGAAGTATTTTACAAAATCCTGACTATATTCAAGCGAGGATGCTATTGCTGGCTCGTGTTTGTCTACCCAGACATATTTAATTGCGAGTCCTACAGAAGAGATTACTGGGGTTGGGGGTCTTATTAATGAGAGCCCTTTGGAAATAGGATGCAGGCTGAAGTTGTGACCCCAGTTCCCCCAGATGCTTCACCTTTGAGATCCCTCGCCAGTTTGGATGATGTCCCAAATTTAGAACTACCAGTTAGGTAGACTTGAAATCATCATAAAACAGCTCCACATTTGTACAGGTGGTTAAAATGGTAAACAAAGGTGCTAATTATGTAACTGCAAGATCCTACAGCATGAATACACACAGGATTGTAAATAGAAAAGTTTAAAAGAATTAAAAGGACTGTTTGGCGTTATTTTCAGTTAAGGAGTTAAATGTGTAGGGTGCTTTGGGCTATGAACTCTCATGTATATTTTATTTTCTAAAACATAAGGGCTGTCTAGTATCAAGTATCAATTTTTTAAATTTTTAAAAATAAATAGCAACACTTTTCTGTGTGAACATCAAGTCTCAGGCCATCAGAGCAAGCATTGAGTGGTGAGTGTTTTGAATCATCAAAAGGTATTTTTAAAGCCCCGATGCCTTCTTGAAAAATAAATGTTATCACTTTTAAAATGATCTAGGACGAAAGGCTTTGGGTAGCTGGCTCAATGGCGATGTAAAATTAATGAGCTCACTCTCTGCCATGGGACCCATGTATTGTCACCCAGACTGACTTACTCTTTCACACTGATGTTCTGCTTTCATACCCTAACAGCGTCAAGGGAAGGAGGCTGCCTCAGTTAGAAATCCCTGTGGCATGTTCCAGCCGGCCGGCAGTGGCGTTGGTGGTTGGCTTTGTCTTTTCTGGGAGCTGGTTCTTGGGCCAGCTGTGAGGTACATTAGTTCTCAGCAGATGAAGAGTCTGGAGGAGCTGTGCGGGCTGGTTGTTGCATGTTTTATGGGCTGAGTATAGCAGCGTTCATGGTGTGTTGACCCACTTTATTTCCAGAGGTCACTCTTATGAGCCTGCTTTGTTAGTCCGTAGACCGTTGTCCTATCGATGCTGGGAGTTCACCTATTCCTGTATGAACATGCCTTAGAAGTATATGTCAGGAGAGAATGACCTTTAGGTGAGGATGTTTGCACTTTGATTCTGTGTTTCACATCACCCAGGAAAGCCAGTTACTTTTACAAGTTAAAATTACTTTATCAAACCATCTAAATTTCACTCTGGTAGCTAAAGAGAGAATATGGACTCATGTCAAAACAAAAAACACAAAACACCAGAAAAATGTGGTTTTCTCCTTCCCTTATAAAATGACTCTACAATCATGTTCCAGGGTTTACAACTAGACCCTCAACCCCAAAGGACTTCTGTTCACACCCCTCCCCTCTGGAATTCCCCACCAGAGCAAACCTAGTTCCCAAAAGGTGACTAGAAAATGTTCTAAGACAGTGGCTAGTGTTCTGTAGGATCAAAGCATTAAGTGAAATTCAAGCTCTGCTGTGCTAAAGGTCTGAACTAGGCTTACTTTTGAACATACATTATTCAAGGTACTGGAGAGATGGCTCAGTGGTTAAGAGCACTAGCTGCTCTTCCAGAGGACCCTGCACTCACATGGTGACTCACAGTGATCTGTCACTCCAGTTCCAAGAGATCCAACATCCTCTTGTGGTTTTCTTGGACACAAGGCACACACAGGGTGTATAGATACACATGCAGGCAAAAACAAACAAACAAACAAAACAAAAACAAACAAAAAACCAACAAAAACCAAAAAAACCATAGTAGAGCAAATAAGTACTACCATAGTAGACACAAATGAGATAGAAAGTTAACAGTGTCCCATGTGATGAGATTCTAGATAAGTTGTGTGGAGGTACAATGAGAAAAGAGTTAGAAAAGCATAAAACCCAATGTTTTATACTCATGCTGAAAATGCATTCTTCCTTTTACTAGTTCTTTTTGACTTTAATGTAGTGGGACTGGAGAGATGGCTTGGCACGGAAGAGTGCTTGATCTCCTAGCAGAAGGATCTAATTCCATATTCCCAGCATCCAGGTAAAAAGCTAGGCATGGATGCGCTTGCCTATGACCCCAGCACTGGTTAGACACAGACAAATCCTGAGAGTTTGCTGTCCAGCCAGCCTAACCCAGGGCACACATTTCTACTTCAGCGAGAGACCTCAAGGCAACAACGTTGAAAGTCATAGAGAGCACCTAGTGTCCTACTTTGACCTTCCCATAACCTGCACACAAACACACACACACACACACACACACACACACACACACACACACACACACTCTGACCTTATACCAAGTAACCAGTGGGTGGTTGATATTATGGGTGGGGTTTGTCATTGCTCAGTAATCCTGGATGGCTGCTTCTTGCCTGAGGTCCCCACGTCCTAGTTTTGTCACCCTGTATTACTGCCACCTTTTTGCTCAGCTTTGTACCTCAGACTTCCTAGGGTCTTCCCTTTTGTGCCTGTCCTGCTAAAGGTCCTCTGCTCTCCCCAGTCTTTTAGTTATGCAAGACAAGTCCTGCTTAGGTACCACTTTCCAAGCCTGAGCTTTTAAGCAGAAAGCCTTTACTGTGTAAATCTTGCAACCTGAGAACTTCCAGAAACCAGGGAGTTTCATAATTCATACTGATGGGAAAATTGGCCTGAACTGATCTGAGGTTAATTGTCATGTTTACTTATTCTGTCTTATATGAATATGCATATTTTGCTACAGAAATGTTAGTGTGTCTGATTAGGGTTACTGATCCAGATTTGCAGGATATGCCATGCCAGTCATTTATGGTATAAATGGAGGGTCACCTTCCAGAAATAAAAAAATATTGGTATCTGAAATGCATCACAAAGTAGATGTTTTATAAAAGCAAACTGAATACATTACATACCAATGTTTTTGATTCTTTGATTTTCATTTTATGTGTATATTTGAATACCTTCATGTCTGTATGAACACCATGTATATGTTTGGTGCCCTTGGAATCCAGAAGAGGGCATCTTGGAATTGGAGTTACAGGAGGTTGTAGGCCACCGTATGGATGCTAAGCATGGAAGCCAGGTCTTCTGCAGCAGAAGCACATGCTGTAAACCTCTTGAGCCATCTCTCCAGGTCCATAGTGTTAACTGTTATCCAATTGCTAGCCATCTTTGTTTGCAGTAATAATGGAAGAATATTCAGAAACAGCCTTCCACGTAGTATTTTTCAAGATGACACTTGTATTAGTATCTGGGGGAGAGAATGGTAGGGAAGAAAGGGAGGAGGAGGAAGCAAGAAATACAAGGTTATTGAGTGGTTGGGAAATCTGTGGTGTTCAGGATCATGGTCTCATGATACATTCAGCTATTGTCTTAGGGTCTTCACAAAATAAATGGAATTTAAGAGGCAATAATAATTGCAAAGGGCAGTAGTGCCTGGCTCTGTGCGTTCATATACACGCCGGGCCCATGTCTACACATGTATGCCTGTATGCTATCTCCACAAAAGAGTTTACCTACTGGTATGTCGGGAATGAACCCTGCATCTAGAGACAGAGTGAGGAGCCCTAGTGGGAGTGGCTTGTCGGATATTGCTCCAAAATGCTGTCATGCAGATGCACCTTACACCTAGTGCTCAGTTTTACACAGGCGCTGTAGATTGCACACCCCCACCGTTAAAAGCATCCTGGAGGCAGTCACATTGCTAGCACCGGTCTAGTCCTTCACAGATTCTCAAGTCAAAATATGGCTTTACTGCAAGCATCCTGATCTGCTCCACCCTTACAGACTCAGTGAGAACCTGAAGCCTGGTGTAAACACTGGCACAGAACCCTAAGTGTGTCCTTTGTGAGTGCAGCCGTTAGGAATGGCTTCAGGGCTATCTCGGTGATCTATGGCGGATGTTTTGTGTCCCGTTTTTGCTTTCCACTTGGCATGAACACATCAGAGCTATGGATTTTGCTACCAAATTACTGTTCCTTTCAGGGTTACCATATGCCTTGTAATGAGAACATCAGCTGGCTCTTGCATCTTATTTGTTAGTAAACAAAAGAGGAAGAATAATCTAAGAAGGTAAACATTTAAATTTGGGGTTGGCCAGAAGTGGGATATATGGGTCTAATGAGCCTATATGCTTTTTTCTTTTACTATAAGTGAAGTTTTGACATTGCAAATATACTGTCTTTTATATGGTCATTCTTTTTGTCACACAGAATACATTTACATTTTAGGCTGTGTAAGAACTTACAGTTAAACTGCTAGCAGATTGTTCTGGTGCTAGCACAGCTATGCACATTTTGCTTGTCACCTTAATTCACTAAGGGCACTTAAGAGTTAAAGGATATTTAACTTGCTTCTTAATAGACATTGTCAAATATATGGAAAAATTTCATCATAATTGTCATAGGCTCTAGTGACTTCATTTGTGAATGAAGAAGTCCTGGGAACCTATAGCTGTTTTGATTTTTTTGCAGCCTTAGTGCCTAGGGCTCATGCTAGAGACTAGTGATTTCTTCCCTCTACCCTGCTTATTGTTGAAAAGCCAGAGCTATTTTTAACATTCACACAATTTTGAAAGACGATTCTTCATTCCACAAGGTTTGTTGCTAAATCTGTGGAGCCTTTCATAATTACATCCTTTTTGTGGTTTGCTTGAATTTGATCACAGTGGCTGATTTCATGCATTGATAATGAAGGCTTAGGTTGCCTGTTTCTCGGCACAAATCCACCTCCGACGCGTACGTTGACAGTGCTGCTGGTTTCAGCACGCGTAGAGATCCAGATTGAAACTGCTGCTCTGCTTTCTTAACAAATGACTCAGAGCGCGTTCGTCCTTCCCTAAGATGCTGCCAGCGTGTAAAGGATTTTCAATGAGAGTGAAATAAGCCAGCCACGGGAAGGTTCTGAGCGGCACTGATGTAGTGTGGGGCTGTCACGGATAATCAGGCTGGAGCCAAGTCCCGGTAGCACCGTACATCACGCTGGCCGCATCCTGGAAGTTTTGTTTATCCAACTTGGTTGCTTGTGAAGCTGCTGAAATCCCTGCCAGGATGTGGAGTGGACTTCCCAGCAGAGGTGAGCATCTTTTATTCTAAAACTTGGGTGCTGGGGTCTGGGAATGCCAGGAACAGATTCTTTTAACCGTTGTTCTGAATCCTGTGGAGTCATCACTGGCGATTATTATATCGTGCTGGCACTTCGGAAGGGGAAAATTGAAGAGCAAACAGAACAGCCTTTAATTTTATTGGGAAGTAACTCTCTTGAATGGGTGTGATAAGCATTCTTTTTCCCCCTGTACTAGCTGTGTGCCGGGGACATCTTACCAGCAGGTGACTTCCTCTGCATTTTAAACATTCAGAACAAGTCAGTGATATGCGATTTGCCATCATTACCGAAAGTAGGCAATTAGCAGTGTTATTATGTGTTTCAGGTATATGAAAAAAAAAAAAAGGCTGTAAACCAAATATGTTCTGCAGAGTCTTTGACATGAAAAATATGTAGGAGGAAACAAATCATGTTTACAAGGTAGCTGAGAAAGTGAGAGCAACGGCTTGCATACTGTAGATGACACCTTGTTAAGTCTGACATTATTAATAATTAAAAGTTATGACCTGTCATGCAGTGGACAGCCTGCAGTAATTGGTTTCTAGTGATGGTATGCTGACCAAGGGGGGAAAATGAACAGTATTTCTTTATGGAGCATGCATGAACTAGATGTGATATTTTAGTGTAGCATATTTTATCATTTAAAATGTAACCTTCGCTGGTGCTCACCTGGGAAAGTTAAATGACCAGATAATCATGCTCAGAATATTTCTGATATAACATTTCAAGTATGGGGTACTGGAAGGCCGGTAAGATAAGGGCAGGATCAAAGTCAGCCTCCTGCCAAAGATCCTATTGCCTAGGTTCTGCTCTACTGTAAGTTTATGTGATCAGAGCTGTTTCCATATAAGAAAAGGAGCGTGCATGTTGTGTTGTATTCAGATAGCATTATGCATATTATGCGCTGGGCGTGTTAGGAGCACAGAGAAATCTGTTCCTATTGATTGGAGGCTAACATGGCACATGGGATTTGAGCATAGATGTGAGTGTGCTTTTCTTGCTAAATGTACTTGAGGCTGCTGTTTATGCTTTGCAGCTTTCAAGTTATAGATGACTGTATGCTCCTTCGAAGACTCGGGAAGCCAGCATATGTAAAGCTTGGCTAAGCAGTCACATCAGGAGCAAACCATTTGTGCTCACCAATCTGTCTCGGCAAGTCCCAGGGCCACTATCTTGCTAGAAGCCACTGTGTGCTTTTAAAGGCATGAAATGAGTTTTATACCAAGCACATGGTTTCTCATTTAGCGACTCTTTTTTATGGTACTGGTCAACTGATGGTCCACTACCAGGATTTTGGTGTTCTGCCAAAGCTGATTGTGTGTGCTAACGTGTCTGTATAGTTAAGAAAAGCAAGAAGACAGGTGTGTGTGTGTGGGGGGGGCGGGGAGCCCAGTGATACCCTCAAGAAGACAAGCTTATTAATTTTGCTTTAGAGACATTGCCATTTCTCTCAAGTTCTTTATGCTGTTTTATCCAGGACCCACTGGTCAGAAGTTGCTGACATGGTCCAGCCCTGGACATAGCTGTGCCCTGCAGTGTACAGTATCTGTCCCCTCATTGCAATGCATATGTAGAAACCACTCTACTGGGCCTGACTGTGTTTTGCAATTCATCATGATGCCTCCCCTGCTTCTCTGCTAATGCATGCTAAAGCCCTGTTACAGGCAGTCAGAAGCGTTTGCACATCTCATATTTATGTAAACAACCAATAGTTGGTTGCATGCGTATGTACTCAGAGCAGGGTGAGTTCAGGCATCAAATTGAAACTGTCCGAAGAGGCATTAAAATTTTTGGAAAAATAGCTTCTGTCATGAAAAGACCTGATCTTGAAATTTCAAAAACAATTTTTTGTTTGCTTTCATGGATGTCAGTAGATGAAATGAATGTGCTGTCCTTGGGCTTTTCTTTCCATCAGAAGGTAATGCTTGTTGAGAGTTTTGAATCAGAGGTGACCCCAAACTATCAAGATATTTAAGGGAATGGTGTGTTCTTGTTATTGTTCTTAGTAATAAGAATAATGATTTCTTAGAGTGTTTGTTCTCTGCATGGTGTAGCAGGCGTCCAGGTGGACTGAGATGTGTATATATTGAAATGTTGATAATGGGTTTTTTCCTCTTGCGTGGTCTGAAAGACCTTTTGAGACCTTTAATTTCATCACTTTTTCCTTCTTTTCCTTCTCAGATCTTTGCCTAGGTTAAGTGATCACAGGCAATTAGAGATTCAGGATAAGCTATCTCTCCAGATGGCTCGGCAGTTAAGAGTATGTACTGCTCTTATAGAGGACCTGAACTCAGTTCTCAGTAACCATGTTAGGTAGCTCACAACTGCTGGCAACTGTAGGACATCTGTGCATGTAGTGTTCACACACACACACACACACACACACACACACACACACACGAGAGAGAGAGAGAGAGAGAGAGAGAGAGAGAGAGAGAGAGAGAGATCTAAAAAGTAATTTAAGATAACAATGGTGTTGTTGTTAGAATGCCAGGATGTGATACATGCCGTTTGCATCAGAAGGCAATCTGGCTTTAGCTAAGCATAATTGTAAAGACCTTTGATTCCTTTTGGGAGTCTCCAGTCATCATCGCATTGTACAGTGGACTTTGTTTTAGAAATAAATCACATTTATCACCCCAAAGCCCAGAAAACTAATTGTGTTTGTGGGTTGAGAATTAGAAGGTGATCAGATAACTGACATTTTTCTCTTGAAATTCTAGATGATGCTATGTGTATACTCAATGAAAGCCTTGATGGTATGTCAGAATTCTCTAGAATAGTGGGATTTGTCATATTACACACAGTGAAGAAAATCCACTCGAGGGAAGCAGGAGTTAACTTGTCATATCTGCCTCAATCTCGCCAGCAATTTCTCTTTCTCGGCAATAGAATTTGGGGAGTCCTGAGGAAGTGACCTCTGACAGCTCTTACTTTTGTATCAGAGGTCAACAACCTGGACTTGTTTGTTAGGTGATTTTTTAAAAAAACGATTACTTCTGTAATGTAGCCCATGGGGGTAAAGCTGGTTTAATTGAGAACATGACTAGTTCGTAGGACCTTCCCACTTCCCAATGGTCTGGATAATTGATGGAGTTTGCAATTTGTTTTGAGGTATGTTGCTGAGGTAGATGTGGATTAATGAGAGCGTGCCAATGTTCAGTCTTTTCATTGACTTTCTTTTCCTTACTTCCCAATAATGAACGAGGAAGATCTTGTCTTCAGTTGCTACATTTAGCAAGTAAAAACACAAAGGGCTTCTAGTTAAACTTTAAATTTAGCTAAAAATAGTAATAATTTTAACTATTATTATGTTGCATGTGTCACTTGGGTGGTGGGTATTCTAAAACTGATTGCTGTTTAGCTGACTCCAAGTTTGGCTAACCCTGGGCCTCCCTACCTGCTTTCCCGGCAAGAGGCTGTCTCTAGGTGACAGCCTATGAACTTGGTTCTTACAGAAGCCAACACAGAGGCTCTCTGTTCCTGCAAAAGCAATCCATTTCTGCTTTTGGATTTTATACCTAAACATGCCTGCTGTTAAGTTACCATTTGAGAAACTTAAAATGGGTAAAAATAGTGCTGTAGAATGGAAATAATGAGTATGTGAAGGCTTCCTATAATTACTAAAATAAATCAATAACAGCAGAACAATAAATAATAGCTGCCAGCGACATTTCAAATAAACGAGGATTATACAATTAGCTTCCAATTGTTATCCCTTGTCATTTAAAACATTTTCAAGACTTCATCAGATTTGAAATATTTATAAATTAGTTTTTCTTGGTTGTATTTAGTATGCTTAATAAAAGTTTTCTCCCATAATTCCCTCTGCTCTACCACTCCATCTGGTCCTTATTTAAATGTTTTTTTTCTGACTAATCTTGGGACTCACTAATCTTGTTTGGCTCCCATGGCTTCCTTAGAAAGGCCAAGAGGCTTACGGGCTTTATGTGCCAGAAAAGCTTGAACTGACTATAGCAAGGTAAAGTAGAAGAGAGAGTATGTGTGTCCACTGTACATGCCCTGGGATGGCACAATGTTTTGGCAGTTGATATTGACTTACTGCAATAACTTTATAACATTTATATGTAATTGTACGTATGCTAATCTGCTGACCCAAACCCCACCCTTACCCTGAGCTATCTCAACTTTCGCCTTACTAGAACTCATCAAGACCATTGTGTCTTGGCTGTCCTGTTCTGAGACTCTCCCTCCACCTAAGGACGTACTGAGAAGTGCTCTGCTCACAGAACCTCTGACTTGCCTTCCCTCTCTCTTCTCTCACGTTCTCATACCCACCATCTTTTTTGTAAATAGTCCCAACAGGAGTAAATATATACCAATGTATAATTTAATTCTCAAAGCCAAAACAAAACAAAACAAAACCAAACAAGAGGAGTGAATTTCACACACACTGATAGTTTTGCTTTATTTTGCTCACCAGGATACTTAATAATTGATAAGTTGATTTAGGGTGAGAAGACATGTGGGGAATTTCCTTAACCTTTCTGTTTGTGATTAATAGCCAGCCTCAGTTTTGTCTGTGTCAGTCATGTGATGTGTCAGACTGAGGAACCCATTTTTTTGTTTCTGGTAAGTGCACTTGACCTGAGGTTTTAAAATGAAAGCCTGCTCCTATGGTGACAAAGTATTGTTGAGTCAGCCATCTCTGTTTTAACTGAAAGGTTGCCCATCAGCCATCAGTTTATTCCTCCATATCTTTTAACATGGGAAGACACATTTTCATTACTTTATTTAATTATACCTATTAGCAATATATGCTTCTTTCAGTCTGCTTACTTTTATTTCCAAGTATAAATATAACTTTTGCTTCCCCCATTAACCTGTTTTTCACCCTCTCCCAATTTTCTAGCCAATACTGTTACTATGTTATGCATCCTTTTTCTAACCGTTTAAAAGGATATTTGTGGTCTTTTCTAGTATCTAAACTATGCTCTTTAGGAAAAGGTTCTCTCTTTACCTTAAACACTCCTTTCCTCTCTAGAGCCTCTTCAGTAACCACCTACACACACAGCAGGTTTAGCCAACATCAGATTCTTAGGAACACATTTTATTGTTGTCTTTATTCAATGGAACATGTGTGATAAGGGGTGTAAATTATGGGACTTGGTAAATAGCAATAGTAACACTACAACCATAGCTATAGTTATAGTTGGCCGCATAGCATGTTTGTTAAAGCAAATGACCGGCATGAATTCACGATCCACTCTCAATCATTGAATATCTACTGGTGTTTTTTCATTTGAAAGTAGAGAGGTGCTGATGAGGTCAAGATCTTAGTTTAAAACTAAAACCACCCAAAATTCTCATGTTGGAAGTGCGATCCCTAGTGTCAACAGTGTGGAATAGTGGGGTCCGTGGCAGGTTTTTTAGCTCATAAGCACTCCACCCTCAGGAATGGAGTAACACCATCATCATGAACAGGATGGCGAGTCTGTAAGTCTGACCTCTTGCCTTCTACAGCAAAAAGATCCTTGTCAAATACAGCCCTTGATCTTGGCCTTCTCGTTCTCTGGGACTGTAAGATGTGAATGTTGGCTCTTTATAAATTATCTGTCTTAGCTGTTCTGTTAGACCAGCACAAAATGGACTAAGACTGTGAGGTTGAGGGAATCCTTAAGTTTCTAGAGTTTAGCAGACTCATGTCTTCTGATCCCCTTTAGGAAGTCTGTAAACCACCAGGGCACTCAGCCAAATGTCTTGTTGATGAGATTTCAAACATGGTATTGATCAGTGATTGTTATAGAGCTATGGTAATGCTAGTACCAGAGAGGTTTTTGTGTAGTTATTTGGTTTTGTTTTCTGAGACAAACCAGTGTCATTTTTAGAAGAAATATCTTCTAGAAGCTTCCCTGTCTTCTGGCAAAACCAGGAAAACAAACAAAAACTATCCCTTCTTTGATAAAGATTTTTTTTGGAGGGCTTTGGAAAAGGACAGGATTAACAAGATTCAGAAATGAAGCCACAGTAGCTTCTTTTTGCCAACAGTTTTCTGTGCTTTATATATTATGTGATAGGTAAAATTCCATTAGACTTTTGTCTAACTGGAACTTTTGGAGTTTGTGTATTTAAGTATACAATGGACAAAGTGAGATTTCATCATCCACATCATTGGCGTTTACATTTTTCCTATTCATGGAAAGTATAGAGTGGTGGCTGTCATTTCTACTAGGAGTTCTGAAATGGCTGTGGATCATTCTTTTTTTTTTTTTTTTTTCTTCAAGACAGGGTCTCTCTTTGTAGACCAGGCTGGCCTCGAACTCAGAAATCTGCCTGCCTCTGCCTCCCAAGTGCTGGGATTAAAGGCGTGTGCCACCATGCCCAGCTGGATCATTCTTTAATAGAGATAGCGTGGAAATAGTCTATTAATACAGATCCAGGTTCAACTATAACAGGTTTAACCAACATGAGATTCCTAGCAACAAATTTTATTGTATCTATTCAATGGAATATGTGTGATAATGGGTGTAAATTTTAGGATTTAGTAAATAACAATAGTAATAGTTAATGTTCAAGCTAATGTTATACCCTGCCCTCTATACATTTAACTCCTTAGTCTTTTTACCTTTATAATGGAGTTCTAGGGAAACTGAACTGAAGCTAAGCCAACCCCCACCCAGATAGTCACTCAGCAGCTCAGCTGAGATTTTAAATTCCTCCAGGGGCACCAGAATAAAAGTTTTGAAGAAGACCCTAGAACAGCTTTCAGTAGGAGAGTCCACAACACCAGGTGACAAAGATTTTAGTAGGTTTGTAACTGGTTGAACACCTTACAAGCTCAGTGTACCTGGCCCCTATGATCTTAGAGTGAAGTGCCCTAATTTGTGATTGAGTTCAGACCCTTGTGACCTGGTCATTAAATTTTTCATGTTATCCAACAATGATAAAGATAAATAGAAAAGCACAAGCAATTTCACTGCTTATCTGCAGGCTGCCTTGCACACTGAATGATCAGGTGCTGGAGGCACAACCATAGAATCACAACTTCACGTTCTCAAACGCTCCTGCTCTGCAGCTTTAGTTGGAACCGCATGAACCTCAGTTAAGAGGAACTGAAGGGGCAGTAATGATGAAATAGGTGGATCTGGGTGAAAAGCATGCTATGATTGCCATATGCCCCCACAATCTTGAATGAAGGGTGTGGTGATTAGATTTAGAACCACGTAGGAGATTAGATCAGAGAGGCACATCTGCGTGGGTGTCCATGAGTTGTTTCCAGAGAGCATTACCTAAGTGGGGAAGATTCACCCTGAATGTGGCTAGTCCGAGCCCATGGAATGAGGGGACAGAGAGCAAAGACGAGAGGTGGGAAAAGCTTGCTTAGAGCCACCCTTCCTGCCTCTCTGCTTCCTGGCTGGCCACTAAGTGAACGGCTCTCCTTGGACGGATTCCTGATTTCATGGGTTCTACTCAAATGCATGCAGCCAAGCAACCTCAGAAATCATAGGTCAAAAGAAATAGTCCTTCTTTGATCTGTTTCTGTCATGAATCTGTCAAAGGGATGTAAAAGGTACCTTCTATAGCATCTTCTATGGCATCTCTGGTATCACCACCGAGAAGAAAGGACAGAGTGATGCCTTGGGGAGTCAGCTGCTCTTAATTCTTCATTCTTTCCCAACTGTTACTCCACTTGTTGCCTGCCATGATCCTGAGAATAGAGAAAGTAGGATTTGCTCACTGCACTGATGATAAATTAGCATAATAAATACAGTAGTGATTACAGTGCATGGCTACATATATATATGACTTTGACACACACAAACGCACACTCTTCTTAGCTTCCATATATCACACATCAGCTTCTTCTGCTGAGTCCAGATGCAGTTTGGCCGTCTGCATATGCAACAGTGGATGCCATAATCAATTCAGTAGTTTGAACTTAGAAGGGCACTGTATGGAAAGTGAACATGGTCAGTGAGCTTCACTTATTCCACAGAAAAGGTGTAAAGCCTTTGCAGGTAGGAGGCCAGCTCAGGTGGTGATTTAAAGCTGAAGGAGCAGGCTTACCCGTCAGTGGCATTAACACTGGCATCACATTTTATCACATCTGACTGGGAAAGGGGCTTCCTGTGCAGTGTAATTAACCATCCTTGACACACCTCATGCTAAAGGGCACGCTTATTTAGCATGGTGTAACAAATCCAGTACTTAGCAGGAATCACCATGGATTAAAAGTTTAATGGTTCTGTGACTTGGAAGAGGAACAAGGGCAGAAGAGGTAAGTTTGTACTTCGATTTGCTAATTAGAAGAAAACCAAAAAAAAAAAAAACAAAAAAACAAAAAAAAAACCTGCTGTCACATAATTGGAGGAAATATGTGCTCAGTTTTATCTTTTAGTCAGACTTGTAAAGCCCTTGAAGCTATCAATGTAGACAATTTATAAATTATTCTTTCTTTTATTTTAATAAGTAGATTATAATCACTGATCTAATATATGTATACCTAACACAACTGTTAGTTCTTAGTTATTGTTGCTACTGATGATTTTTGTTGACCAATGAATCATATTCGTCTTCCTTTTATCATATCTATCAGAAGAAGGATGGCAAAGCCATCCTCTGGTCCTTGTGTGGGGGGTGTTGCTAGTGTGTGCACAAAATGTCCACCATAGCTTTCCCCCCTGCCCCACACTCACAGCCTGAAGAGAGCCCCTCTACAGAGACTGCTTCCACCAAGACGAGCTAAATCGGTCTCCTTGATCCAGCTGCATGCCATCAGCTCTGCCTCCATCTTTGTTTGTGTGAAAGAACCTTGCCTCCCTGTTTGGCTGTAGATACTAATCATGCTCAGCCTATTGTGCCATGTCTCCTGCAGAGAGCCCTGGTCTACCCATCTGACCTCAGCTTTTTGTGTGTCTGCCTGTCTGTTTTTTTTTGTATCACTGCCTAGCCAAATGTGTCTCTGGGGATCAAGTAAGGACTCAGCAAAGTGGCATCTTGAAAAGGGACTGGGACAAGGGTGTGGCCTCAGGCTTTGGGGAAGTCTCATAGTTAGAGGAGAAAGGCTGCCAAGAGGAGCAGGCTGATGCAGAGAAAGAGGAGGAAGTAAAAAGAGAAGAGGAAGTGAAGACAGGAGGACACAGGGGAAAGGAGAGAAGCCAGGAAACAGGCGAGGGAGGGGGAGGGGCGGTTCTAGGGCCTCAGCTCTTAGGGAAGCCAATGATGAGTTTGTCTTCCTTGGAAGTAATAGGAGGAAAATTGAGTACTGGATACAGGGCTGAGAGCCCAGGCCACCTGATTCCAGCTTTCTGTCCCCATGTCCATCTGTCATTTCTTTTATCCCCTTGCCACCCTGTCAGGTCCAAGTCCCTAAATCTATGCCAGGACATGACACTACATATCATTTTTAAAGCCATCTGTCTCATATCCTAGACTCTTAGTGTCTTGAGATCAGTGACCTGGTCCTTCAAATATGTGGCCCTGACTACACAATCTGGACATAACAAGTGATCCAGTCAAAACACTGACTAAGGCAGTGGTTCTCAGCCGTCCTAATGCTGTAGTCTTTTAATACAGTCCCTCATGTTGTGGTGACCCCTGACCATAAAATTATTTTCATTGCTGCTTCATAAACGTAATTTTGCTACTGTTATGAGTCGTAATGTAAATATCTATATTTTCCATTGGTCTTGTTTGATGCTCCCAAGGGGCATGACCCACAGATTGAGAACCACTGGATTTAAGGCTAAAGCCCATGCATACAGGACCTGTAAATATTACTGAAGAACTTAGCACATTATTTCATAGTGTTGTTTTTTTTTAACAAGATTTACTCTCTCCTTTTTGTGTGTGCCTGTGTACGCGTCTGGGTATATGTAGAGGCCAGAGGCCACCATTGCCTGTCTTCCTTATTCATTCCCTGCCTTATTTTATGATTCAGGGTCTATTTAGCTGGCAATGTGTTACTTAGGTTAGGCTGGCTGGCAAATCTCTGGGTCCTTCTGTCTCAGCCTCTCCAGCTCGGGGATTACGGGTACATGCCAGTACACCCTGCTTTTACACAAGTGTTGGGGCTCGGACTCAGGTCACAGTATCTGTGTAGCTAGCACTCTGCTGAGCCTTCTCCCTAGCCCCAAGACAAAAGTTATAGTAAAATGTCATTTTTATTAGTTTTAAAAATGAGTAAGACCAAATACTATACAATCATGAATATAAGAACTCCATTGTTGATAGAATCTAGATTGGTTCACACAGTTGTAGGGTAATGTGACAATAACTATCAAAATGTTAACTTTATACATTGCACTGCTAGGTTTAGTCAACAACATGCATGAACTCATAGGTATACAAAGGCATAAAACAAAACAATTCCATTTTATGTGTATATGTATGCATACACATGTGGAATATTACTATAATATTGCATGGAGTGGGAAATATAGAGAGAGAATACTTAAGTGGTTGCCAACTTATCCTGAAGAAGAAATGAGCAAATGTTTATGCATCCCAGATGGGACTCCAACAATGGATCAAGGAAATGTTTCTATTCAAGTCCATCTTGGTAAGGCAGTGAAACTGTTGGGTTTACTTGCAGGAAAATGAGTGGCCCCCAAACAGCCACAGTGTCCCCAAAATGTCCTGAGTAGGGATGGGTGGTGGCCTTCCAAAATCTGCATAATTGGAGGCCCCCTTCAGCAAGCCTGCCTCTGTGTACTTCAGCATCTTCTGTAACTTTGTGGAGGTGGTGCAGAATCACTTACAACTGTGGGGGTGGGGAATGAGAGAGTGTTTGGAGCTCTGAGAGGCTGGAAGCTCAGGTGAGGTCTGTGACCCTCCTGCAGGGGGATGGAATGGATCTTGGGAGCATGCCCTGCTGGCAGTCCTAACCACTCTGAATAAAATGGTAATAGTGTTGTCACGCCCAGAGGACAGCATTCCACATGTGGCAGATGATGACAGTAATAACTGTTGTTAGTCCATGTGCTATGATATTATGCAGTAATTTAAAATAATAAGATAAATCTGCAAAAACCAACATGTAATAATGTATACGATACAAGGGCAAAAGACATAGAGCAAAGTATGTATTATTTATATAAAATACATCTGTGTACTTGTATGTGTGTTCATGTGTAGTTATATGGAGGGGAAAGGGCAAGGGAGATAAAAAGAGAAAAACAGAGTATTATATCACAAAGGAACCAGGACACATTTCTAAGTACTTTTGAGTATCTGCTTTTTATTGTGTGAAGTAGGCTTATACTTCAACTTTTTGTGCTTTTGAATTTTTAACATTGCCGTTGTTTGGGGGGGGGGAAATAACATATGATGTTCACATAGAAAAGGATATGAAAGATGCAGGGAGTAGAGGGAACACGGAAGGAATATGATGTTATCAAAGCTTACCTCAGTACAAGCCTATAACGTTGACTATGGTTTTGAGCCACGTTAATATCTGGGGACAAGACACAGAGTAAAGGCCACCCCACCCTGTAACTGGAGATGGCCAGCCTGCTACCCTGCATCCTCCCCAATGTCTGTCCCCGAGAAGGTCCAGGTGAGAACCTGGTATTTGGTTACGTCTGAGCAAGTGCAGTGCTGGATCTATAGGACCAGTTTTCATACTCAGGCTTAGCCTGCCCAATGGTTTGTGTTTATCTTCAGTACCTGCTGGGACCTTCCTCCTCACACATTCCTAAACATGCAGGTATTGAAATGTCCTTTCCATCAAACGCTTGTGCTAGGTGTGTACACAAAACAGAAGGCCTCATAGGACCTGGGCTTTGGGATGGAAATGAAACTTTCTGCAAGTCCCATTGCCATATACAAAGAAAAGAAAAGAAAAGAAAAAAGACAGAACCACAGGAGGTAACAGTTGAAAGCTGCAGAAGTGGCTGCACTTAGTGCTCTACCATGCTTGCCAAGCTGCCTGCTGCCCTCCGGGTGTGATGCTCACGCCCATCCTACGTTTAGGGCTCAGCTTTTGAAATAGAACACTGTCTCATAACACTAGGTGATTTGACATGGAACAGTTACCAACCTCAAGAGAGCCACCCTGCATATGACAGCAACCGTATGATCAATTCATTGCGCTCAGTTTTTAGATTTTGTTGGAGTACTGTGAATCAAACCCAGGGCTGTGCTGTGTGTATGCTAAGCACACAATGAGCTACACCCCACACTCCCGCACTGATCAGCTCTGTCAGGATCAGAGACCTGGATGTTCCCATGAGCCCCTCAATTTGTTTTTAAGGCACCTTTGAAAACGGCTGCCTGAAGGGGTCTGTGCTCTGCAGGCTATCTATGATAGGAGTCTTTGAAAGAACATCCCGAGTGATTGACGGTGAAAAGCTTATGGAAGGATTTGTGATTCATCCTAACCCTGACTTCTGTTGAGCTGTGTGTGGCAGAGTTCAGTCGGGTAGGTGAGAAGAGTGAATTCAATCGCCTCTGTCAGAGAGTCCGATACAGTGCTAAACGCATGGAATTGTGGGAACCATAAAAGCAGCATTGGATTCCTCTTCTGAACAAACTGGAACAGCACTAGCCAGATCCACACATGTAAGTCAATGATTCTCAACGTGTGGGTCATGACCCCTTTGGGGGATCGAAGGGCCCTTTCACAGGAGTCACATCAGATATTTACATTATGCTTCATAACAGGGGCAAAATTACAGTTTTGAAGTAGCAATGAAAATAAATGTTTTTTTGTTTGGGGGTCACCCCAACATAAGGAACTGTATTAAAAAGTCACAGCATTTGGAAGGCCGAGAACCACGGATTGAGGATAAAGCAAATGTCTATACATTTTGATGAAGAATTATATATTTCTGTTAAGTTTCTGTCAAGTAAATACATAATTTCTAAAAGTTT
Organism: Mus pahari; assembly: GCF_900095145.1. Classification (NCBI taxonomy): domain Eukaryota; kingdom Metazoa; phylum Chordata; class Mammalia; order Rodentia; family Muridae; genus Mus; species Mus pahari. Next base: position 63,691,560 of record NC_034592.1, on the reverse strand, counting down.
AACTCACCCGAAGCACCAATTTTCATGTTTAAGATTTAGTTGCATTTATTTCTTAAGTGAAGAGAAATCCTGGTAGGCTAAGTTTGTAACTTTTGCTTCCTTGGAGAGTGCTGGCCGTTGTAGGGAGTGAGTGTGAGGGAATTGCCCAAGCTCACTTACCTCTGAATTTGAGCCATTCCCCTCATCCACTCCCCCTGTCTTTGTATCACTGTAACTTGCTATTGTTTCCCACTGAACCTCTTGTATATAGTCCTTCATGTACATAGTCATTCACGTATTTATCCAAGCTTATTCAGAAGCCTCCGTAAGCAGAAGTGTTGTCCTGCTTATTTTCTTTCTTCCTTTTAAGATTTATTTATTTTATATATGTGAGTACACTATCACTGTCCTCAGGCACACCAGAAGAGGACATCAGGTTCCATTACAGATGGTTGTGAGCCACCATGTGATTGCTGGGAACTCAACTCAGGACCTCTGGAAGAGCAGTCAGTGCTCTTAATCACTGAGCCATCTCTCCAGCCCCACCTACTTATTTTCTTATCGTTATAGAAGAAACAGCTAACTTACAAGACTCTGTTGCGAGTGTTGACTTGCTTGTTAATTGGTGTTTTCCAAGCATTTTTTTCTTTCGGACTTAGTATTTTAAGCTAGGTCTGGGCTTCTGAGCCAGCTAAGCAGTATCGGGATGACATCAGAGAAAAATAGTGCATGCGTTCCAGAGGATAAATGAAATTTACTTCTGTAATAGAAGGTAAGGAGATAAAGGTCACAGATGAAGGGCTTAGGGAGTGTAAGAACTGGAGCGTACGGGGTAAGTTGAGGTCGAGTTCTGTTGGCTGTCAGTGAAGATGTTGTCTTGATTAATTCAGCACTTGCTCTGTTACCTTTGCCATGAACAGCCTTGAGGACTAGATAAATCAAGCCAGTAACAAGGGGCACTTTTAAGAAATATGAATGGGCAGGCTGGAGAGATGACTCAGTGCTTAAGAGCACTGGCTGTTCTTCAAGAGGTCCCGAGTTCAGTTCCCAGCAATCACATGGTGGCTCACAACCATCTTTAATGGGATACGATGCCCTATTCTGTTGTGTCTGAAGACAGCTGCAGCATATATATATATATATATATATATATATATATATATATTTCTTAATTATGTATATGTATATATAATAAATAATTCTTAATTAAAAAAAGAATTATTAATGACTAAGCCAGGGTCCTAGACCTCAACTCAACACTGCCTAATACTGGAATGTGTGGCCACTCTAAAAAGGGATGTTTGATCTTTCCCTGTGCCAGTGTTGGGTAGATCAAATCAAACTTCAGATATTTTTAACTTAACAGTTCATAATTAAAATGAATACCTAAGACAAGCCCATGCTTGCGTCAGTGTGCTGTTTAGTCTCTGGCCTTACCTAGAGCTAGTAGTCATGTGACCCTGACAGTCCTGTTTTAGGAAATTAGAGAAAATGAGTCTTTTGCATAAGTGTCATACATGTATGATGCTATCCTGGTGAATAATATGACTCCAAACCTGAGAATACAAGATCTGCCCTTTTGGCTTTTCAGGGTATTTTGGCTGAGAATTTTACCTCTGTTACAAATTTCATTTCTGCAAGCATTTTGCATTCCCATGATTCTGTTCCCTTGGAATTTCCAACTAGATTGGGTCCACCCCCAGCTGTTTCGATTATGTTTAATCATGAGGAAAGTTCTGCTGGCTGTCAGTGAAGATGCTGTCTTGATTAATTCAGCACTTGCTGTGTTCCTTTTTACTAGGTTTTTGTTGTTTTGTTTAATGTCCTTTTGGGATTGGGGGAAACTTGAACTAAAAAGAAAGTTAATTCCCCCACCCCGTTTTAATTTTTTTATGAGTATAGAGAAATATTTTCATTAGTGTAATCCAGTTTTGACACTATTGTAAATATTTTATGTGAACTAGATTTTCCTTGAAGCCCCGTTTTCATTGTTTCGTGTCAGAATTTAACCTGTTCTTTGTCTGGTACTCTGCAAATAAACCATATGAATCTTTGAAAAGCCATTACTTTAGAAGTAGGATTTGAGGAAAATTTTAGAAGTGCTTGTGTTACCCTTGTGTATGTCTAGCTTGCTCTTATGAAGAATTTATAACTGGGCTTTTAAACAGATGGGGTGTGGCTATTTGGAGAGAGTATTTCACGCTGACGTCTCAAGGCTGTTTTATTCTGCCCCAGGATCTTTGCAACCTTGAGTTGCAATGTCCTTAATAACAGTTGTGACTGTAGTTCACAAACCAGGATTGAGGGTTTCTGATGGTCGGTTCTTCTGGGAAAAAAAGTGCAACATTATGAGATCTAACAAGTGAAGATTTTAAACATCTAAAAAATGACATGTAAGATGAGTATATAATATTCAAGAACAGAAATGATAGGCTATGAGAAAGATAACATTTCAAGACTCCAAATTGTAAACTATGTGTCTTTCACAGTTTATGCTTATATAAAAGATCTGACAACGAAGGGGAGACATCAGTTGAGAAATGGCTTTCAGGATGGTCTGGTGCTCTCCTTAATTAGCTTTGAAGTAAAGAACACGGGCAACTTTTATTTTGCATAATAATATAGTTCAGTGTTATAAAATAATAACTTAATAATAACAATAATAATTTATTACTGAGACAGTATCTTACTGTGCAGCCTAGGGTAGTCTCTAGCTCACAGCAATCTTCCTGCCTCAGTCCTCTCAAATTTGAGGTCTGCAGGTGTCTATCGTCATGCCCAATGTTTTTAAAAGTACTCTTTATTTGCTAGGTAAGCTAGAAAATTCTAGGCAAGTTTTCATTGACTTCGTATGTGTTTTTTATTATTCTCATACATTCTTTAAAATATTACATTTATTTATCTGGTGTGGATGTGCCACGGCCTACGTATGGAGGCCAGAGAACAATTTTCAGGAACCAGTATTCTCTTTCTATGAGGTGGGTGGGTCCTGGGGCTGGAACTCAGATGGCCAGCCTTGGCAGCAGATGCCTTTACCAGCTGAGCAGTCCCACAGGCCCTTTTCATGCATTCTTGAAAATGGACTTTCTCAGTAGTTAAAAACACACACACACACACACACACAAAATGTATAATGATTTTGATTTTATCCAGAATTAGCTACTCTAAGGACATGAAGGATTAAGTGAGAAATTATTATTGAGTTAACCATACTTGAGGAGTTTAATCATAGGCCTTTTATTCAGGCAGATTCCTCATTGATTTCTCTCTAGAAGAGTCAAAGCCAACAAAAGGGCATTTGTTCTCTGAGCATAGGAATGAGCTGCTTTTACTTTAAGATTCAGAACACTCATGTTGCTCTTCAGAGATGACTTCAAGTGTCCATATTGCTCGCCATCATCAATATTCATGCACTTTACTACTAAATATCCCTTTTATAGACTTTACCAGCGATGTGGTTAGTCACCCAGTGGACCCTGCTGACTCCAAGCCAATCTGGGCATCTGCTCCCAAGTGAGATTTCCTCCGTGTTCAAAATAAATCCTTCTTTTGTACCATGGTACTTTTGATGTGCACCATATGGCTTAAGTACACAGAACTTAGGTGTCACATGATGTCATCCATGGTGGTTATTTAAATCGGCTTTCATTTGGTTATGCTCACTGCTTATATTTCGACTCATATGATTTCCTCCTTACTCCTTGTTTTGTATACAGTTCTTAGTTTATATACAAATTAAAATGTTTAGGAAGGCTCCAAAATTGTAGCCTATTTAAATCGATTATAACTATTTTTGATAATCAGCATTATTTCTGTTCTGCATGATCAAATCCCAGAAATAGTCATTTATAACTGTGACCACCACGTGTTCCCAATACTGCTCTCTCAGTTGTACAGACTTCTTCTCGATTCAGTACAAGACAGTTTGTGCTATATTATCCCAATATTTCTTGGATCACATTGATGCTTCAAAAAATGTACAGGAAAGAAATTAAGTTAGCTTCATTTATTTCTATTTGGAAATCACTGTTTTAAAAAGATGAAGGTGATGGGCATTTTAAGTAGAAAACCTCATGTTTAACCCTGATTGCTTTCTATTGGAGTCAGGAAAGAAAAGACTTGAAGATAGGGAGGGAATCTGCCACAGCATCTCTCCTCCACTCAGGGCAGCTCTGATCTTTTATTAGTGTCGAGCACTTTCGAATCTCCTTTGAAGTGATCAGTGTAGTTCAGGTGTCCCCTGAGGCACACACATCAACCCTAACCTTGACATCAGGGCTAACGTTTCAAGTCTGTATAGTGTGTTCATGTAAGTCAGAGAGGAGAACTGCAGGAGCGTGAGTGAAGCGTCCAGAGTCTAGGCCTTATCCATGTATGTTACTTTATCAGTAATCTATGTTTTAATTCATTCCTCCTTAAAACAATACCTGCTTTATAAATCATGATGTGATGTCTATAAGGATAATGTGCAAAGCACAGATTATTATTTCTGATGCAGTAGTCATTAAGTTCCAGGCTATTTTTGTGTTATTAGTGTTAGGTTTTGCCATATCACAATGATGTAGAGAGCAGGAAGTAGTGACTTACAAAAATAGCCACTCGACACCCCTTACTGTAGTTTCCTGACATCTTATGGTGTACTGACCTTGGTAAAGCACTTTGTCTAATTGCACTTAATGTTTAGAAACTTAACACCCACCCTCCTAATGCAACAAAAATCCTGAGAGTAACTGTCCCAAAGTCACAGGGTAAGTGGAAGTAGGAGGAAAGGTCTTCCAGGCTTATCTAAGTGGGTCACTAAAACAGCTCTGTACTGGCTAATCTGTGTCAACGTGACATAAGCTAGAGCCATCAGAGAGGAAGGAGCCTCAACTGACAAAATGCCTTCACAAGACCAGCTATACGGCATTTTCTTAATTAGTGATCAATGGGGGGTGGGGCAACCCATTGTGGGTGGAGTCATCCCTGGGCTGGTGGTCTAGTTTCTGCAAGAAAGCAGGCTGAGTTAGCCATGGAAAGCAGCAAGTCAGTAAGCAGCATCCCTCCATGGCCCCTACATCCGCTCCTGCCTCCAGGTTCCTGTCGCTCTCATTGCTTTTGATGATGAACTGTTATAAGGAACTGAGAGGGAAATCAGTGTTTTCCTCCCCAAGTTGCTTTGGTCATGGTATTTCATCACAGCAATAGTGACCCTAACTGAGGCAAGAGAACACCTAGGGGCCAGGTGTGGTGCTGCAGAGGCAGAGGCAAATGCAGCTGTATCTCCGTCACTTCAAGGCCAGCCAAAGTCCACTTAAGAGACTCTCTCTCCCCCAAACAAGAAGTGCGAACCATACATTCAGAACATGAAAGGAAGCATGAAGGAGTCTCAGAGACCCCCAAATGGTACCAAGACAAGACATTTTAATGAAAGGTGTTATTATTGCCACACCACTCTTTTTGGCAACCTTGGATTTCGTACTTTCAGTAAAGGAAATTGAGGGTGTTGCTATGGAGACAGAGTGTTTAAAATGACAATAATCTTGTCTACAAGTAGGCAAAAGTGGGAGCCACAAATTTGCTCTAGCGGGATAGAAGCTGTGCCTCACAGCCTTTCTCTCAGAGCCCTACCCATCTCCTGTGAGGCAGTAAGATGTGCTGCTCGCTGGGTTTGCCCTCTCCCGTGTTTAAATACACTCTGGATTATCTGACATTCTTGGACTGAGACATTTCAATAGGTGAACCATAGTCATTGCTATAAAATGTTTGCATATTATTTTTCAGGCTTTTTCAAACATTTGAATATTTTTTTTGTTAAAATTTATATGCTTTCCACTTGTCAATTCTGTACCATTTCGTTTCAATTTCACACTGCAGAGCAGTGTGAAACTGACAGTCAGAGCTAGAGAAATAGAGAACCTTATGTCTACATATCAAATTTATGGTAAAAAAGCCAACACCTTAATTTATAGCATGGAGGAAAAAAAACGCTTATAAATGGTTTTCTCATGTATGTATATCTCCCAAGGGAAACTGTGTATTCATATGCATGCATGTACATATGTGCACATGTGTGCATATATATATATATATATATATATATATATACATACATACACATACACGTTCACATACATATACATATACTAAGGTATTTAAATCTTTTGTTACTAGCTACTCAAAATATGTCACAGACTATGTGGTTAAAGCAGTATTTTCATTTGTAATTAACCTTTTCATTGGAAACTTACAACTCATCTAAGCTTGAATAATTTCACTTGACATTTTTAAATACTTAGGTGTTTAGGAATAAGATTATTTTGATTAAACAGTATACAGTGAATCTCTAATCACACAGTCATCTTATTAGAATGAGGTTTTAAAATTATGTCTGTAATTCTGATCTGATAGATGAAATTAAATAAGCATTAAATGAGTTTAATTAATGTTGCATAGCATTTGGTAGACATACAATGATATTAATTCATTGTAATGCTTATTTACTTGTATATTATGCAAATAATTCATGTGAGTTATATACATGTTTCCATATGAATTATATACATGTATATTTTTACCATTGTGGCATAAGTTCAGAATTTACATAAAGAACGTGATTGAAGGTGTTAGGCAGTATGGTTAAGCAGTCTAGAAGAATACATTAAATGTCAAATATGTCTATGTTAACGACAGAAGTTACACAAACTTTGTTAATGATTTCTATAAAAATAACATCTCTGAGTATGTAGGCACTGCTTTACACATCAGAGCCGATGATAGATCTATCCTCATTTCTTCTGCCTTCCAAGCTCAGAGTTTAGACAACATCTTTTTTATTTGAGTTTGGCTTATTAGGCCAAAATATTTACCGGCCTTTTTAAAGAGCGTCCATTTCATATTTCTATCTTGCAAAGTTAGCTTCCTCTGCTAGTCTGTTAGTCTTCCACTGCCAAAATTACAGTGAAATAATACTCAGCTAGTATGATGGCTTGTAATGTAAAGCACTCTACAGAAGCAACCTATATGAGTAGCTTTCTATTCTATAAACCCTCATTAATAATTTTGTGACACGTTTACTAGGGCTTTTAAAAGTTTCTTTCCTCACAGTCCCAATTGCGAGCCATGCTACAGAGGCAGGCTTGTCCCGAGAACTTGTATCTATTCTGGCTGACCAGGTTATCCTAGCTCCTTCTCTCAGTTTACTAATCATGCCAGATTGTTCCGTTTAGCTCCCATTATTATGTTAATTGGTAATACTTGTAGAAACTAGTCTTTATACAGAATATGAAGAGTGACATTTATGAGTTCTGGATTTTACCATTTTATTGTTTGGGTCTCATTTGATTATCCAAGCAAAGAGGGTTAGCCTATTCAGTGTGCTAAGAGTATTTCCACAATGTTAAATACAGAGCAGCTTCAAAAGGTAGATACAGTTTTGGAATTTTAAGACAAATTACCCATTTATATAACACCCGATTCCGAAGCAAAACCTTCCGGTCCATGTCTCATTTCCTTCTTAGGTCTCCGAAGTTCTGCGCATGCTCTCTCTTGCTCCCGTGAAGCTCACCAGTGCGCATGTACACCTCCAAAAAGAGTTTGGTTTTGCTTGTTACAGTATGCTTACCCACTCAGACTACTTAAAAACCTTTTTGCTTTTTTATATGCTGCTTTGGTTATCTCATTTTCAAGGTGACTTTATTCTCTGTGTCCTGTCCTCTTACCCATCCTTCTGATAACCTGCAGGTAGCCTTTCTCTTCTTGGCTTGAATAGGGGCAGTGTTGCTTCAGTTCACATGCACACATCTGTCCAGTTGGTGAAGGTCACAGAGTTAAAACTTATTGTGTCCAAGAATGGAAGGTAGGGAGCCAGGAATGTTCACTTTCAGCCTGACATAGGAATTTCTGTCTCGTTCATGGTATAGCCTCAGAATGGTGCCAGATGCATGCGTAGTTAATAATCAGTTAATGGGTATGATGTGCGTGGGCCAGAGCCAAGCAGCTCCCTAGCAGAGGTAGCAGGTGACTCTAACCAGCAGCAGCTGAGCGTTCCATTGTGTCATATCCTTGGCAACACTTGAAACTCTCTGACTTTTCAAAATTGTTGACAATCTGGTGGTGGTGAAATGCTGTGTCACTGGGGACTTAATTTGCATATCCCTGGTAACTACTGTTGTTGAATAACTTTTCACGTTTATTGGCCATTTGTGTCTTTTCTTCTATGAAATTCCTGTTCATACCCAATGAACAATTTAATAAAAGCATTAGCTTTTAACTGTTACCAGTAGTAGATGCTTCTACGCTCGAGGTTACTGATGTTTTTCAGTTTATTTTTTTTATTGCCAGTTGATTTTCATGGTGTATTGCTTTAGGTTCTGTTCTTTTTGATGTCTGCTGAGAAAATTTAGTCCTTATTTCAATCATAATCAAATGTTTCTTTTGCTTCTGTGCTCTGGGAAGGTTTTTCATACAGTAGGGTCACATACCGTCTATTTAATACATTTTTCCTTTCTTCTATATTACATAACCGACTGTTCGAGAGTCATCCAGTGAATAGTTTCTTCTTCCTCAGTAGTTTTCAGGATTCATACTGCCAAAAGTCTTTGTATAGATGCGTGCATTTTTTTCTCTATGTTCTTTTCTGGTCCACTAGTTTCTCTGTTCCTACACCAATACCATATTATTGTAATATCTGTGAGCTTATAAAAAGTCTTTATAGCTTCTTAGGTCAAATGTGCTACATTTTTATTTTATTATTTTTAAAAGAGTCACAGTGAAGTTTAATATGACATATGCATTATATATCATAGTACAACAGTCAGCTTGGGCTGCCATAACAAAATTTCACAAACTTTAAAAGCAGATAGTTATTTTTCACAGTTCTCGCTTACACAAGTCCAAGAGCCAGGCATCAGAAGGATAGGCGTCATTCTGAAGCATTTTCTATTGGCATATATGATGGCCACCACTTGATATGTCATTACAAGCCTGTCTGTTGGCTCTCCAGTGTCACTCATTAGGGGATGGCTATCCTGACAACTGTGGTAGTACACATCTGCTTCGTTTCTAGTCAGTGAGAGACAGAAGTAGGAGCATTAGATTGAGTTTGAATCCAGACTGGTCTCCATAATAAGTTCCAGGTCAGCCAGAGATTCATGGCACAACTCTGTCCCCAAAAGAGTAAATGAGGAGGGGGAAGAGGACACTGTTCTATTACCTCACTCCTGAGTCCTAGGTCTCATTAACCCTTAACCACTTCCTTGGGGCATTATCTCCCAGTACATACATTCTGGGGTTCAGGGTTACACATATGGCTCTGCTGTTCTGTTTTAGAAATATGCATCTCTTGAATATTTGTCCTTTTTGTTCTAATGTTGAGTGGTCTTATCTAAAATGTGTGGCCTCCTGCATAAAGTAAGGTCTCTTTAAAGTCATTATATAAGTTATAATGGTCTCAACTGTACAGATTTAGGTGTTTTAAGTGTTCTTTTATTGCTTCAGGTGATAAATGCTTATAAATTAGATTGATTTGCTAATTAGTCAGTTTAGCTTATTGCTTGTGCTTTTTCACCCTGAAGTCTGTTAATTTTGGTGTTGGTATATACACTTGCAGTACATTGTTCATTATGTGAAGGCATGTAACATAGACTGGCTGTGCTTTTTGCTCATTTGGTTGTGTTGAATGTAATCTGGAGAGTTCCATCCACTCACACTTAAGAGAAAACTGATAACTTGGGTTTCCCATCTATTAATTTATTGTGAGCTTTCTCTTCTCTTTCCTCCTTTCCTCATTTTCCTTATTTATGCCTTTGGATAGAAAGAGCTTGTCTTTTCTCACCATCTCATTTCACCATGTTCCAAAGCTGTGTACTCCATAGTCCCTTGCTTAATGGTTACTCTGTATATTTTTAGCATGGCATTGTCAAAAGTTAATCATTGCTTCTATTTTGATAATAAAGTCATTCTGGATTTGTATCCCATGGTTGGCCAGTTTTTAAATTGCAGGCTACCCCCGCAGATATTATTGTTACTGTTTGTGCTTTTAGATTTATTGCTTGAGAAGTTGCTGACTCTAAACCTGCTTGTGGTGATGATATTGGATTTACTCTGTATCCTATTATCATTTCCCTGGACACATACTAAGACAAATGTGGGCATTAAGACAGTTCTGTCCTGCATGTTGTGAAGATAGCCCCTGCACTGGGCTAATTAACAGAACCAAAAGCTGATGTGGCTGCAAGGGTATGAAAACACAGCCTCAGCTTCCCCAGCTGGTTTCCGTATGTGTGTATGTACACTGTGTAAGGCAGCGAGTGGAAAGTGTTCACTTGGGTGGGTACAAAATACAGTTCCCTTGTGGATGATATCTCTGTTCAATAGCCTGTATTTGTTTGTGGTTAGGAAGGAAACACCTACTGGACTTGGTTACCCACCAATACAGTTGCCCAGAAAAGTACAAATGGAGGTAAAGCATGGACTGAAGGCAGTGACATACAGTGATTCCTCCTTTCAGGCCCCATGGACTGGCTGATGAGGATTCCTGAGGAGCAGACATCTATTGTAGAGCAAACACAGTCTATAGGTTGTTACATGACAGACAGACAAGCAGTAGAGTGTATCAACTTGTACTTTCTCATTTGTAACTCATTTTTGTTACTGTTGATTCTATGAGCTTTTAAAATAAAAATGGCAGTTTGTAAAGATGCAATGTGTAGAGACATAGTTATTTTAAAACCATGCCTTCATAATCCTCAGTGCTTTTTTGATGATTTGGTGTGTAATGAAAAATAAAAGTACATTTATGTGTGGCTCAAAGTACAGAAATTATAATTGTCCCATAATGACAGAAATATATATTTATTTCCTATCATAAAGTGAAGAAAACATTTTAGGAGTCGCTGCTCAAACAAATGAAGCTAAAATTCTTGTTATTTTTGCATTAGCGTGGTAATGAACAAATAAAATCATAGATTCTGTCTTCCTTGAATTCCTTTTAGTAAAAATCTTTCTACATTAAATAACAGTACACTTTGTGTTACTGAAGAACATTTACTAATTCATACTTTATGTCCTATTCTATTTAAAACATTGACAGAATAATGAAATGCCATTAATTTAGCTTTGTTGGTGTAGACCATGGCTATTGTTGGCTCTGCATAGCATAGTCAGTAGGCCACCTATCAGGAAACCTGTTCTCCAAGTAATTTCATGCCAAGTGACTCTTCAGCGAGAAGAATCAATCTGTTGAAGGATAAATTGCTTTCAAGAATTTTGAAACCTTTCTACAAATAAAAACAGCTAATGAGAAATTAGCTTTAAACATCCAACTAAACTTCCAACAAGAAATAAATACTAGCTGAAGGTTCTGAATCCTGTCAAGGCTAAATTTATATGTTAATGTGACCACAGATGTGACTGCCCCAATGTGGGCTTTATATGCTAATGTGACCGCAGACTTGACTGCCCCCATGTGGGCTTATCCTGGGTCTGAATTCTGCCTGAGCATTGTTTTGTACTAAGTACTCAGAAAACATTCAAACTTTGTGATCTTTTTTTCTCATTAATGTTAAATAACAAAAATGTCAAAATTGACATGTTTCTTTATTTCTTTCTAGTTTGAGTATTCGGCTACTTTTAAAATAAATGGGAAATGTAAGTGAATTGAAGTAAGCTATTAAATGAGCTTTCATGAAAATACTCACGTAAGGGCTAGAGAGTGGCTACTTAGTGACTGTCGTACCATACTCCACCACATCACGCTTCATAATCTCAGGGGCTTCATTCAGGTCAGGTGAACCAATAGCCCTAATCACCACGTGTTCTGGTATCTAGTTGGCAGAGGTGAGAACACAGGCTGGGGCCCTGAGAGTTGGAGGCATGGAGATTTGTAATTAGTCTAAACACTGTGGTATAATCCTAAGAGAGCTGTCTACTCAGGGTCTATGACATCACAGCTAAAGAGTTCAAAATTTTACTTTGATAAGATCGGTAAATCACATACACAAGTTTTCAGAGTTGGTTAGCTTTAAAAGCTTGATGCCGAATGGAAGCAAGTTAGCGAATGCTTGAGAGTCTACAGAAAGCTGTGTGCTTAGGACAGAGTCCCAGCCCCTGCACTGGAATTTCCAGATTGCTTCTTCACTACTGTCTGCCATAAGGTTCTAGGTTACATAAATATACTCTGCTTTTACTAATTACAAAAGGAGCATATGCTCAGTCTCAAAGAACACAAAACAGCAAACAAAACCCACTTCTAATTCCACTACACAGATATATCCACAGCCAACATTTTAATGTGACTCATTTATCTCTTTCAATGTTCAAGAGGATGTCTCCCTTTACCTACAATCATACTGGAGGTCTGCCTCTCTGTCTCTCTGTCTCTGTCTCTCTGTCTCTCTGTCTCTCTGTCTCTCTCTCTCTCTCTCTCTCTCTCTCTCTCTGTAGACCTTTACATGTTACCTTTATTCTATCATTCCCAGATAATCATATGTGTTTAGTTTTATATTGTCTTTTCATTTTATGTCTATATTTTGACATTTTAAATTTTGTATGAGACACAAAATCTATTCCCATTTAGTTACTAGTATATTATAAAAAATAGTGTATTTGATTGTTCTAAAAGCATAAGAATACTTACTTATATTTTTTCCTAGTTATTTGGTGCTAAAATACTCTTAAAATTTTCATATACATTTTAATTTTCCTTACCTGATAAGCTCATCTCCAATGTTGCAGTGAGCCTTGCTCTTATTTTTATTGTTATTATCATTGTGGTTTGTTGAGACTTGGTCTCACTGCTTAAACTAAGCTGAATTCAAGCCTGCGGCCGCAGCCCTCCAGCCTCAGTCAGCCTCAGTGGTGGTTTAGTCATGTGCCACACACCTGGCCTCTTCTTCATCTTAAATGTCATCATTATTGTGTCCTTATTTTTTTTTGTTACTGATTTGAATATAATTATATCTCATTAACTTTTTAAAGTTTTTCTTTTTCTTTTCTTTTTTGCTTGTTCTTTGGTCTGATACACTACATATTTAAAAATAATTTTATATCACTTTTGACAACATAATTTAAAAAATTATTAAAATACATTAAAACTTATCCCGTGTACCAGTGTAACATGTTGTGCGTGTGCGTGCGTGCGTGCGTGTGTGTGTGTGTGTGTGTGTGTCTGTGTAACTTCTCTTTTTCTGTTTAAGTAGTGTTTTCAGGTTGATATATTCTCATATCTGAGAAATCTTCAAAATTGGTGAGCACGTGGCTCCTGCGATGGCTCACCAGCACTAATTACGAGCGCTTTCTGTTCTTGCAGAGGACCTGAGTTCAGCACCTAGCACCTATGTTAGACAGCTTCTAGGTGCCTTAATTTCTAGGTCAGGGATCCAACACCTCTTCTAGTCTCCATGAGCACCCGCACACGTGTGGCATATGGTCATGGTCGTGCGCACACACACACACACACACACACACACACACACACTGAATTTAACAAAATAGGTAGGTTTATTAGGGGGTTATTTTTAAATTTACATTTAACATAATTGCTACTGATTGAACAGAATAAAACTCTTAAATGAAGCAAAAAAAAAAAAGTGAGACACTACTCAAGACTAATTGCATTGTAGGTACTAAGAGTGTACCTCAAATTAATTAAAGTAAAAAGGTAGTTTATTGTCTGCCCCCTGCCCCCCGCCCCCAAGCTGGTTCTGAAGACTGCAGTTCTGTACGTGGCTCCCATCTGCAGTCATGCTTTCAGAAGCTCACTTCGGTCCATCAGAGAGACTCATGGAAGGGAGAGCAGGTCACCAGCTGTCCTAGACACTTCAGGTTAGTGTGCTTGGTGACTGAGTTGCCAACCTATGTCACATTGTCTTTGTGGTGAGACACGGGGCTCTATAGTAACCCACATAGCTTTACCTAGAATGGGGAACTAAGGGACCCGAAATGCCAAAGAGGATGGGAATTACAGAAACCCACCCACTGTCAAGGTAGACTTACTAACAAGTAGAGCTAAGCTTCAGAGCTTGTTACATGCATGCCTCCCCCAGAAATAACCAAAGCCCCCCTCCCCGGATGATCTTTTGGTGCATTCACAAGGTACCGTTTTACGTTATTATACTTGTAGTTGATTTAAAACACGGCCATCACTGCAAATTTCCCTCCAACGTATCTCTTCCCCACGACCAGGGACACCTGCCTCTTCCTCAGAGACCAAGCGTTGGAAAGATATTACCTGCCTTTTCAAGCACACTTTACCCTTTATGAGTGAGTTTTAATTTTACCTGGAATCAAATGAGAACAGAATTGCTTTTCGGCAGGGATATGTGAAAAATCTAGAATAGTTTATCGTATGCTACACAATTACACATAAATTTAGGCAATACTTTGATACCGTGAACAAATACTAATTCAAGAAGTTTTTAGAGTCCCTAAAGCGTTCTCAAGATCAACATAACATAGACAAGGACTGGAAAGATGGCTCACAGGTGAAGAGCATTTGTTGCCTTTGCAGATGGCCTAGGTTAGGTTCCTAGCACCCATCCAAATGGTGGCTCACAACCATCCTTATCTCCAATTTCAGGAGGTTCAGGCCACCTTCACTAGGTACATACATAATATACATACATACAGGTATGTCTTTAAAATTTATCATGTAACAAATATTCCACATGATGGGGTTTGGGACATAGCTTGATTGGTGGAGTGCTTGCTTCATGAAGCTCTGGGGGTTCTATATCAAGGACCACATCAAACTGGGCCCAAGTCCAACACTTGGGAGGTATAGAAAAAGGTCATCCTTGACTAGATACATAGATCTTCCACATAAAATGTATTTAAAAAATTTTATAAGCACATGAAATTTATTGAGTACATGTTTCTTACAACCAAGATGTTAACCTTTATTATTAAAACAATTATTTAGGTCAAATGAGTCATATCCTTTTTATGGCTGAGTAGTATTCCATTGTGTATATGTACATGCTTGTATGTATGTATATGGATAGGTCACACTTTCTATGTCCATTTGTATATTGATAAATACTTGGTTTAATTCAATTTCTTGTCCAGAGTGACTAGTGTTGCAATATACATGTTAATATCTGTGTTTCTATGGTATATAAATCTCATTTTCCTTTGGATGAATACCAAGTATTAGGACTGCTGAATTATATGCCAGTCCTGTCTCTGGCTTCTTAAAGGAGAAAGGCAGACATAAATAGCTTAAAGGAATTTATTACTTTCAGTCTTTGATTTTTGTGGATAAAAGCAAGAATAAACAGATTTAAATAATAATTAACTTATTATTTAACATCCTAAAGTAAGCAAAGCAAACAGGGGATTTTTTTTCCCATCTTTCAACCTCAGTTTAATATTTTATTCCAAAAGGCAAAGAAATGGTGCTTGTATGTTCTGGTCATTATATTTTAACTACCGTAGACTCTGAACTGGATTATTTCAGAAAACCTTAGGTGTTAGGAGCCCCACAAGAACACCAAGGTACCCAACCATAATATATGCATAGCACTGCACAGACCCATGCAGGTTCCATGATTATCACCTCCATCTCTGTGGGCCCCTACGAGCTGTGCTTAGTTGATTCTGTGGGCCATGTTCTACTGTGTCCTCAGCCCAACTTGTTCCTATAATCCCTCCTCTTCTGTGAAATAGCCAGAGCTCTGCCTAATGTGTGGCTGTGGGTGTCTGCATATGCACCCATCAGCTGCCAAACAGAGCCTCTCACTGACAATTGGGCTAGGCACAGGTCTGCGTGTAGCAGAATACCATTCGGAACCATTTCATTGACTTTTTTTTTTCTGTCAGTGGTGCTCTGTTCTATTCTATATCTCTGAGCTGTCTATCTTCTGGATCTTTTCCCCTGCAGACCCTGTTAGGCATGGGATCCCTCTCATGGTGTGGGCGTGAAGCTGAACTGGTAATTGGTTGGCCACTCCTACAAGTTCTGCACCACCATCACCCTAGCACATCTCACAGACAGGACAGACTGTAGGTTGATTGTTTTGTGACTGGATTGATGTCCCGATCCCTCCACTGGATCCCTTAACCTGGTTACAGAAGATTTCTGGTTCAACCTCCATATCCCCCCTTGCTAGGTATCTTTGCCAGGGTCACCCTTGTAGATCCCAGAGAATTTGCACTGCAATAAGCTTCCATGATGTCACTGAAATGCCTCCTCATCCCCTATTCCAGTTGTTTCTCTCAGTCCCCTCTCCCTCCAAGCCCTATCTGCCATCACATGATCCCTGCCATCTGATCCTTTCTGTCCCTATACATTTGCCTCAGTCTTCTCCTATTACCTTGGTTAATAAGGGTTACTGTGTGATCAAAAACAAAACAGACTGTTGGTTTCCAAGCTCATCTCTGTCATTTACTGCCTAAATGTCCCTAAGAAGTCATTTAAGAGTGTTTTTGTCCAGTTGCATTATGTGTGGGCAACGGGGAAACCATAGTTCTTATATTGTCATGGAGCTAAGTGAGATGTTCCCAAATAACCCATGCTGACACATGTGCTCAATAAATATGCATGTTGATAATTGTAGCTGTCGCTTGCATTGCTTTGACTCCATTCTCTTATTTGCCCCTGCCCCCCTCCTCTGCTGTAGCTTTAAGTTTCTTCTTTCTTCACATCTTTGTCTAAATAGAGGAAGCTGACCTCTCACGTGCATGTGTGTATTGCTGTCTCCATTATGCATAGAAGCTTCTTTGGAATGGCAGATATCTATGCAGGGACATTATTTTATGATTTCTGTTCTGAACATCAAATTGTGTAAACCAAATTAATAGATGGTAACCTTACCTATGGTGTATAAGGAGGACTGGAATTAGGGTGGCACTTCTTATGACATTAAGGTGGCTGGAATTTCAGGACCCAAGCAAGACTCACACCCATGGTGGTGACAGTTTAGAAGATAAAGGAGTATTAGTATTCTTGCTTTTAAGATAAACACCACCCTACCCCCCACACAACTAGGCAAGTTCTACCACTGAACTACACTCTCACTCACCTCATGAATCAGTCTTCTGTCTGTTGTGTTGAAGAATGTGAAAGTGAGCAGTCAGAATCTACCACATATTTTGTGTTTCTGGTTAGAAGCAACACACATGTCACCTCGCCCAACACAGGTAGCCCACTAAAGACCAGAGCAGATAGCACTGAAGTCCAGCTTGGTGAAGGGTTACTGATAGGAGTAGAAATGACTCAAAGACAGCTGCATCACCAAAGGTCACCCAGCATGGGTGACAGCTCACAAAAATTGGAACCTGGAGCCCACTGCACAGCCTACAGGCAGCTCAACAGGCTGGAGAGTGCCCCTTACTAGTGACTATGTTGGCCTAAACCTTTTCTAACAGCTCAGCTGGTTTTTGCTTCTTCCAGGCAGCTGATCTGGTCTGGCTAGTCTGAGAGCCTTTAGTTGGCTTGTTCCTTCTGGGAGAGAATGACCTAGTGAATCTGGTCAGTTTCAGGGACTTCCTGAAACTCGTTTGAGCTTACATCCATTCTTTAGGAGGTTCTCAGCTAGATGGAATGTTTCAGTCTCAGAAGAATCTGTTACACCGCAGCACTCTCCAGAATTCACATAATATTGTTTCTTAGAAAGCAATGGTATTAGCCAGTGTGGTGACAAATGACTGGATTATAGATATTTATCCCTCCCTCCCTCCCTCCCTCCCTCCCT